>NC_136497.1:23338100-23403100 GCF_053919585.1 Euprymna scolopes
ACAACTATTCCCAACAAGTTTTTCAATCCGTTGTGAACACGTTTATTTTCTCTGAGGAGTGACTGGATGGAAGATTTACAGTTCTATGGACGAGAGGTAATTGTCCATCCTTTCACGAAACAGCTGTTAGAGCTTAACGCCAAAATAAGTGAATTTCTATTCATGTAGGTGGTGATTTTATTCAATTCACGTATATATGTATATATATATATATATATGTATGTGCATATATGTGTGTATAATGGTTGATATAGCGTAACATATGCATACTAATCATAATATCGTGTTAGTTGAGATACAAACACTTATAGAAAATATATGCATACCCAAACACACTTGTGTGTGTACATGTGTATGCGCGTGTGTGTGCGTGTGTATACGCTAGTGCATTACTTGTTTTGTTTTAACTATAGAACATAACTATGGACATAAGGATTGTACGATACCCAACCACATTTCTCCTGATAAGGCATTGTTTAACGCCCATGCCGAAGCAATACTGAGATAAATCTTTATCACAAGATAAAGGATTATTTTAAATGTAAACAAGATATACAAATAATCTAAACTATATATTTTTTAAATAAAATAATACTCTTCTATAAAAACGCCATAGATGATTTTTACTTCCTGTTGTGTTCCGTTCGGTTCGGCGAAATTGATTAAACCATTCGTACACTTAAATCACGTGATCTCTCGTTGTCTGCTATTTTAAACGACGTCGAACTCTGACATTTGCCGCCGTTATAAAGTGTGTTGTTCTTCCGGTCGTTCGTGCAGAAGGAAGCGCCTGTCACAAAGGTCGGATTAGAACACGCCACATTTGGTAGGACATCTATACGGTCGACAGAATACCTCTGTGGTTATTCGTTTTTTTTTTATATACCACCTGCTATATTTATATGCCAGGGCGGGTCTAGAAAAGTTCACCGTATTATTTCTTTAAGATATTGCACAGATTATTTTATGCTCAGAGAAAAGTCTATGCAAACATGTTTTCTATTAAGTTATTTCATGTTAAATGAATAATGTCGAAAGTAATACTCTTTCTCATTCACTCATTTTATAAAGATTTGCCAGCTGGGGGAATGGAAGTAGAATTAGTTTCCCAAAAGGAATCAATCACACTGAAGAAGAAAATATAAACTAAAAATAGAATGTATCGTATATTTCACTACACTATTATTTTGAATAGGAGAATAAAGCAAATCGCAGGTCAGATAAACAAAATTATAGTTTCAAATTTGTCGAGGTAAACAAAGTTTAAATTATCTTTGAAGAGGAGTAATAATTAAAGTTTTTACGATTGCGTTTAGTAAACTACAAATAAAAGACTGTGGCGCCTAGAAATAAGATATATAAACATAGCAAGAATGTTAAACGTTGTCTCCAGTATTAATAACAAAATGTAAAATTTCAGCCATGGTACTTGTGGAACACCCCTCAATTTCCTATCTCTTTTGAAAACTGTTTCAATATAATAGAGAGATATTTAAAAAAAAAACACGAAAATAACAGCATGGAAGAAAAATAATCATCATCATCTGACTGACTGTTTTACATAGTTTCACTTTGAAATTTAAAAAAATCTCTGACGCTCCTTAGTTCGTGATAATGTCAGAAGAATTTGTATACACTCCTGAAATAGTTTTAGTTAGATGATATATTAAAAAAAATATTACTTTGAAAAATCACTTTAGTTACAACTACATTTAATTTCATTAAATAGTACCTTCCTTCCAACGTTGTAGTATAGACACTATTATTTATAACTCCATAAAAATAAAGTTTATCGTTGATAAGTACGGATTTATTTATTTTTACTCGGGCCATAATGCGAAAGTTTAAATGTTCATTCTTCTTTATAAAATATATTTTATCTAAGTTTTATTGTAATTTCAAGTACGAGTAAAATCATATTTTACCTATGATGTAAATTTTAAGGTGTGCAAATTATTTCATTCTGAATTTCATTTAGATGTTTTGGATAAAGCTTGTGTATATCTTTAGTGGTGTTTCTAGTTCGTTTTTCCTCTTTGCGAATGGTTCAAAACTATATGCATATTATGTGTTTGCTTTTTTTGTTTTCGAAAAAATAGTATATTTATATCTCTGTATATATAGCTGTAATGTTTAGTATATCAAACACCCAGGACAAGGTCTGGCATAAAAAGCTATTAATTAAAATGAAATCATATGGTATTTATGGATAAATACTTAATCCTTCTTAGACAAAAGATTAATCCAGGTTGCCTTCAATGACCGTACATCTAAACAACATGATATTAATGCAGGTGATTTTTTAAACTTTATTATTCTTGATATTCAGGAACACCCATCCTAATAAAATTGTGTTCGAGATGACTATATTTTTTGATGACACAACACTCTGTAATAGCATTAATAAGAAACTAACGCATTTCCAATGCAGTGGCAGAAACCTTAGAAAACCAACGTATTCAACACCAGACTGTCATTATAAAATACGGGTTTAAAAAAGCCCCCTTTTTGGTCAAGATCAAAGTGTAGTATCTGTTCCGGCAGATGCTGCACTTAAGATAATTTGTACCAGTCAATGGAGGGGAAACCCTCTATACTGGGACAATTATTATTTTTGGTAACCAGAGTGCCCCCTTTTTGCCTACTTTTAGGGGAGCTGGTTTTTACCTCACATTAAAAACGGCCTTGTGCCTAATTTGCTCAGTGGGGGAGCAAATAAACACCATCTGTTCCGGCAGATACTGCAGGCTATGACTAGCTAGGACTAGCTATGACTAGCAAAGACCAGATGTGGGGGCAACCCCACATGCCTGACCTTTAACCAGCTCCCATTTCCCACCTCTCGGGAGCTGGTACCCTTTTTCCCTTCCCCCTCCCTTCACTCCTCACATTAAAAATTGGCCTTGTGCCTAATTTGCTCGGTGGGGGAGCAAATAAATACCATCTGTTCCGGCAGATGCTGCACTTAAGATAATTTGTACCAGTCAATGGAGGGGAAACCCTCTATACTGGGACAATTATTATTTTTGGTAACCAGAGTGCCCCCTTTTTTGCCTACTTTTAGGGGAGCTGGTTTTTACCTCACATTAAAAACGGCCTTGTGCCTAATTTGCTCAGTGGGGGAGCAAATAAACACCATCTGTTCCGGCAGATACTGCACTTAAGATAATTTGTACCAGTCAATGGAGGGGAAACACTCTATACTGGGACAATTATTATTTTTGGTAACCAGAGTGCCCCCTTTTTGCCTACTTTAAGGGGAGCTGGTTTTTACCTCACATTAAAAACGGCCTTGTGCCTAATTTGCTCAGTGGGGGAGCAAATAAATACCATCTGTTCTTCAGATGCTGCACTTCGATTTCTTGTTCTCTTTCGGTGGAGGATCAGTCCTTCACGACTGAGACAATTTTTTATTTTTGTACCTTTTCTCCACGTTAAAAAACGACCCTGGTGTCTAACTCTGTCCCGTGGGGAGGCATAGTAAATAGGTACTACGTCCCACACTGACAGCCCTACTCTAACGGCTGTTCAACTGCGGCAATGTTGCATCCCTGTGTCTGTTTTACAAGTGCTTTAATGGAATGTGTTCGGATGAATACGCAACACTTGTGCCTGCTTGATGTACATACACCTAACTAATTCGACCAATATTAAAATTCCACACTTATGTAGTTGAAGTTCTTAAATTCTAGAAAGTCTTCTACTCTAATAGTTTCTTCCCTCGGATTGCTTAACTTTGCAATTTTATTCTTGTTTCCTGCTCTCCTGACTATACTAACATATAGAATTTTCATCTCGAAGTTCTTTATTCGACAAATAACAGCCCTTTACGTCCAAGTGGCAATATGTCTTTATTGGGATGAAAATACTAATATATATATATATATATATATATATATATATATATATATATATATATATACAAAAGAACAAGTAGGTAATAAAACATGTTAAAACACTTTGAAAAAGAGTTAAAAACATATTTAATTTTAAAAAGGACGCAAAAAATAAGTGGATAGTCCTTAATCCGCGGAGTTTCGAAGAAATACTTTCCTTCTCATCAGAGGGTAATATTTAGCAAAATGCGGGATCGAATTTTCTATGCAAAAGTATTTAATGAAACTACAAGTAAGTCATAGATCTTACTTGGTAACAAAAAGTGAATCAGAGGAAATAGGGTAAAGAAAAAGGTGATTTCACGTGAATGGATAGTCTGGTGAGGGGTAAAATATCCAATAACGGTAAAAATCCAAAATCTAAATACCAAAAAGGTTAGTTAAATTTCCATTTCCACAAGTAAAATCCAAGGGATTCGCATAATTGGAAGATAGTCCAAAGTAATCCAAAAGACAGAAATCCGTGGAATGACTCACAAATGGGTACAAGGAATGAGTTCAAATAATATTATTAAAAGAAAGATGTGCGTAGAAAAGGAATTTAAAACGACTGTCAAGGCTGGGCTTTTTTAGAAAAAAATATATATATATATATATATATATATATATATATATATACTTCATTTAATCACATAAATTAATATACGAAAGTATAAATTTATGCATAAACTTTATTTATTGAACAGTGCTCAATACGCACAGAGAGCTAGGTAGTAAGTTAAAAAATATATATGGCAATTAAGCTACACAGAATATTCCGCGTCTCATCCACGCTAGGATGAGCGTGTATCTTTATTGCCATATATATTTTATAACTTAATATATATATATATATATATATACACTTGTGCCCGATATTATTCATACCCCCCTTGAAAATTGAGTTTATTAGGTGTAACTTTTGTAAGAATTTATTGTTTACGTCCATATTGATACATATTCTTAATAAACCTCTTCTGATCATTTTCGTCATTTTAAAATCTCGGGATACTTGTAATAAAAGAAATATACAGCTATTTATAAAATCTGCAATGTTCAAAAATAATCATACCCCCTTATTTTTTCAGTATTAATCGAGTTTCTGACTGTTTGTTTCCTGTTTGATTCTTATTTTGAATGCTTTTATACAACCTTTGATTAATTTCATTTCGTTTTTTGCATTTTTCAGAAATTAAAATATCAACTGAAAACCAATAAAAGAATAAAAATTATTAGAATGGGGAAGAAAAAAGAGCTTAGTAATGATCTTAGGACTAAAATTGTGAATTCACATAAGGATGGTTTAGGTTACAAGTCAATTTCCAAGAAATTTGAGGTCCCTACAGCAAGAGTACAGAGCATCATCAAAAAATTCCAGAGCCACCACACAACAAACAACTTGATTGGTAGAGGAAGGAAAAGGAAACTGTCTGCTAGAGCCACCAGGAATATTGTAAGAAGTGTTAATTCAAATCCAACCACCACTAATAAGGACATTTTAGAAAATCTGGAGTCTTCTGGCATAAAAATATCAAGGCAAACATTGCAAAGGACTCTGCATGAAAATGGTCTGAAAGGAAGAAGACCAAGAAGGACTCCATTGCACACCGGAAAACATCTTGTAGCACGTCTAAAGTTTGCTAGGACCCATGTGAATTCTCCAGAGTCCGTTTTCTCAAGTATTTTGTGGACTGACGAAACAAAAATTGAATTGTTTGGCCATATGGATGCTTCTTACGTTTGGAGGAAGAAAGGAGAAGCTTACAACCCAAAGAACACCATACCCACGGTGAAACATGGTGGTGGTAGCCTAATGTTTTGGGGCTCCTTTTCGGCTAGTGGTCCAGGTAGTTTGGTCAAGATAGATGGAACCATGAAGAAGGAGCAATATTTGGAGATACTCCAGAAAAACATTAGACAGGATGCGGAGAAGCTCCATTTAGGACCAAACTGGGTCCTTCAACAGGATAATGATCCAAAACATACTGCCAAAATAGTCAAGAAATGGTTTGAGGATAATCAAATTAATGTTTTGGAATGGCCTAGCCAGAGTCCCGACCTGAACCCTATCGAAAACCTCTGGCACATATTGAAAACTGAGGTTAAAAAGCGGAAACCTAGAAATTTGAGGGATTTGGAGAACTACTGCATTGAAGAATGGTCAAAAATCAGTGTTGATGCTTGTAAAAACCTTGTTGATACATATCCCAAACGGTTACAGGCAGTTATTAAGAATAAATGGCATGCTATTGACTATTAGTAAGAGAGGTATGAATAATTTTGAACTAGTGCCATTATTGTTTTTCTTTGTATAATGTTTCAAACTTGCATAATTTATTTATTTGTTGAGTTTAAATTAAATGCTTATGCTTGATTTATTTGTTTGAAATCCCTTTAATATTGTCTACCTTCTGGTTTAAGCAATATTCTTATAGAAATCTCAAAGATCCGAGGGGTATGAATAATATCGGGCACAAGTGTATATATATATATATATATATATATATATATATATATATATATATATACGATGCAACAGCTGGGTCAATTTTTATGAAATTTCACACAAATGTACTTAATTTATATAACAGTGTTCTTGGATTTATTTTGTAGCAGAATGCTCCCAATAAGTATCGATAATCGATAACTGAAATGATCCGATGAAAGAAGGAATAGTCCATTTTGACTAAAGTTTACACCTTGCACAGCCCAACCTCACAAGTGCACTGTGAAGTTTTAGTATGAGACAAGCCGAAACAATAAGTTCTTTGATTTGACAAGAACGCGTTCAGAAATGAGGTATTTCTGTTTAAAGAAGAATCGTACCATGATACGTAACTTTTTAATTTTTAAATTCAAGCCATTATAACAACTCAAGCAGAAAGGCCAGGCATATAAAATCAACAGTAGGTTCTTTGATATGAAAGAATCGCGTTCATATTAAATGTTTCTGTTTACAGCATAACTGAGTGATGACACTTTCCTATTTTAAACTATAATTCAAGCCGTTATATAAAAAATAATTTTATAAAATCGACAGTATTTTCTCTACAGTGTAGACAATGTCTTGTGGACTAAGTAACTGCGGAGAAGCATGTGAAGCTTCCACCCAGTGCACCGCAATGGGTCCCCAATAATAGCAGGGAATCAATCACTTTGATTGAAAAATGAACGATTTCACTAGTTTCGATGGCAATTAAAATAAGGGAGTATGAAAAATTCGTTTATCGTTATTCAAACAAGAAATGACAGGTTTTCATGCTAGTATATAATATATGTGCGTAAAAAAGCAGAAAATATCCAAAAATATGGTATCAAACTAGTTTTGAATGTTGTTATTTGATTATACTGTACTGCTTCTGGTGTACAAAAGTCAAAAAACAACAGTTTCACATCGGAGAATCAGGAAAGGAGAAATGCAAAAAGTGAAAGTTATATAAAGAACCTTAGCATAAATATCTTTCTACCCATTTTTTTCTACACATTTTTTCCTTTTGATATTTATTTTCTTCTATTAATTATTATTTCTGTTGTAATAAGTTCGTGAAACACATCATCATAATCATCAGTCCATCAAAGCTGAAGATGACTAGTCAGGGTCTCAGTTTTATCATATGGTGTTGTAGCATTCCACGTTTAGTATGGAAATTTCCCCACAAATAAAGCAGGGTTAATTACCAGGGTTGTGCCTTTGGTAACATTTTTTGTTCAAACCTGACCTTCATTTTGCCTTCATTTCTGTCTTTCCTCTATGAAGGCTCGTACTCCAGCAACTTTGGTTTGCTGCTACCTTTTCTAATTTTTCGTGTTGATCTTAACAATTCTCCATACAATAGGACTTTTCGGGATGCAATTCTTTTCCATTCTGGCCACATCTCCAGTCCATCGCAGTTGGCAGCGAGTACGGCTTCTATGATGTTAATATTGGCTCTATTGAGTACTTAAACATTTAAGTCAGTTCATTTAATTTTCGTGAAACACAAACCTACTTAACACGTTAAAACACCCGTGGTTCTGTGATTGAGTTGATTCTTACTATTTTATCGTGTACGTACTTTTATCTTTGTCATCCAAATCTTCTTTATTGATAAGAAATAACGTAGTAATTATTTCCGTTAAAGGATCTTTGAAAAACTTATCTAAAAGAGAGTCTGTTTATGTTTTTCAACTAAAAACCTTGTTTACGTCCGCAAAAATAACGGAATTTTAAAATTCAGGAAGGAAATTCGCGCATGCGTCGATATCAAATGGCCACCATCTATTTTTGTTTTTTATCTGAAGCAAAACCAAACTTATTATTGGATTTTAATAAAATATACGATAGATATTAAATAAAAGACGCTTTTGTTTTAAAATGTTCTTTTTGATTATAATTCCATGAATTTTAATGTTGCAATCACATTTTCCAAGTAAATGTTTTTTCTTTTTCAAAAACGAAAAGAAACGCTATTCTTCTACAAACTGAGAAAATCTGTTTTATGTACAATAAATCTCCAATTTAAAATAATAACAAACGATTTTCTTGCTTTTCAAAACGAGTCGTAAAAATCAGATAAATATCCAATTCTTAATTAATATAAAAAGGTGTTTGTTTTAGAGGCAGGGAACTTTAAATTATAATAAATCACAAATAATTATTTTTATTGTACAAATATGTGGTTTATTCTAAAGATTGATTTTTTGCCATTTATGATTCAAATACTATTTGGGGCATCTCCAGTGCCTTCTGCGTATATGGAGTAATATCTTATTTTATATAGAATGTTAAAATCGTAATGTTAAAAAGACGTATTGTTAAAATCTATTATAAATAATTATATATTGTTTATATCGTAAAAAGAATTGATTGTTCATTCTTTTACAAAACTGAATATTAAAAATGTCAGCTAAAAAGAACGAACAATACAAATTAAAAATTTATTGTTAAAAATAGGTTAGGTTAAGAAATAGGTTAGTTGAGAATTCTTTGTCGTCAAAAGTGTGTTAGGAAAAACGTGTGCGAAGTCACGTGAATTGGTCACGTTTTGGAAACACACTTCTGACGTCATAGCAAAAGGGGAATCTCAATATAGGAGCTAGAGTTAGTCCGATCAGGATAGTTGAGACAGAACAGTTGAGTCTGCTAGTCAGCAGAGATCAGGAGGGTCAGTCAGTTGGCAGTCAATGGTCAGCTGCCCCTTTGGAAGCGAAGGGTAGAAAGGTATGTATAACAAGTACGGATTCCTGACGTCATCATCATTCGACCGGTCCAATGAAATAAAGAATCATCGATATTTTGGAACTGTTTGTCTTCGTGTTGTCATTCCACAAATTGAGGGTAATGTGTTAAACATCTTATTATGAACATTGCGTAACCCTTCCAAGAATATGTATCTTTCCTCCTCTCTATTTGTGTTATAAGAAATATAAGAACTGTGCATCTATCAGCCTATCACCCGCAGTATATATATATGAAGTCCCAAGCATCTCAGAACAGAACTGCATATGTATAAATGTCTCCCTCTCATTACTATCGTTATACCCGTTATATGTATTGGCTCAAAATGAAGTCAGTGTCATCT
Organism: Euprymna scolopes; assembly: GCF_053919585.1. Taxonomy (NCBI): domain Eukaryota; kingdom Metazoa; phylum Mollusca; class Cephalopoda; order Sepiida; family Sepiolidae; genus Euprymna; species Euprymna scolopes. The sequence goes on from NC_136497.1 coordinate 23,347,537, forward strand.
TCTTAAATATGAACACCTCCGTCTCTCCTTAATATATATCCCTATGCATTATTATTATTATTATTATTATTATTATTATTATTATTATTATTATTATTATTATTATTATTATTACATCCTCCTTGATTGTCCTCGATATTTTGGTGTGGCGTTAGTTTCTATTGATATGCACGCACAAAAAATGAAAAGGAATGGGGAAAAGGTAGAGGCGCAGGGAAATGGTATACTTAAAATTATACAGTTTCAGTTTGCATGATTTCACGTGATGCCCTTTAGTGTTTTATCTCTGTAGCAGTTTCTGTATGTCCGATTTGTGCCTGTAACTCACCTGCGTTAATATCTGCATAGAAGGGGGTTCCTTAATATTTAAGTCGTTTTATTTATTGTTATCCGCTGCATTTTCTCACTTATCGCTCTGATTCCAATCTATCGTACTCTTTTTTCAAGGATTTTTAGTTTTGTTCTTAATGCTCCTACTATTAGTAGTGTCATCTTGATTTCTTCATCTTCCTAGTCCCTTTCATCTCTCTGGCCAGTTCAGTGTATTTGCTCCTCTTCTCCGCCTCTTTGATCTTAACTTTGTTTTATGCTGGAACAGCAAAATCTACAATCTGGCAGTACTTTACTTTCTTGTTAACTATTATGACATTTAGTCCTCTTGCTTGGATGTGTTTATCTGTTTGTATATCCATTTCCCATGAGATTTTGTGATTTCATTTTCAAGTACTGCTGCCGAAAGACATAAGGTACTTGTGCAATATCCTACCCAAGAAATAAGGTATTTGTACAGTATACTACCCCTATAAAAAATAAAGGAAATCTTACTTGCGACGTACATAAAAGTAATCAAAACCGAAGATCATGTAATGTATTCGAATTGTATGACATTTATATAAGAAATAATGTGCTTCTTTACTATAGCACTCTGATTTTAAAACAAACCTGTGACACAGAAAACTTAGTACAACAGAAAATTATGTAAAATTATCGATTAGTTTCATCTATATCTTTGAAATGACGTACTTGTACATTATCCTACCCAAGAAATAAGGTACTTGCGCAGTATAGTACTCATATGAACAAACAAAGAAAATTTACCTGTGACGGGCAGAAAAGTTATTAAAACCGAAACTCATGTAATATATTCGGGTAGTATGACTTTTAAATGAGAAAAAAGGTGCTTCTTCACGATAGCACAACACTCTGATGTAAGAACAAACTCTTGCCTGTGACATACAGAAAAGTTAGCACAACAGAAAATGATGTAAATTATTTTAAATATGTGTTATACATTATCCGCCATGTTTTCCATATACGTGCTGTAAATTTCCTGTCCTAGGGAAGGGACAATTATTTCATACATTTAATACCCGTTCTAGGATAAAATATTCTTTTGCTCAAGATGGCAAATGATACATAGACATAAAAAAATTCCTCTACTTAAAAAAAGCAGGTATGTTCAAAATTTTTCTCCTTGTCTTATACGATCCCGAGCAACGCCGGGTGGACTTCGTAGTATATGATATAGATTACAGAAGGATGCACGTTTATCACAATATAATAAAATGTTACTGCGAGTACGTAATTAATAGATATATCCGTTACATTCACCGAAGTATAAACGAATGAATCAATTTACCCTCTTTTATCTAATTTATGTTTTATTAAATTATATACCCATAAAATCTTTATATGTATATATTGAGCAATCTTTATCCTTGTTTTTACCAAATATACCTCTTGATATATATATATATATATATATATACATATATATACACACACATATATATATATTAAGGGGTATATTTGGTAAAGAAAAGGATAAATATTGCTCAATACCTTAGTAGAGCTAAATATGTTTTTATTATACTAACCTTCAGTGTATTAACTTAAATCACTACAAGTTGTTTCAATATACGGAAGAAAGATTTTCCGCCTATATCATCAAACTTGAAGATCTTTTTCTTTAGAAAGCCTCCAATATTTATAAGTAAAAATGAAATAATAATATATATATATATATATATATATATATATATATATATATATATATAAGTGAAAGAAAATTAAAACTGAAAGTTGAATTTTACAATCAAAATTTATTGTTTGACTAAATACTCCCCCCCCCAAAAAAAAAAAAAATTACGAAGTCCTTAGTCCGCAGAGTTTCAAAGAATGCTATTTTTGTTATACTTTTCAGCAGCTGACATAAAGAAATCAGCAAATAATATTTGTAGCAATGCTAGAATTTGCTAATTAAGGTATTTAGTTAACCCGCTATTTATTGTAGTTATAAATTGCCAAAAAACTAAGAAGTGAAAAATTTCGGAGATGTAAAAAAATCTAAAAACAATTTGTATTTGTTTTCGTGTATATATATATATATTATATTTATTATACATATATATATTATTATACTATAGTAAGTTATAAAATATATATGGCGATTAAGCTACACAGAATATTCCGCGTTTCATCCACGCTAGGATTGATCAGGCTTATGCTCTACCTAAGTATCGAGCACTGTTGAAGTAAATACTTAAAGTTTACGCATAAGTCTATACTTTCGTATGTATGTGGTTAAATGAAGTAGTCAATATTATACTATATATATATATATATATACATATATATATATATATATATATATATATATATATATATATATATATAGTTTTAAATATAATGGGCGGAAATCTCTCGAGAGCTCTTTCAGCTATCATCCCATCAGGAGAAAATCGATTTTCTCCTGATGGGATGATAGTTGAAAGAGCTCTCGAGAGACTTCCGCCCATTATATTTAAAACTTTATTTAAATTCCGTACATCTAAACATTTACACACACACACACACATATATATATATATATGCGTGTGTGTGTATATATATATGTGTGTATGTGTGTGTACGTGCGCGTGTGTATGTGTGTGTTTGCGTATATATATATATATAATTATATATATATATAGACGTGTGTGTGATTTTCAAGTTTCAAAAGTCATTTGCAGAAACATGCGCGTAACATTCATCTGATTCAAAATGATCGAAAATGTCGCAGTCTGGTAGGACTGAAAAGTTATCAAAGTGTGCACAAAACCTGAAAAATCTTTGAAGCGTAGTCAGCATCGAACCGAATATGCATATATGTTGCATAGGGGGATGCATATCAGAACAGACATGACAATGAGATTTACATTCATATCCTTGGTACATCACGATGACTGTGATGATAATTCTTGTATTACATTATAATCGGAGCTGAGACATTCATGATACAGTTCTTGTTAACACATTAGAGGAGGGGAGATACATACTTGATGATAGCAAGTGGGGCATTTTTTACATGGGGGTCACCACTTATTAAGGCCCGGAAGCCACTCGGGAATAAGGGTTATTGCGTGTACAGTAATCAATGCTATAGTATCGTAGCAGTCGCTAGTATTGGAGTTTTGATAAAGTGTCATCAGGAATTTGTTTCTGTTGGACTTGAAGACATCTAAGTTGTAGAAACAGGCAAATGGAAGAGAGTTCCACAGGCGTGCACTTCTAAGAAAGAAGTTTTGTTCATGGAATCTACGTTTTGATTTAGGCACAGATAAAGAGTCGGGAAAATTATTGACAGTGGTTTCAGCTAGACTGGTGATTATCGTGAAAGATTGGCTAGGGGGACCAAAGATTGGAGCTCAAACGAGCACTTGCCATGGAAATAACGATAAAACAAAGACAGACTCGCAACGTCTCTTCTGTGGGAGAGAGATTGCAGGGAAGAGAAAAATGCATCTCCCATTAATCCACGAAATCTATTTTGTACCCTGTCAAGGCAGAGTAGGCTGTTTTTAGCAGCTCCTACCCAGATGTGACAGCGGTACTCCATCCTTGGACGTACTTGGCTTTTGGAAGGGGTTATACAAGAAGTCATTTATAGATGAATATACAAAACACATTTTAGTTTCTGTTGGTGGAATGACGACACGAAAACAAACAGTTACAAAATATAGATGGTGATTTCTTTATTCATCAGCCGGCCGATTGGTGATGTCAGCGATTCAAGCCTTTTCGACGACATGATCTCTCATCTACCCTTCGCCTCTAATGATATTTTCAATTATCTAGTCTTCTTTCTTACTTACATGAGAAAAGGACAGCCCTTTTCATGTAATATATATAGAGGGAGTAAGATGGAGTTTGTAGAGAGATGTTGGTTCATCACAATATAATAAAATGTAACTGCGAGCACGTTACTAATGGATAAGTTCGGTGAATTCCTCTATCTATAGACGAATGAATCAATTGAATAAGTAAAATTATAGTTTGTATTTAACTGATATTTGGCTAAAAAAAATTGCCTGTTTCTCATTCATGCGTGCGTGCCGTTCCGTAAGTCTAAATTGTCCAGAGTTTTTGTAATCGGATGCCAGCAAGGAAATGCAATGGTGTGCCGTTGGGTTTTCTGTGGATTTTCTGGCGTCATACGATGAAGAAGCCATGCCAATGCAATATGGAAAGAGTCAACACTCAGAAAAAAAAGGAAAATTAAAGTCAATAAATATTCGTTAAAGAAATGCACGAAAACAAAACAATTACGATGAGCAAGAAAGCTAAAGCAGTTCTTAGATGAATTTTAAAAAAGAGATGTATTTATTATTACCTGTTCGTATTTTATTTTCTATGTATACGCAGAAAATGAGAGAGGGTAGGAGTGAGAAAGAGAGAAAGAGAGACGAGAAGAGAGAGTTGGAAGGAGGAGAAAGGAGTAAAAGAGATAGAAAAGGTACGGGGGTGCGTGGGCATATTTTTGATTCTATATTTATAAATATATATTGAGAGATGCGAAATTACATGCAATGGAAGATAAAAGTATTTCACGCCGTTTCTTATATAAACGCGATTGTTACAATTTAAATGATATTTTGTAACGGATGAGAGCACAGATCTCTCTTGGTTCATTTCTCTCCTCTCTCCCTCTCTCTTCATATATATATATATATATATATATATATATATATATATATGTATATATATATATATATACATACACACATATATACACATGTATATATATAAATCTACATAAAGTTACGTATATAATTATACATACACACAGACACATACACACACACACACACACACACACACATATATATATATATATATATATATATATATAATTTTATACGTATATAATAGCTAGGAAGTCAGTAATGAAACTAAATTTATTGCAATTAAGCTAAGTGCCATAAATATATTTTCATAAATAAATAAATATATATATATATATATGTATATATATATATATCCATCCATTCACGTGAAATCACCTTTTTCTTCATCCTATTCCCTCTGCTTCACTTTTTGTGATCTTTGACTTACTTGCAGTTTACTTAAATACTTTTGCAAGCAAAATCCGATCCCGCATTTTGCCAAATCCTACCTTCTGATGGGAAGGAAAGTATTTCTTCGAAAATCCTCGGATTAAGGACATCAACTTATTTAGTGTTTCCTTTTCAAATTAAATATGTTTTAACTCTTTTAAAAAGTATTTTAACATGTTTTATTAACTATTTGCTCTTATATATATATATATATATGTATATATATGTATATATATATATATATATATATATATATACCTGTATCTATACATACTAGATATACGTTATCTGTGATAGAGAAAAGTTATTTTAATTACTAATCATTATTCATTTTCTCGTTTAAAACTCATACAAAAGGAAAATGTAATATTAGTTGTGTGGTAGGCAACTACAATTATACTCTTCAATATAAAAATATGAGTTAACACAATTATATTATTTGAGTTATTATTACGAAATAAAATTTTGTGTAGTTTATCAACATTAAAATTAAAACGCTGTGACTATGTTACCTGTTTTTCCATAGAAATTATCCAATTCACCGTGCCATGTTTAAGCAAACAAAGGAGAATGTCTTATCGTTGTTGAAATAAGTATTTTTTCTGACGTAACCTAATTTTTTTTTCAGGTGATTATTTAAAAACCTTCATATTATCTCACATCGATTTACATATATTTACTAAATTTTGTTTTTTTGTGGGAGATTATTTTAAAAGATTCTTAAGGCGCCATACTCGAAGTACAACTTTACATTCAAAAATTGAAATATTTCTCTTTTTTTAAATAATATTCAGTATTATTAATAATAAAGATTTGCTGAGTTTCATTTTCTTCTCAGGCTTAAATTCCACATTCGAGACATCTTTCTAGAATTCATCTAATGCATTTTTATTAAAAAAGAATAAAAATCTAGATATAAGGTGCAGTTTTTTAAATTTTTTAAAAATTTAATTTTTCGCAAGTTGCATTAATTTGGTGTCAAACAATACTTATTATGACCTAATAATATATCTGTTATTGGATGAGACAAGAGAGAAAGACAGATTAAGAAAGAGGGAGAAAGAAAGTGAGAGAGAAAAAATAGGTTTAAAGTGAGTGATAAAAAAGGAATGCAGCGAGTGAAAAGAGAAACAGAAGGGGTTTATGTTGTTAGAAAGAAATTAAATGTTCCATATGTTCCTATCAATATTGGTGAAGCTTTACCTATTAAATTTTACATTTAAGAAAAAAGCAATGGAGTAAGACTTGTTTTTGAAATGCTGTTTGCATTATATTTTGTACTGTTTGGATTCTTCGGATTACTGTTTTTATGTTAAGTGTTATTCTCAAAACGTTTCGTCCGATGTAACATCTGCCCTTCCTCAGGTGTATCTTATCGAACTTTGTAATCTGTGACATTTTTTTTTTTTTTACACAGTGATCACCACTTATCAAGGCCCGGAAGCCACTCAGGGATATGATCGTTAGAAAGGGGGGGGGCTAAAAAAACGGACCGATGTAACTTTTTATTAAATTTGGTGTGCCCGGGCGACAGCAAAACTCCCTGGTCAGAAAAAAGAATATAATATATGATTTTATTTAATCAATCGACAAACAATGTCATTTTGTAACGAAAAGATATTTTCGTTGTCGGTGCAAACGAATAATGACTCAAGGTTTGGGAACAGCTGTTTAATCTTTGAGTGCTGTTACCCCGACCTGAGGTTATAGATGTGACCGAAGGCTCATCAGAAAACTGCCTACAGGCTCGTAAGTGTAACTAACGGGGATCAATCGAAATATTACAGAAGGTGACACTGTTGTAGGTGATTGGTTGCAAGGAGAACCCAGCCCATCCCACCACACCATAAATAAACGAGAGCGAGCCGAAAAACGACTGAGATTGATGTTTGATTGAGATAGTTCGTGTGTGTACACGCAAAAGAGTTGGTTGAATTACTCCCTCCCCCCCTCTCCGTACCTCGCTAAAAGGAATGAGTCTACGAGAATGGGTGAATTATTTGGACTTGTCTAAACATTGTAGTGAAAAGAAAACTTATATATATATATATATATATATATATATATATATATATATATATATATATATATATATAAAGAAAACTTATATATATATATATAAATATATATATATTATTTAATAAATATATTAGAAAGAAAAAAAGGTTGTTTTTTAGTGAATTGAATTGTCTTACCACCGGATGTCGATTTGTTGACCTACTGTTTTTTTTTATTATTTAACGTACGACCGACCTGTGGAGCGAACGGCATATCAATCCCTTGACGCAAGGAGGGCTGAGAAACACCCGACCACGATTGAAGACTGATCAAGTGTGACCAGAGAAACGAATCAGTCGGAGATCGACTGGATGAGAAGGTACAAAACCTATCAGATATTTCGAAGAGAATCTTTTTATTTAATCGCTCCCATTGGAGATTAAACGTTTAACTTGTAGAAGATTGTAACTTACCACTGAATGTACAACGTACTTTATCAACTTTTATCAACTTTTATCAACTTTTATCAACTACGCAAAATAATAAGGAGTATGATTACTCATCTAAAAACATATGAAAATGTTTTTATTATTTGGATTCTTCACGTCACCTCATCTTGGTTGTTCATTTATCGCAGCGTTTCAACCGATGAATCTCCGATCTTATTTTATGCATCTTTTTAAAATTGCGAAGCTGAATAGAATTTCAAACTTAACCCTTTAGATCAATGGTTCTCAACCAGGCTCACATGGAACCCCCATGGTACATGTAACGTTAATATCGGTTCAGTCTTCCTTCAAGATAAACTGTTGATATATGTTCTTGGGTTTTCTTTACATTACTTAAAAATAAAATAAGCTATAAGGGTTCACCAAAATGCATTAAAAAGAAAATAAAGTCATTATTAAAAAAAGGTTGAGAGCCATTGCTTCAGATAATCCACATAAGTACATTGTCTTTGTTCAATCAGCTTTTATCAGAAGTAAACCTGAGGTTTGTAGAGGACTAGGATATATAAATCCTAATCCCGTTACAAAAGAAAATAATGAAACGAATGGAATTGAAGGAAACAAAGACTCAATTGATGGATAAGATAAACGGATCGTTTATTTACTGTTGAAAGAATGCACGTTTTAGGTATAACACGTGTTCATGTCCGCGCGGGTGTAACCATCGTTTGTTCCGGGACTGGTGGTGTGCAAAGAAAAGGAAATGTGTGTTCATCTCACGTTCGGGTCACTATCGTTTGTTCGCGCGTGGGAAGAGAAGTGAGTAATGTAGTGGAAACGAGAATGATAGTCCAGCGTGTAGACAAAGGATAGAGAGTTCTACATCAGTTAGCAGTCAGCTACGCGAAGGTATTCACAGGGACAAGTTGTATATATATATATAGAGAGAGAAAGAGTGAGAATGTCAATCCAGTTCATGGAGAGAGAAAGCGTATAAAGTGTACGTACTGTATGTTAGCTTTTTGCCCCACATAGTAGCAAGTGGCGTGAGGCACGCGCGTGCGAGCACCTGCGAAACGGCGGCGGTTGATGCGCCGACCACTCACCTCGGAAGGCGGGTTGGAAAAGAAAGATGCTGCGTATTGCTCTTGTTTTTATAATTGTTTCCAGTGGTCTTTTGCGCATGTGTGGATTTCCTTTGAAAGGGAAGTGACGTTGTCCATGTGTGTGTACATGTGCGTGCGTACGTTAGCGTGTGTGTGTGTGTATACACGTGAATGTGAGTGTATGTACACGAACGTGAATATATGTGCGTGTGTAGACGTGCGCGCGTGTGTTTGTGTGCGCCTATGTATATGATAAGAAATATGGCTTGAAATGTGAACGCGTGTTTTGTTTGAGACTAGAAAAGGCTCGCGCAGGTTGCAACAGCCAATACCTTGTAAATATTACAGACAACATGAGAACAATTGTCGAAATAATTACATTCAAATTCAGAAACAATTGAACTTTTGAAAACAGATTTGTATTGTGTCTTTGTGTGAAATAATTTTGTTTTGTTTTATGATTTTACAGGTAAGCTTCTCTTCCTAATCAAATTTGCTAGTCTTTCGTTTTATGCAAAACAACATAAATTCAGCTTCAATCTTTTCAGAACATTTTGATAATAAAAAGACAAGATATAATGTGATTTGTTTCAGTCTTACCGCTTTCGAGTCTCAAATGAAGAATACGAGTTTCCTCATACTGAGAAGAATTGTGTTACATTTTATAAAATTGCTTTCAAAATATGGTAAAATGTCGCCGGAATCTCAGTGTTTCCGATGTTTAAATATTCGCAAGTTTCAGGAAATAAAATTAAACACAATGCTTTCATGTAAAACCTACGCATATTCACCAATGTGTGAATGCAACTCCGTCAAGTTCAATTAAGGAGAAACTTTTAAAACAATTATCTATAATATCTCAACATAAGCACAGTTTTATTTGCAATTCAAAGGTACATGTAATATGAAGGGGTATTTTATGCCAATTCAGTTTTTTATATAAAATTGTCTTGGGTTGAAGTGAACTTTTTTCTTTTATATATCCATTTTTACCTAGCGATACTTGTGAAAATTTCACACGGAACTCATTTATATGTAATATATTGATGTATATTTTACAGGGGACTCATTTATATGTAATATATTGATGTTGGCATTTTGTAGATGTGCAGTGTAAATGGAAACGCTCTGCTATTATTTAGTTATTGTTTGTAGTTTTTTTTTTTGTTGTTAAAACTGCAAAAGTACTTATCTAAACTAGCAAAAACACTCGGCAAAGCCCGGTCGTTAAGTACGCTTAAATATGATATTTTGATTTTTGCAGATTTCGTATATATATGAGTTAATGCTCTATCAATTTTTATATTACTTGATATATATATATATATATATATAATATATATATATATATATATTTATATTTAATATATATTTAATTATTATAGTAAAAAAGTAATTATAACAGCCGCTTAAAGAAACTCGTTTCTTATCGTTGGGCACTTTCAGTTAAATTAAGTCGGTCAATTTATCTCTTATGCATAGATCATCTAATAACGATTAGATCACTGACTGACGTAAATGAACATTTAAAATTAAAATGTTTAAATTCAACTTTATTTCACGCGGTTAACGTTAGCCGAATGGATACGGTCTTTGCTAATCGAGCCAAAGATGACTTGTGTTGCCGGGTTCGAATCTGTCGACTAGCCTTAATCGTAACATCCTGCACTGAAGATTCCCGTAAGGATGAAACACTAGGGTAGGTATTTAATTATTTAAAAAATTTAATTATCATAGTAAAAAAAATAATTATATATATATATATATATATATATTGCGTACAGAAAGTTGTTAGATGAGACAAGTCATTGGTACCATAGGTTTCAAGCCAGATAAGAATATCTTAAACGGTCCTAATTATCGGGCTTGAAACCGACGGTACCAATGACTTGTCTCATCTAACAACTTTATGTACACAAAATATAAATACGCTCTTATATTTCGGATTTTCCCTTTAATTGAGCACTCTGCTGAATATCTTTTTCTAAAAAAACTAATATATATATATATATATATATATATATATATATATATATATCTGTGTGTGTGTGTGTGTGTGTGTGTGTGTGTGTAGGAGATAGAGACAGACAGAGACATACATATAGAAAATTTGCCTATCTAAATGAACGTATTATGTATTTTGAAATATATATATATATATATATAAGTAAATTTTTGGTACAGCAGAATGGAAGAAGAAATTTCAGAGGAAACATAATTTAATTTAAATACCAAAAAAAAACAAGAAATGGGCAGGTGAAATTAAAATTTTCCCTAAGGCCTTATCGTCTGACCCTCTAAGAGGAAACGTCAGAATGATAGATTAAAAACTAAGAAAACGTTTTCTTAGTTTTTAATCTATCATTCTGACGTTTCCTCTTAGAGGGTCAGACGATAAGGCCTTAGGGAAAATTTTAATTTCACCTGCCCATTTCTTGTTTTTTTTGGTATTTAAATTAAATTATGTTTCCTCTGAATATATATATATATATATATATATATATATATATATGTTGTTTTGAAAAAAGAAAAACAAAATGAATTTATAAAATGGTGATCAACGTTTCGCAGGGGGCATCTTCAGTATATTAAAAGGAAAAACGCAGAAGAAGAAAACGATTACAGACCATACGTAAGTTAAAAGGAAACAGTGTTAGAATCCTACCCATATCGGGAAGGAGATTAGAAATGTTTGTGTATAGAAAGGTTGGGTTGTTCAATGTCTCTCTCTCTCTCTCTCTCTCTCTCTCTATATATATATATATATATATATATATATATATATATATATATATATATATATATATGTATGTGTATATATATATATGTATATATCATTATACTGAATTATCTCGACAAAATTATGAATGTGTAAACAAAACTGTTACGCGCAAGGGTAAGCAATATCAGTTATATCATGTTAAATTTAACAGTAGGTATTATGCAAATAAATTAATCTACAAAACAACTTACATTATGTCTGTTTTGAGTATAAAATGACTCAACGGCGGTTGACAACCCATACATCCGAAAAACTGAAAAGAGAATTATTTTAAACTGTTAAATCGAATGTGTAATGTGAATATCAATATTATGGCAAACTAAATAAGCTGCTTATTATTCATTACATCTGTACGTGTAAATTATCGCTTTTATAGAATTTAAGCGCATCTCGTGAATAAATAATGAAATTTCTTTTTAGTTTTGTTCATTAATTCGAATGTTTATTTTACAAATCGCTGTTAACATGCATATTTATTAGATTTATTTTAAACTTTTCAGTGGTTATTCGCACGTCATCATGTGGCAATGGATTTTCCTTTCTCTTTCTCTCTCACTCTCTTTCTCTCTCTTTATATATATATATATATATATATATATATATATATATATATATATATATATGAAATTTCTAGCTATTCCCTAACTGGAAATCTTGTTGCTTGGTTGGTTGTTTTTATTTTACGGCATATCAACCCTTTTCAGGTTATTTAATGCCGAATCCAAAGATTTTGAGGAAAAATTTTAATAGAACATATTTGCTGTTTTCAAGTCGGTTTCTATTTAACCAATAGTTGGGACCCTAACAGGTACTACCACTCTAGGTCAGAGTGGACCTGGGAGCAATGGCAATTAAAGGGTAGCTCCACACTCCCAAAAGGTCGCAAGCTGTGGCCTCACCACTCGATATAGTTTAAGGTCATATGCAGCACCAGGGAAATCTTGTGAAGTACACGTTTATGCCATACCCTATCAAAAGCTTCTGATATGTCAAGAGCAATTGCTCTAAAAACGAAGCCCCGCCGAGAGATTTACTAACTCTGACATTACAATTAGCAAATCAGCTCCAGGTAATGCAGAATGGAAACTATTACATGTCACTGAGTAGGTTATTCTTGCTGAGGTGGTTGACTACTTCTCTATGTATTAAATTCCAGCAACTTACTTTTGATGCACAAGAAACTGAATAGTCTGTACTGAGAGGCAAATGACTCCCCCCCCCGAATTCTTAAATAGGGGGCAGACTGAGAGAGTTTTCGAGTTTTGGGGAAGCATTTTAAGACAACTTTAAATAGCTTGTAAGTATGCTTGAATCATTTTTAGATTTTAGGGACTCTGATTGGAATGCCATCAGAGCCAGATACTTTATTGGAATCAAGGTTTTTGATAAGTTTGACAGCATCGTGCACAGATATTTGTCTGTCGCATAGCGTGTTTTCAGTAATAGGAGGAAATACAGGTGGAAGGAAGGCGTTATCTTAATTGAGACAACCTAGTGATCGGAAGAGCCCAGTTATACAGGAGGAGATATGAACACAATTCTGAGCAATTTGTAAGAAAAAGTTTAGAAGACTTGCATACCATCGCGCAAATTCTATAGCAAACCCCACTCTCCCCAATGGTTCACTTCTACTTGTGCAGCTGCCATAGCGCAAAGGCAGAATACGTACCGCAAATTTAACCGACATAAGTCCAGTTCAAACAGACAGGAGTACATAGAAGCCAGAAATAACTGTAAGAAAGAAATAGCGACAGCTAAGAGAGAATTTACTGAAACCACCAAAAAACACATCGAAGCACAGAAATTCGGAACCCGCGACTCCTGGAAAATCTACAACAGTGTAGTAAATAATGGGCAATCAACAATTCCCCCACTGTCCAACAATCATGAGGTTGTTTGCTCAGCAACTGAGAAGGCTAACATGCTTGCCAGACGGTTTGCCTCCAACTCCACACTGGATTCTGCTAACCACCCCCTCCCTGACTTTCCTTTGCGGACACACGCCACACTAGACGATCTGAAAACCACCCCTGCTCAGGTGCGTGCTTTTATAAGAAAACTTGACACTGCAAAAGCATGTGGCCCTGATCTCATCCCGGCTGTGCTATTAAAAAAGTGCGCCGCCGAAGAAGCTCCAGTTCTCTCCAAACTTTACAACAAATGCCTTAATGAATCTTGCTTTCCTGCCTGCTGGAAAACTGCTTTTGTAGTGCCAGTTTTCAAGAATTCTGGCGGAAGGACTGACCCAGTAAATTATCGCCCCATTAGCCTCCTCCCACTTTTCGCCAAAATATTTGAGACCATAATTAACCAAGCTCTAGTCCATCACCTTATAGGTGCTAAACTTCTGACTGACCAACAATATGGATTTAGGCAAGCCCGTTCCACAGGAGACATCCTAACTGTAATCTCAGAACGTATATACCATTCACTGGACCAAGCAAGGGAGGGTAGAGCGGTAACTCTAGATATATCTAAGGCTTTTGACAGGGTATGGCATGAGCGTCTTCTCAGGAAAATCAGATCATACGACATCACTGGAAAAATACATAACATGATTAGATCCTTTTTAGATAAGAGAAAAATCCAGGTTGTCCTTGGCGGTCGTACATCTAAACAATATGATATAAATGCTGGAGTTCCTCAGGGATCTATGCTTGGATCTCTGTCATTCCTAATATTCATAAATGACCTCCCTGACAAAATTGTCCTTTAGATGGGTATGTATGCTGACGACACCACGCCCTATAACAGACACGACAGGAAAACAAATGAACACATATCTAAAGAAATTGCAGAAACACTAGAGGAAGATCTCCGATCCGTAATGGAATGGGGACAAAAATGGATGGTCACGTTCAATGCCGCCAAGACTAATCTGATTTCCTTCAATAATTACAAAAATACCTTCCCTACCGCCAATAGCAATAGCCAATAACTCTTTATCTGAAAGTACATCTTTTAAACTCATCAACTTAACATTCACAGGAAACATGAGTTGGAACAATTACATTGAGAACATTGCCAGGACCGCTGCGAAGAAGGTAGGTTCTCTCTACCGTGCTAGAAAGCTACTAACGCCGAAAGTATCCTATACCTCTATAAGGCCACCATTCGCCCATCTAGGGAGTATTTTTGTCACATTTGGGCTGGTGAATCTTCCACTAGTCTCTCGCTCCTAGAAAAGGTTCAAAAGAGAGTTGCCAATCTGATAGGCCCTGATCTGTAAGCTAACCATCAGCCTCTGTCACATTGACGAAATGTTGAATCCCTCTGCCTGTTCTACATGTACTTTAAAGGTGAATGCTCTGGCGAACTGCAAGCACTTGTACTCCCTCGGCGTAAATAACCGCGACAAACCCGACAAGCAGCTAAATCACACCCCTTCACAGTAGAGATCCCTAGATGCAAGAGATTCTTCTACTCCAGTATTTTTCCCCAGAACAGCAAGACTTTGGAATTCCCTTCCAGGTTCGTGCTTCCCTAACTGTACTGACATGCAGAAGTTCAAGTGTAACGTGAACCGACATCTTGCTCCCCAACTTCCTACACTACCTCTGATGCTTATTTCTCTGATAGTAGCCCCCTACAACAAAGTGGCAATGTGCCTTGTTTGGGGTTGAAATGCAATTAAAAAATATCTGTCTGTATCGGGCAAACGGGCGAGTTCCTAAACAATCTGTGTTACGTCATAAGCGATGGAGAAATCATAACATAATCTCCCCTCATCAATTGTCATGTTTGACTGGGCTAGCAATTCGAGAGATTAACAGACTATATATATAGTAAGTGTCTGTATTTTTAGATGAGGTGTTTTCATTGATTGAGATTGTCGGACTGACTTCCTCATCTTGGTTGTTATTGTCACAATGTTTCGGCCGTTTTGCCCTCCGGCCTTCGTCAGGTGTTTTGTATCGAACTGTATATATATATATATATATATATATATATATATATATATATATATATATATATATATATATATATATATATATAGAGAGAGAGAGAGAGAGAGAGAGAGAGAGAGAGAGTCTGTTCATCTTTCGGAGAATATTTTCGTCTGGGAAGACTTGTTCAATGTTCGCAATGTTTAATGTATATATATATATATATATATATATATATATATATATATATATATATATATATGTGTGTGTGTGTGTGTGTGTGTATGTATGTATATATATATATATATATACATACATGGCAGAGAGGAAGATGAGATGAGATAAAATATCAATTCTTTTGATTGATTGGCAATACATCTGAATAAGTTGAATACAATTTAACAAATGGAGAGCGACATATATATATTATTTATATATTTACTTGAACACAAAAACGTGTTTCGTCATTTTTGACTCACCAACATCTCAGAACCTACATAAATTTGAAATCATCTAAGGGCGTCACATTATTAAAGGAACAATTATTGCTAACTAGCATAAACTTCTTTTACGTACAGAGTTGTACGATAAAAAGTGTCACTCTAAAGAAAACAATACTACAGCTTTAGATATAACTTTTATTTTAAAAAATGATTCCAGGTAACTTGATTGTGTAACAGAGCTGATATCTATTCATAATAGCTCAGCCGGAGCTCGGCGACTACTCGGCGGATGGCGGCGATCAGGCTTACTTTGGTGCTGTGAGGAGCCATATCGAAGGGAGGAGAGGGCCAGTGAGAGAAGGGTACAAAGTCTTAGCACTCCTTCTAAAAGCAAGCTTGGGTCTCTTTGAACTTGTGTGCCGGCGCCGAGTCCTGCTGCCACAGCCAGGGTCTGTCAGCAGCCACCTGATTTTACCATGGTAACACTACACTCTTCATCACATCCAGATACACTTTGTTGTTGACTTTCAAACCGACTTGGAAGATATGAGGTAGCATCCTATTACCCTCAATTGAAACCACACCAAAAACAATAACTGTGACCAGAAACTTTATTTTCATCACTTCGAGCACGTCCCTGTTGTTCGTGGCAATTGTATTGTACAGCGGCGCATCTCCGATCTCGCTCGTTGAGCACTGTGCACTTTTCAGACACTATAGAATGGTCCTATCGCTGTTGAGATTTGTACACAACTGACCAACTAGAAGATGGTCTGCAATAGAAAAAAGAAAGTCAGGTTACATCAAACGGAAATGGAATCATGTCGTTTTTTTCTAGGGCGACAATTTTATCGTCCCACCTATTCTAAATAATTGTGTTAGTTTAATATATGGAAAACAGAAGAAGAAAAAAACAAATAAATAACAGTAATAAAAATGATATATATTCCAATCTTTTTAATGCGAGACCCACTCCTCTCCACATCCATCGCATTTACTGCCTCCTGTTTGCAAATTTCTGAAGTTTAATGACTTGAACACAAAAATATTTCTACTCAATCCTTATAATGTTCCGTTCATCAATATTTCACATCCTTAGTTATTTTCTGCAGCTATTTCCGGATGTTCCTTCATCCTGGGCAGTGTACAGGATCGGATATTTTTTATATTAATTATTTCTAATTAAATCAAGCGTTTGAATATAATTTCCAACAAATGATCTCATTTAAATAATTTACGTTTCTAGCGTTTCCCTGTTTTCGTGTTTCAGGATTTTTGAATATTTGTTTCTTGTACTGAACAAATCGTACTGTTAATCAAATGTTCCCGATATGCAATTAATATATTTCATGTTTTATTCTGTGCAGAGGTTTTGCAAGAAAAAGATAATTTTAGATTTATCAAACCATAACGCTTATCTTTTCGAATAAAGAGTTTCGTATCTGCTAAAGTAAACTGGCGTTATTTTTCATGTGATATTTAAATTTTGATAAAGCATTTGATTAAACCATAATTAGATATGCCTCCTACCTTTGAATAACACGAATTTGCATAAATGTACAAAACCACAATTCTGGCCAGTTGCATATGTCATTAGTCTCCATTAGTCAAAAAATGTCTTGTCTCTAATATGTCCTGAACTATCAGCCATGCTCCAGCTTCTGTCACATCGTCGTAAATATGCATCCCTGTATTCGTTTACAAGTACTTTAATGAAATTTACTCCAATTAACTCGCATCACTTGTACCCCCCTCGATGGACATACACTTAACAACCCCGTTTAGAAGCAAAGTTCTACCCCTTCACTCTTACGGTAGCTAGATGCTGGAAGGCGTTCTACTTTAATAATTTTTCTCTCCAATTGCAAAACTTTGGAATTTTCTCCCTCAGACATCTTGCTGCCACACTCCCCAGTCCTCTGTTAGACACAATCCCTTAAGTTCCAAGTTGCAATACGCTATGTTGTAAGTGAAAAATAGTAAAAATAAAGTTAATAAAATTCTATATTTTTAGTATTCTAGTTGTGGGATTGCTGCAATTATTCTAATCTTCTTGGCTTTTCGAATTAACTTTATTCCTATGGTCGTTACTGCTGCTTCTGTTATATGCAAGCATAAAGAAGTATATGTTTGTCAATTCCGCGAATTGTCGCATTTCGTCAAAATATCAAAATGTTTTATGCACTAACATAAAATGAAAATACTTCACGAAAATGTACTTCCTGAAATAGAGTACTGTTGCAACATCTGGGCAGGAGCTGCTCGGCGCGCCATATCCAGCTTTGATAGAGTTCAAAACCGACTCCGAAACCTAGTGAGCGATGTCCTTTTCTCTTCCTTGCAACCTTTTTCCTACAGAAGAAACATTGCGAGTCCATCTTTGCTCTATCGCTATTTCGATGGCAAGTGTTCAACTGACCTCCAATCTATGGTCCCCCTTGGCAAACTTTCACAAAGAACGCTAAACTAGCTACAACCATTATATACGATTTTCCCACGCTTTTTATCTGTGCCTAAATCTAAACGCAGATTCTATGAACAAAGCTTCATTCCCATAACTGCCAGCCAGTGAACACTGTTCCGTTGGCTTGCCTCCTGATTAAATACAATATAGTAATCTTCAAATCCAATGTAAACAAGTTCTTGTTGAACCGGTTCCATAAATAATCAAATTCTACCTAATTTACACCATTAACGAGTACTACGCAACCATCTTACATTCAATAACCTTTATGCTCGAATGACCTTCGGACCTTTATAAGTGGTGACTCCCAAATACAAAAAAAAAATATTTACTGTATGCAAAGCCAAAATCGTTTACCAAAACGATAAAACAACTAATAGTTTTCACTTTATCGTTTGGTTATTAGAGATAGTATCATTAAAATTTAAAAACTACATTATATCTTGAGAATAGCAAGATGACACGAACAGTTCATAGAGACGCATGACGCACGTATGCTTTTATTTATATCTCCGTCATGACAGTTGATTTTTCTCCCTCACACGCCCGAAGAGTTAGAGGTGTCAGGGGCACATAACTGGGATATTATGTTAACAGAAGGAAAAAAAAAGAGAAATCAAATGTTCTTTTTAAGCGAGTCGAAGCCTTTATGTTCTCAACGTCATTCCCTTTGAAAATAGTTAAAAATAAATAATTTTGAACTCAAGATTACTTATTGTTATTTATTTAAACATGGTTGTTGAATGAAGTCCTTTTCGGAATCAGTTGTAGCCACGGGTATATTTGATGTGAATCCTTCAAATTCTCGTTAATATTACGTTTCTTGGAAAAGGATTACAACATAAGAGTGTTACTCGAGTGAGCGAAAAAAGCAACACGATTGTATAATGAGCGAAAAATCTATATTGCAATAAGAAATACGGTGAATAGACATTACTAACCCATGAAGCAAAATACCAGTGAATGCGGTCATATATATATAGATGTCTCTATTAACAATTAGATGGGGGTTGTAAGATATTCTATTAAAATACACACATGAAATAATTCAATAGGTAAGATTAATATTTTCATATGCGGACAAAAGGTATAGAAAATACCCTAGTTAACAACAAAAATACGGATAAAAATGTCTCAGAAAACGGTTTGACACAAGAAGAAATGAATCAAACAAAAATAGAATATTTAAAATATGTATAAATGTATATATTATTACATATATATATAAAACCAAATTAAATCTTGAAATGCTCATATCTTTGGTTCTATAGGACAAAAATACATAAAAATTTCAAGACTTTGGAGATTATAAAACTATTCTACGGTTAGTATTTTATGTCAGTTGGTATAAGAAAATATTTTCAAACAAAAAAACTATACTAAAATTTGCCTACCTTTGTATACATAGTATCCTGGCATACCAGCTGCAATTTTGCTGCTTTGGAATAAATTTTGCTTAGGGTGTTTTGCTTGATTGTCTCCCCTATGGTTTTTCCACTAATATATATATATATACATACATGCATGTATATATATATATATATATATATATATATATATTCGAAATTAGATCTTAAATTTAAATAATTCAAAGTTTAAAATTAGGTATTACATCATCCGATAAAAAAGGGGGGGATTTAACAAAACGAGATTTAAACGTGAACTCGCGAGGTATATATACTTCACACTTCCGGTTATAAAATAGACGAATATTGGCTGAAGAGAGATTGATAAGGATACCTTAAACGGGCCTTATTATCTGGCTTGAAACCGACGGTACCAATGATCTGTCTCAACTAACAACTTTCTGTACACAAAATATAAATACGCTCTTACATTTTGGATTTTCTTTTTAATTGAGCACTCTGCTGGAATTCTTTTTCCAAAAAAAAACTAATCATATATATATATATATATATATATATATATATATATATATATATATATATATATATATATGAATAAAATTAATGAGAGAAAAATACATTATTTACTGAACCACAAAATGTTAAAATAAAAAGAGAATATAGTTTTTTTAATACATGGAGTTTCTAACATTTATACTTTTCTCTTCAGAGGAAAGGTATAGTCAAGTAGAGTAAAAACATAATGATCAGTATAAAGATTGAAAACCTCGAAATTACCGTCGTACACACTGATAGCAGGAGTGGAAAGATGGTAAAGAAATTCCTCGTCACAGGACGAATAAAAATTATTTTTGGACTAGATCATTTTATATCAGGTTTATCTAGCTTTACGCAGATCAAACAACAACAGCAACAGCAACAATAACAACAACAACAACAATAATAATAATAATAATAATAATAATAATAATAATAATAATAATAATAATAATAATAAAGCTACTCAAGAATTAATACAAATGCTTTCTTGGACAAAGACAAAAAGAAATTGCCGATATATCACTTAAGCTAGTTTCCAAGTTTCGGCAACATAGAACTGCCTCATAAACAAAGCGTGGGCATAGATCCATTGACAGAACATCCGGTTGGAACGCATGTTGTTCATCGAGGAGAATTGTTCGAATTGATGTATATATTGTTTATTTCTCTGAAATGTACAAAAAGAACACAAAAGAAAAAAATTTAGGCACAATTGTTTGTATTAATCTCATTTCAAGACTTCTCACTTAAAGCTTTTCAGATTTTAATTTGTAAAGAATCTTGAAAATGATATGATAGTTATCTATCCTACTTGAAAATGATGCATTATTTAGCTATTATTATTTTAATTATAGTAAACTTACTACACTTTAAATTTTAATATGTCCTTACAATGTAATCATTTATCGAAAACCTTTTAAGCAACTATGCAAGATACTCTATACAAAAACTTTTCCTCCGAAAATTAAAACAAAAATATTTGTATGCAAAAATTATTGTTAAATTTGGTGAACGAATATCTTGATTAGTTTAGGCAATTTTCCCGCCAATTTTCTGTAAGACTAATTAAGTCACTTCGAATAGACAATAGAGTATCTGCTATTATATAAAACAAAAATTGCTTGCGTCTGTGTGTGTATGTTCGTTCTCTATGGACTCGAAAACAGTTGTTCCGATTTCACATCATATGCTTGACAGTGTTCTTAGATAGGTTTTGTATCGGAATGTCTTCGATAAGTATTGAAAATCGAAGCAAGCCGATGAAAGAAAGAAACAGGCTATTTTGACAAAAGTTAAAGCCTTACGCAGCCTAACATCACAAGTCCATTTATTAGCAACCAAGACTAAAGGCTCGCCTTATAAAATCCACAATAGTCTCTTTGATATGACAGAGGCAGGTTCGAAATGAATGTTTTTGTTTAAAGCACACTTGTATGATGATACTTTACTTTTTAATTTTAAACTGGAATCCAAGTCATTATTACTGCACAAACAGTAAGGGCAGGCATATAAAATCAATAGTAGGTTCTATTATATGACAGGGGCGCGTTCAAAATAAAGATTTCTGTTTAGAGCCTAATTGAATTATCATACTTGACTTTTGCATTTTAAACATCAACAAGTGAAGCATGCATGGTCGCCCGAGAATGTACTATGAACGGGGCATAAAATATGACTAAGTTCAGCATTAGCCCCCCTCCCGCCTCATTTAGCCCCAAAAGTCCCCAGGGACGTCAAATCCTGGTGAAAATCAATCAACATTGCCGTTTTAGGCCTTAACATATGTCAATTTGAGTTCTGCACCATGCAGAAAAAGAAATGACTAAGTCCATTATCCCCCCCCATTTAGCCCCCATAGTCCCCAAGGCCTTAACATATGTAAACTTGAGTTCAGCACCATGCGAAACTGCTAAATAGACATACACAGAAAGTTTTGGACAAATATGGTGAAATAGTCTCAAAAAAATGAAGTGATTTTATTAGCCTTAAAAGAGCACCTGGGGCACACCCAAGATTTATCACGAAATATAAACAAACAAAATTATATAGAACTCAGTTACAACTTTTCAGAAAGTTTTATAAAAATCCAAAGCATCAATTTTTTTTAATAAGCACAAAATGTCAATTGCGGACAGTGAAGACAAAATGTCAATTGCAGACATGTAAAGTGCGGACAGGCGAACAGGCGAACAGACGAACGAACAGGGGTGAAATTCTAGGCCCACCCTCCTTTGTTGTAATACCACTTAGAGCTATTATATATGTATATATAAATTAATGTTGTAATATCAACAGTAAGTTTTCTATAGTAGACTAGAATGTATTGTAGATCAAGTAACTGCGGGAAGGCATGTGAAGCGTCCTTTCAAAGTCTCCAACTACAGAAGGTTTGATTGAAAAAATTGGCGATTTTACTGATTTCGATGACAATAAAAATATGGGAGTATGAAACATTCGTTGATCATCATTATATCCCGGGCTACGTCGGGCCTTCTTGTATATATATATATATATATATATATATATATATATATATATATATATATCGCATTTTTATCTACTTCTAAAATAGTCCCATACCTTTTGTTATTTTATATAAGTGCAATATGTAACATGCATTATGTTCATCTATGTATATTATATCTTCCTTAGCCTTGTAAACTTCCTTATTGTACATGTAAGCGAATTGGTCAATATATTCATTAATTAAATTCACATGAAAGTCAGGAAATCACAGCAACATTTATATAGTCTCATCTGACTGCCTGTAACAAAAACCATAATCCTCCTACACACTTTTAGCGGAGATCTTGTTTTGTAGAAAGAAGCGCCCCCCCCAAAAAAAAACTTCTTCGCCTTCACGAATTTTGTGAGGAACAATGTTCCTGTTTGGATAATTAATTGCTTATTAGATAAACGCATTAGTTCAAATCTAAGTATAATGTATATTGAAATGTTCAGTTAACACTTCGGTGTTAAGTCTAATATATATATATAAAAAATACTTCCTTTCTTAGATTGTGTTTGGTTATATATGTGTAAGCACTTTCTTAAATAGAAACTAGAAGTCCGTATTGTCGTCATAAACAGAGTATTTGGGGCATTGCAAGATCTCATAAAATAGATATCTTCTCACCTTTTGCAATAAAGAAGAACTTTCAATAAAGATGGCGTTCAGTGAAGTCGGTCACTCCGCGCTATCTCCCCTTACTCGTATTTTTGTATAAAAACAAAAGTTCGAAACAAGCGTGATATATCACGTAAAATGAAATGGGAATAATACATAAATCAAATATACAAAAGTGTGTACAAAAATAGAAATACAGAAAAATAAATGGCTGACAATACAAGTATATGCGTGAACTGCAAATTTTACGATCACTGAACAATTTCCATAGGGGTTTTCTCTGGTACCATATTATCTACTTTTCTAATACTTTTTCTACTTGAACATAGAGGATTTTCTGTGAGCATAAAATTATTTTATTTTCTTGATGTTTTGTACACGTTTATGCCAATCATGTGTAAATATAAAAAGCACTACAATGACGTCATTTACTTATTAAAAATTCCTTTTCCTCAGTAGAAAAAATATATATTTGAAATCTACTAAAAACATATTCTATTCAATTAAAGTAAATATCTACTCTATTAAATTAGCTTTGATGCGTTATTTATGATTATTTCACAAAATTTAGGGAATATTTTCAACATATATTTGATTTAATATTTAATATTTGTTTCATATGTTTAAGATATATTGCGCAATTATTTAGATTAAGTTATACCATTTGTCCGCTTCTGTCAACGAAAATAAAAAAAAATAATTTTGCTTGTTTGTGCTATTATAGATCAGTATCCTGCAAATATCTGGCATCATTTCAAATCAAATAAATATTTTAGAATTTAGCGTGTCGGTTCACTTAATGATAAATATATAACGTCAAATGAACATTATTTTATCAACAGAAAGTGTTATTGTTGACCACATAGTGTAAAATAGAACAGGCAACGTTCTGTTTTTTTTTGTATTTTTAGAATGACGGCATATTGGGCAAACAGAAAAATGGTTACTCTCTCTGATCTGTACTATATGGATTATAAGTATGTTAGTATTTCTCGTAACGTGTACACTCGTTCTAAACTCTAATAAAAAGAATATGTTTCTAAATTTTTTGAGATGATGATTGATAATTCGGACCATTTCTATTAATCGGACTAGGGTTCTCATCGCAAGTGTTTATATCACTGTGTGAAAATCACATTCAACAGTAATCCAAATGATACAAATAATATAAATTTAAAAAAATGTTCTCACATATTTTCAGGGTGGCTGTACCCCTCCCGCCTCAAAATCATTTTTATTTTTCTATTGAAAGCCTGCGAGAAAATGCTTACAGTTTATAAGAATCTTTTTGTAAAAAAAAATGTATTATAGAGCGTTTCTTTGTAAAATTATAACACACTATATCGATATATCGAAAAGCTGTTCTTGTCACTCTGATGAACTTACCTTGCCGCACGTACTCAACAAGCAGGAAAATCTCACCACTTCATTGTTGTGCTCTCCAGATAATAGATTCTTCACTCCGACTGTTAGATTTTAAAATTTCTTTTCTTTTATTTCTTCCCTGATTGTATTGACTCGCGAAAATTTTAATATGAAAAACAAAAACATCTAACTGCATAACCCCCCCCCACACACACACACACAGTCCTATGTAAAACACGATCCCAAATACAGGATGGAATGATAAATTTGTCACCCTAAAGTAAACGACACTACAACTTTATTTTAAAAAATTATTGAAAAAATCAATTCAGGTAACTTTATTATTTAGTAGAGCTGACATCTATTAAATGTAGCCGCATTCAGCCACAAGCACTGCCTTGATACGAGTCCGAAACTGGAAGCATGCCTTTTCCAGAAACGCTGGTTGGAGCTCGGTGAATACTCGGCGGATGGTGGCGATCAGGCTGGGTTTGATGTTGTGAGATGTCATGTTGATGATGTTCTCAACGAGTGACCAAACATAGTAGTCCAGCGGTTCCGGTCGGAAGAGGAAGAGGCCAGCGAGTAAAATGTACAAAGTCGTAGCACTCCTTCAGAAGCCAAGCATTTGTCTTGTTGGATGAATGGGCCAGCACCGAGTCTTGCTTCCACACCCAGAGTCTGCCAGCGGCCATCTGATTTCACCAGGGAATCACCACACTCTTCAGCACATCCAAGTACACTTTGGTGTTGACTTTCAAGCCGACTTCGAAGATGTGAGGTAGCATACTGTAGCCCTCACTGAAAACCACACTAAATACAATAACTGTGGCTAGAAACTTTGTTTTCATCACCCTGGACACGTCCCTGTTATTCGTGGCAATCAAGCGATGCATTATGAGGGTGATGGCAATGGTCTCGTTTTCATAACTTGGATCGGTAGAGAGCATATATTCTACAGCGGCGCATCTCCGATCTCGCTCGTTTAACATTGTACCATTTTCAGACATGAAAGTAGGCTCCTATCGCTCTTGGGATTTGTACGCAACTGGGTTACTAGTAGATGGTCTGAAAAAAAACCACAAAAAAAACGGTTTTTATCAAATGAAAATGGAATCATGTCGTCTTTTCTAAACAAAAAACAATTCGATCGTTCCACCATGTAGTAGCTAGTTTGTGCTTCAAATGACTACGATAAGACAACGTTTGACGAACGCCAGAAAAGGAGTAAGTAGGCCAGTTTCATGACGAAATTTTAACATATCAGTAACGGAAGAAATGGTTACTGTGAAACAATCGACAATGATAAAGATCGATACATACTAGTCGACAATGATAAAGATCGATACATACTAGTCGACAATGATAAAGATCGCGAACCGAGCACAGCAGCAGAAATAAGATAGACATAGGTGACTCCCATTAAATTAATGCTTAATCGACCGCCAATCCACAATAAGAAATTGGTAGAAAAGACATTGGATGCAGAGCTAGGAGCAGGGGTAACTAAGATCATGATTGCTTTGTGACTTTTCGATCATGATAGACAGATGATGGCGAACATCGTAATTGCGTCGATTTTAAGCAGGTGATCGCCGCCAAAAAATAAATATTAAGATTAAAGACTTCCACAGTGTCAGTAGAAAGAAAGCAAATAAAGTCTGGAAAGAATTGAAAGATTCATGATCCAGATACAGGTGACATCAAAGAGAAAAACATCGATTTTTAGACGTCGTCCAACATTGAAGTTCGTTACTGAAGTCCAGGAGGTCATGGATAATGCAGTCAGCAAGTTGATTCGTGCCATTAATATATCGGATAATTTGCTAACTGCATGTTACGTTTTTGTGTTTAGTTTTTCACACAAAATTACTTCTATAGTGCGTCATATTTAGGCTAGTGAATCGCTATGCCATTTACGGGTTCTTAATAAGGTGCAAAATCGTATTTTCAATGAAATTGGCCAAACGCTTTATTTTTCTTTGTAAACTTTCCCTTACAGACGTGATGTTGCTAATCTCAGTTTTTTTAAAATAAATATAATGACATGTATTCTTTAAAATTATCTGATCTACTCCATATTCTTATGCCCGAGCACGTTTGATTAGTTGGTCTTGTGGTCTCCACCAATTCCCTGCACTTCATACCTCATTGTAATACAGTTTCCTATTCTAGTAGCTTCTTTCCAAGAACCACAGGTCTGTAGCACTCTCTTCCTGCTGACTGTTTCCTCCCTACCTATAGCATTGGTCTTTTAAAAACAAAAATCAAACGGCATCTCCTGTATTTGTGTAAATCATTTTTCCTTCTTGTTAGCTCCTTACATTAAGTGACTTCACGTCTTGTCTAGAGCGATTTTCATAAAAAATGTAATCATTTAATATTCATATTTAAACCATAAGGTTTTCAAGATATTTGGCATTAATTATGATCATGCAATTTGGAATATTATTTGGATTATTTCTGCTTAATTATAAATCCGATTTCACGTCGGAATCCCATTTAGTTATTTACTGGCATATTAATGTATTTGTTTTTTATATAGAAGCCTTTGCTACACACGTATATATAAATTATTTATTCTTCAGATGTTGTATTTCATTTCCAAAATATTATGTCCAATATCTTGCGTGTCTCAACACTGAATATACTTCTATTTGAAGATTGGACTTTATTTTCTTAGTAAATATATAACAGCTACATAATATTGGTTTGTTGATGAAGAAAACATATAAAATTTTATAATATCTCAGTATTTCTTATATTTTTAATCTGACAACATTTATTATTTTACCAAAATCGAATATGTAATTATTCTAACGATGATGTAGGTATGGTTGAAACAACTCATAATATTACATTTTCATATCTTCCTATTGTTCTTGAAGGTAATAGTCGTTCACTTCATTGTCTAGTAATCTTGTCGTAAAAATTTCAAAGCTGAACCTTTTCCCATCTGGGATTTGTTACCCTGAAGAACAAGAAGACTTCTTCAATTGAAAAGAACGAAATAACTAGAAAAAAATCAGTAATACTTGGAGTTTGTCAGGGAATATAAGGGGACCTGGAATATGAAACTATTTAACTAAGGTTTTAGAAATATTGAAAGAACAGCGCGTCGAAAAGAAGTACGTTCTTATAATAAGATCGATGATAAGAAAACGAAGCAGCAGAAGACGTGAAGAAGACACAGGGGAATATCAATGGCCTTTGTCTATGAGAGATCAAAGGGAAGCGGTTGTTACGATAATGTGAAGCCATCTGCACTGGTTATAAAGAGAAGTGGAAAGCACTGGATATCTGGGTAGACTTATTGTCATTCAGATTCGACAGGTTATTGCCAGTGAGAGGTCCCTGGCGATGGCTTATATGAGAACTAGTAAGGGAATAATAATAATAATAATAATAATAATAATAATAATAATAATAATGACAACAACAATTATAATAACAACAACAATAATAACAACAACAACAACAACAAGAATAATAACAATAATAACAATAATAATAACAACAACAATGATATTAACAATGATGATGATAATAATAATAATAATAATAATAATAATAATAATAATAATAATAACAATCCCATATGTATGTGTGATAGTGCACGATACCTCTTTTATACATGGGAGCTTTACACTATCCCTGTAGCAGAACCACAGGTAAAATAACTCTGGGCTTGGTGCTGCCACTAACACCAAAATATGAAAAATGTCAATTACAAATTATCCAAACCATGGGACCCAGAAGAAAGATCTGGGTGTCATGATCGGCAGGTGATCTTTCGGTAGCCAGCATGGAGGACCCGGTCGTCATCCTGCGAATGTTGGCCAACTTTCTAGTTTCAGAAACTCAAATAACATGGACGCTGAACCGGTAAGTATAACCTCTAATTTCAGGGAACAAAATGATACCGAACAAACACAGCATAGCCGTGATTATCATCAAAATGAAAAAAAAAAAACGAAGAAAGAAATGGACAACAAAAGAGAATAGACTCGTAATGGAATACTATTATAGAAGTCATCCTGAATATAGATATGGAGGTTACCGGAAACGAATGAAAGAACTATGGGGCTTATCTAGTGACTACCATACGACAGAACAAAGAATTGCGGACCAAGCAAGGCTGATACTCAAGAAAGGTTGGCTTTCTAAACTAGAACTAACAGAAATTCATCGAAAAATAAATGATGAAACTGAACAAGAAGCATCCTCCAACGAAACCTCACATAGAGAAAGAAAGTTGAAGCTTCATAAGTAAAAACAATAAAGGCCGAGAACCAACAAAGAACGAAGTCTACAAACGTGGAAACTGAGAACAATGAAACAACTAACAGAGAATAAAGCAAATAAAATAATACAGCTGATGAACAAGGAAAAACAAAGCTCCCATCGTTAAGGAACCAAGAGGAGAAGAAATTAAAAACAGAAACAGAGAAGGTTAACAAGCTCCTCCCACACACGCCAACAAATACAATCACAGACTTAAACAACCTCAAAATGGTAAGTATGAATCTCAAATCAGAAAAACAACCGGAGACAAGCGGATCGACAAAACCTGGATGGGAAATAAGAAAAAAAAAAAGAAACCCAAATGATAAACAGGAAGAAAGCAATCTAGAGAAAACGGTATATTGGAAATGTAACTGGCAGGGAGAGGCTGAGCAAGAAATATGAAGAACTGGACCAAAAATAAAAGCAAAAGAAGCGAGATTGAGACGATATAGAGATAAATCTGAACAATGCAAACAAAGCAGAATATTTGAAACTAATGAAAGCCAATTCTACCAAAATGGGAACGGAATAAAAACAAAAACAGAACAACCAAATCCGATAGAAACAAAACTCTACTAGAGTAATATATGGGAAGAGCGACGAGATCACAATAGAAATGCCGAATGGCTGAAAGACATGAAAGAAGAGTTCCAACAAATATAAGAAGGGACAGCGAATGAAATCAATATAATAATAAGCTTCCAAACATTATATATATATATATATATATATATATATATATATACAATATTTATTATGACACTATATATGCATATTTCAAGGTCGTACCATTGGTTTCGATACACCGAAAACAGTAATAATATACTGTGGAAAATCGGTATAATCTCTTCGGCGACAAAGAAAAATCTGGAACTAATGTAAAATGAACGAACATAGAAGAAACGCTAGACGAGCGTTTAAGACTCAGAATTTCATATGTAAAAAATATCGTTTTAAAACCGACGCTAATAGATTATGATTATAGAAGAAAGAAAGGAAGAAAGTGTGTGCGTGTGTGTTTGTGCGTGTGCGTGCGTGCATGTGTGCGCGCTCGCGCGTGTGTGTGTGTGTGTGTGTGTGTCTGTGTGTGTGTGTGCGTGCATAGCTGGGAAGGGGGTGCTATGGAAAACTCTCTAAAAATATAAAAGTCCTGTTAAAGCCATATCAATAAATAAAAGTAGGACAATTAACGATAATAAATAATGAGAAAGGCATGAATATATTAATATGATTTTAAAATTTTTTAAATTATTTAAATTAATTAAATTAAATAAAATAAGGATAAAGATAAATAAGGTAAATTTAATAAATAAATAAAAAATAAGAACTTTAAAAGAATTTTTAATTTTTTAAAAATATTAATATTTTAATTATGAGAGAATAATAATGAATGGAGAAATTTAAAATAATTAAAATAATAAAAGGAAATTAATCAATATTAAAAGACTTAACAACTATCAGATGCGAAGGTTGTGGGCGGGGAAGGGGAATAGTTTCTCTATAAAGGTTATCCTTATTATTGGGGGGTTTATATGGTAAAGTTAAGGATATTAGGTGGTGAGAAAGGTTGAGATATGAGTAGAAGAGAGTTGGTTTGGAGTTTAGAATGAGAGGTGAATGTGGAATTTAGGTGTCTATGCGTGAATAGGGTGTCTTTGTGTAAATAGGGTGTGTGATAGTAAGGAGGTAAGGTGGCGAGGAATGTTTCTTTGTCGCCGAAGAGATTATACCGATTTTCCACAGTATATTATTACTGTTTTCGGTGTATCGAAACCAATGGTACGACCTTGAAATATGTATATATAGTGTCATAATAAATATTGTATCTTCAGCTCTCACATCTACCATCGAGCACTTTATTGGATTTTTTTCATCACCCCTGGACACGCTATATATATATATATATATATATATATATATATATATATATATATATATATAAGAGAAGTTACCCGCTGGGCCAATATGTTATATTAGCTGTGAAATTAATGTATGAACGTGACACTTGTGACGTAAAGAAAAAAAATTTTTGTAACATAACAGAAAAATTTCTATGAAAGTATATTAAAATGAAAAAAAAATATAGATAGATTTCTATAGAGTTCTGTTTATAGTTGCTTATTTTGGAAAAGAAAAATTACCGCCATTGAATTATAAGTTGTTTGCCACACTTATAGGTAAATGTGCTCTGAACAGATACTATAATACTTAAAGTTAGATTCAAATTTTGATATATCTTTTAATTTAAACGCGAAAAACAATTTAGGACGCTGAAAACGCACACAGTAAAACAATACGTTTTATTGCCGCGCTGATTATTTGTTTGTAACGCAATTTTAAAAAAATATTTTCGGGGTTATTTATTTATGTTGGTAATGTAGAAGAAAATAATAATTTCTAAATGATAACGTTAATATTTCAGTGCGCAGTCAAATTCCGCAAAAGTAGCACTTTGAGTTTATTTGTTTACGCTGTTATGGATTTATGTTTATATACGCATGCGTAACCGTAAGTCATAAACCGGATGTGGGTTACAACACCCGTCAAAAAGTCATTTGTACTTTTATAATTATATAGATTTAATTCTGCTAACAAAATAATTCATCATATTTAGGTAAATATACAATAATTCAAATAAAGGCATGATACTTAACCTTGTGCCAATCATCGGTATTCGAAGTTTACTATTTTATTTATTGTATATGAGTCGCAAGATAATAAATATATGCAAATTATAAAAGTTAAAAAAAAAAGTATGTCTCGTTAATTGGAATTAAAAATAAATACTACGACACAATGTTTTACCTCGTCATTTTAAGTTTTATTAACGACTAGCATGGGTACCCGGCGTTGCCCGGATCATAAAGTTCTGTTTTGAACACACCTACTATACTAAGGATAATAACCATTTTCATTGTGGGTGACGTCGACATCGCCCCCACACACATACACAACAATTTCAAAAATAAAAGAACAGATAAAAGAAGAAGTGCGTGATACCCTTTCCACCAGGTGAGATTCTAACAAGAGTAAAAATCATTTATGGCCGTCCGAAATGGCTACCCTTTAAAAAAAATTCGAAGGGAATGCGGTATTATATCGGAGCACAATTACACATATCCTTTATCCTATCTCCTCCCTCCTTGCCGTTGGTGGCCGTTAACAATCGAATAAAGTAAAAGTTTTCTAAGGAAATATCCTTATCTCGGGAAAGTTTTTCAAGCGGCAATGAACAGCCATAAAAAATGTAATAAAATAAAGATAATAAGTTTTATTGGAAAAAAAAATCCTGCACTTTCATCTAACAATTTACGCTTTTCGTAAATATATTTTTACGTATTTTCTTTTAAATATATATATATGTGTGTGTGTGTGTGTGTGTGTGTGTGTGTGTGTGTGTGTGTGTGTGTGTGTGTGTGTGTAAAATTTCTGTGCCCTTCAAGAAAACTTGACTGAACAAAAAGTCGTAAAAAAAATTACACATAAGAATTTGCGATGAAAAAAGTAAAACTTTTATCTTTTCTTGAAGGAAAAAAACAAACTTTTTGTTGATAAATATTTTCCAAAAACAAAAAAAAAAAACAGGACAAAAGAAAATATGTAAAATAAAATAAATAAAAATATAATCAATCCTGTAAAGGTTGATTTTGTTATTTTTGATTATTTACATTTGTATTTTTCCGGGTTGTTTGTTTGTTTTTAAAACGTCTGTAACAACGCTCGGCTTAAACAGATGATTGCCGGTCTCGCCCGATCCATGCCTGACGGGAAATCCCGAGAATCCGGGTCAAATTATACAAAAGTATCGAATATTTTATATTTTTCACTGATTTATTTTCTACTGAAACTTAAAACCGAAACCTCGGAAAAGTATTTGTTGCTGACTTTCCCTTTACTAAACAAAGCGACTCGTACTCATGAAAACGGCCGTAGTATACACCGACCGAACCATTGTGAAAATAACACCTAAGGCTAGTCAGATTAATTAAAATAATACAAACACTTATCACCATCTAAAAAGAATCAGAAATGTAATGGTCTAAAAGTGACTGGGTTTTTTTTCAAAAGATTTTAGACCATTACATTTATGATTATATGGAAAAATGCGCGCATGAAAAGTAATATTCTTATGATTTTATTAAACCTGGAAAAGTAAAGGACAAGAAATTCAACCTGGAAAAGTTAAGAACAAGATATTCTAGTAAAGTAAAAAATAAGAATTTTTTAGACTTAAAATATTGCAGCTAAAAAATGAATTAAATGATCCTAATTATGATTAATTATTAATGATTTCATGAGTGAAATCTAAGGAGTCAAAACAAAACATAAATACAAGCAAAAAATACTTACGAGGGACGTTCCAAAAGCAATGTCTTCAATTTGTACTTCCGAATGGATCAGAGGGGAAAGCAAACTGCACTGTTATGATGACTGACTGAACATGACCCGAAACTTTCATTTCTCTGTTTCAAATATTGACGCTTCGAAACCAACCCCTGTCATGGACGTCCGTTAGAACCAGAGATGCATCATTGAGTTTCGCCATGTAGAAATAATTAAAGATCAATATCTATCGTTTTTGAACTTTTACAAGGCCGATGCTGTTGATGTCAATACAGTTAGGAGATGGACACACACACATATATTTATGTATGTATGTATGTATTTATGTATATATATATATATATACATATATATATATACTTTTGAAAAAAATTATCTAACAATCAGTTGGTATGGAAACATGTGATTATAAGATCTACAAAATATTACTGGCCGTAATATTCTATAAGTATTATCCCATCTAACTAGCAATTGCCGATATACAAGATAGAGCAAATAAAACAAATTATAGTGGTTTAATAAGATTAAAAATACTTTTTTTGTATCAAAGATTTTTATTATCCTAAGACAAAGAATACTTTAGAAATTTTATTTCCTTGTCCTATAGGATTTCGATGTCTACCATCTCTTCAGAGAAGAAAATATTAGCAAATAATTATAATCGTTTACACCTTATTTGCTAAAGTCAGTGAGACATGGGAAATCACAATTAAAAGCTGTTTAAGTTAAGGGAAGTTAATGAAAAGGATATACATTTTCATTAACTTCAAACTTAACCCAAAGTTCCAAAGGGACGTCAAATTCTGATGTAAATGAACAAAGGGTGCCGTTTTAGGCCTTAATATATGTAAATTTGAGTTCTGCACCATGCAAAAAAGAGATGACTAAGTCCATCATTTGCGCTCTCTCCCTATTCAGCCCCAAAAGTTTCCAAGGCCTTAGCATATATACATTTGAGTTCAGCACCATGCAACACTGCTAAATTGATATTCACAGAAAATTTTGGAAAATATAGTAAAATAGTCCCCAAAATAGAGTTTTTTATTAGGCCTAAAAGAGCCTTTGGGGCACACCCCAGAGTTATCGCGAAGTATAAATAAACAAAATTATATACAAATCAGTTGGTTACAACTTTTTCAGAAAGTTTTATAAAAATTCGAGGCATCAATTTTTTTTAATAAGCACAACAGTGTCAATTTAAGCCATTTTAACCCGAAAGGCACCACTAAGGGGGCAACCTAAGTTTTCCCGGAAAATATGATCTGTTACATTTTTACTAATATTATGTTTAATGTTTGTGCAAAATTAAATAAATTCCAGGGCATAGTTATTGAGAAAAGTGCTGAAAGGCGTACGGACGAACGGACAAGGATTAATTTACAGGCCATCCTCCTTTTAGTTGCTGAATAATTGACGTGAAAGACAGTAACAATAAAATAAATCGATGCCTCCGTTCAATCTCGAAAGACAAAGGATAACCCCTGTAGGGACAGCTCTGTGTGTAATTATGGAGCAGGGGTTGCGCACACCTCTCATGAATAGAAACTGTTTGAGTCTAGTGGCAGAAAGAAGTCAAGGGCGACTGGAAACAATGCTGAGATAAGCGGAGAGCACCTACAGCACCTGGAAATCCCAAATGGTCACCCCTTTAGGACTGACCATGTTCAACGTTGCTTAACCATCCAGCGGGAACCGGTGTTTCAACGTGATTATGCCGTATAATTAAATAAATATGTATTAACAAAAACATACATAAAAAGAGTAATTGAGCAATATTTTTACTCACTGTTGGACTTTCATGACGGCCAAACTATCCGCGTGTCTGTCTCTGACTTCTTTGAAAAACCCATTCTTATTCCCAAAAGTGACGTTATTCCCGGAAGTGACGTCATGGAATAGTTCATTATTCCAGGTGATAGGAGTGCGTCCCCAACAATATACGAACAGGGAGACCTGACGTATCAAAGAATGAAAGTCGACGAATGTTTAAAACTTCTAATACTTTTATTGTCATCAAAATCGGGTAAATCACCCATTTTATAAATCCAATTGGCTACTCTAGTCGGGAACTCACTACGGTGCACTGGGAGGAAGTTTCACAGGCCCCCTTCAGTGATTTTGTCGACAATATATTGTAGTCTACATTCAACTATTAGGAACCTACTTTTAGTTTTATTAAATTTATTGCATTTAAGTTTTATTATCACACCAGTAGAAAGGCCCGGCTATTGAAGTGAACAGAAGATTCTTTTTTTTTTCTTTTTTTATTACATTTTCAATCCAAACATTGCAATTTCGATGTAGCGGGCTACTATCAGGGACATAAGCTGCAGGGGTACTGTGTGGGGAGTTGGGCAGCAAGATGTCAGTTTACGTGACACTTGAACTTCTGCATGTCAGTATAGTTGGGAACACAGGCACCCGGAAGGGAATTCCAAAGTCTAGCGGTCCTGGGGAAGAAACTACTGGAATAGAAGGCTCTCTTACATCTAGAGATCTCCACTGTGTAGGGGTGGGATGTTGCTGCTTGTCGGGTTTGTCGGGGGTATTTACGTCGAGGGGGCACAAGCGCTTGAAGTTCTTTGGATCATTCACGGTTAAAGTACTTGTAGAAGAGGCAGAGGGATGCTACATTTCGTCGATAGGAAAGAGGCTGAAGCTTAGATGACAGTTCAGGACCTATTAGGTTTGCGACTCTCTTTTGAACCTTGTCTAGGAGTGAGATGCACCAGCCCAAATATGACAACAATACTCCATACATGGGCGAATGGTGGCCTTATAGAGGAACAGGATACTTTCAGGCGTTAGTAGTTTTCTAGCACGGTAGAGAGAACCTAGATTTTCGCAGCGGTCCTGACAATGCTCTCAATGTAATTGTTCTAACTCATGTTTCCTGTGAACGTTAGGTCGAGGAGTTTAAAAGGTGCACTTTCATATAAAGAGTCTTTGACCATTGCTGTTGGTGGTAGTGAAGGTTTCTTGTAGTTATTGAAGGAAACAAGTTTAGTCTTGGCAGCATTGAATGTGTCCATCCATTTTTGTCCCCATTCCCCTACAGATTGGAGGTCTTCCTCTAGTGTTTCTGCCATTTCTTTAGATATGTGTTCATTTGTTTTCCTGTCGTGTCTGTTATAGAGCGTGGTGTTATCAGCATATATAACCATCTCACAAACAATTTTGTCGGGGAGGTCATTGATGAATATTAGGAATAATAGAGGTGCAAGGATAAACCCCTGAGGTACTCCCGATACGCGGAAATTTTATAGCAAGCCCCACTCTCCCCAATGGATTACTTCTACTTGTGCAGCTGCCATAGCGCAAAGGCAACATGTATACCGCAGATTTAACCGACATAAGTCCAGTTCAAACAGACAGAAGTACATAGAAGCCAGAAATAACTGTAAGAAAGAAATAGCGACAGCTAAGAGACAATTTACTGAAACCACCAAAAAAACGCATCGAAGCGCAGAAATTAGGAACCCATGACTTCTGGAAAATCTACAACAGTGTAGTAAATAATGGGCAATCAACAATTCCCCCACTGTCCAACAATCATGAGGTTGTTTGCTCAACAACCGAGACGGCTAACATGCTTGCCAGTGGATTTGCCTCCAACTACACAGTGGACCCTGCTAATCACCCCCGCCCTGACTTTTCTTTTGCGGACAGAAGCCACACTAAACGATATGAAAATCACTCCTTCTAAGGTGCATGCTATCATAAAAATATCTTAACACTTCAAAAGCATATGGACCTGATCTCATCCCGGCTGTGCTATTAAAAAATGCTCCGCTGAAGTAGCTCCAGTTATTTACAAACTTTACAACAAATGCCTAAATGAATCTTGCTTTCCTGCCTGCTGGAAAACTGCTTCTGTGGTACCAGTTTTCAAGAATTCTGGCGAAAGAACGGACCCAGTAAATTACCGTTACACTTTTAGCCAAAATATTTGAGTCCATAATTAACCAAGCTCTAGTCCATCACCTTACAGATGCTAAACTTCTGACCGACCAACAATATGGATTTAGGCAAGCAAGTTCCACAGCAGACATTCTAACTCTGAGCGTATATACCATCCACTTGACAAAGCAGGGGAGGGTAGAGTGGTTGCTCTAGATATATCTAAGGCTTTTGAAAGGGTATGGAATGAAAGTCTTCTCAGGAAAATCAGACCATACGACAACACTGGAAGAATACTTAACATAATTAAATCCTTCTTATATAAGAGAAACATTCAGGTTGTTCTCGATGGTCGTACATCTAAACAATATGATATAAATGCGGGAATTTAGAAATGAATGTTTCTTTTTAGAGCACAATTCGAACATTCGAATGAATGTTTCTATTAAGTTCAAAAGAATATTTCTATTTAGAGCACAATTTAACTATAATATATGACCTTTACATTTAAAACTTTTATGCAAGTCATTATATGAAAATAGTTTTATTAATCAACAGTAGGTTCTCTACAGTTCAACGTGGACTACGATGTATTGTGGACATAGCGGGGAGAAATGCGAACAGCTGTGGCTCCCCAATTAATCGATTTGATTGAAAAAATGTGTGATTTTAGCAATTTCGATGACAACAAAATATGGGAGGGTAAAACATTTGTTGATCATAATTCAATCGCGGAAAACGTCGGGTCCCGCTGCTAGTATTTGCTTGCGCCTCTCTCGTGGGTCGATCAGTAGTACTGCTGACAGTCAACGCGATGGTTCTAGGTTCAATCCTCAGCTTGTGAGAGGTACTAGTCTAGCGGCACTGATGAGTTGTGATACTATGAAACAGGACTGTATGTCGATGACTACAAATATATATATATATATATATATATATATATATATATATATATTAGACATTAAGAGGAGATAGATATATATATATAAATACCCGTTCAAATACACTTTTTTCATGATAAAGCTAGAACCCAGAATTAGATGGAATCGAGCAATTGCATCGACAACGGACAACGCCAGACCCAAAGTGGGCTCGATGTACTGCATCTAATCAGTGACGTGCTCCGACATAGGCGGGAACCCAGGTCGTCGCACCCATGAAGTGTGTAATTCTCACGACCTAATCATTTGGGCCACGGCGCAATCTATTGGCTATGCCTCGATTTTAATCCGTGCAACGACCTGGGTTCGCGCCTATGTCGGAGCACGTCACTAATGAGATGCAGTACCTCGAAACTAACTTTGGGTCTGGGTTGTCCGTTTTCGATGCAATTGCTCGATTCCATCTAATTCTTGGTTCAAGCTTTATCATGAAAAAGTGTATGTGAACGGGTATATATATATATATATATATATATATATATATATATATATATATATATAGTAATATGTTGTAATAAATTGTGATAACTAATAAGAATGTTTAAATATCAACAAACTAGATTTAAAGTTCCTAAACTTCAAACAGAAATTTTCCATAAATGAATAAATTATTTGGTAAAATTCAGTAGTAAAGTTTCACTCTTATGAAGGTTGAAGTTTTAATTCTCGATGCGGCCGACACTCAAAATATAAAAAAAATAGTAGATAAATAGCGACATAAACCTTCTCCTAATAAAGTATGGTATAGAAATAGCAAATAAATGTTATCGTCTAAATATATGGTAGACAAATAGCGGATACTTTTTTCGTGTTTATGTATGGAATAGAAATATCTAGTAACATTCATATCTGATTTACCTCTGCACTCCATGTTTAAAAAGGAAGTGTCCTCTATAGTATCAGATCTGACCCAATGGTTAATTGTAGGCATAGACCAATTCATACCATCTAAAAAATTCCAACAAAAACCGACCAGCCAGCCATGGTTCTCCCCAGAATGTGCTGCTGCTATCGCGCACAGAAATCACTTTTTCCATAGCTACCAACGTAATAGATGCACTGAGACTAAAGCTGCTTTCAGGTCTGCCAGCAACCACTGTAAAAGAGTAATAAAAAATGCAAGAAAGCTATATGCCCAGTCTGTTAAATCCAAAGTAGCTGGTCAGAGGCTTGGATCCCACCAGTTTTGGCAAATAACAAATAGGATCCTGAACAGAAGTGTGCGTTCTATCCCAACCATTATCAATGGACCAGAGGTTATCTCGTCAGCGTCAGACAAGGCCAAACTATTTGCAAAGGACTTTGCAGCTAATTCTACCCTATGCGACGAAGGCCATCAACTCCCCATATTTCCTCCTATAACACAGAACAAGCTAGGTAACATACAAATATCCGTGCATGAGGTCGCCAAGCTAATAAAAAACCTAGATTCCAGTAAAGCAACTGGCCCTGATGGCATCCCAATTATAGTGTTAAAAAAGCTTCAACCAGAACTTGCTCCCATACTTACGAAACTATTTAAGCGCTGCCTTAAGGAGAAGTGCTTTCCGACTCCCTGGAAGACCTCATCAGTTTGCCCTGTATTTAAGAATTCAGGTGATAAGTCATCTCCCTCTCAGTACAGACCAATAAGTCTCCTCTGTGTTATGAGTAAGTTGCTGGAATCCATATTAAATAGAGAAATAGTCAACCACCTCAGCAGGAATAACCTTCTTAGTGACACACAATATGGTTTCCGCTCTGCAAGATCTACCGCAGATGTGCTGACGGTTATATCCCACAGGATTAATTAATCTCTTGACAAAGGCTTCCTTTCTAGGGCAATTGCTCTTGACATATCAAAGGCCTTCGACAAGGTATGGCATAAGGGTCTACTTCACAAGATTTCCAACTACGGTATAACTGGAAATGTTTTCTCCATCATTAAATCATTTCTCTCCGATAGGTTCATAAGAGTAGTGGTAGATGGACAAAAATCGGAGGCCTGCAATATAAATGCTGGAGTCCCTCAGGGGTCAATCCTGGGATCAACTCTCTTCCTGATCTACATCAATGACCTCCCTAAACACATACTTAAATCATTCGTTGACATCTAAGCTGATGACACGACCATCTACGGCAAAGGCTGTAAATGACAAAGTTCTCTCGGATTCTCTCTCCTCTGATCTCGAGCGCGTGGTTCATTGGGGGAAGATGTGGCTGGTTACCTTTAATGCATTCAAAACCAAACTCCTATCCTTACATCATCAACGCTCTGATCCCCAGCTAGCACCAATTGTGATGGATGGCTCTCGTCTGGGTGAGGCCCCGTGTTTTGACAAGCTTCTGGGTTTGACCTTTACTCCTGATCTGAAATGGAACACGTATATCAAGTCTGTTGCCAAGGTCGCTGGAAAGATGGTGGGATCCTTCCACCGCTCCAGAAGATATCTCACTACTGATGCAATTCTCTATCTATATAAAAGCCAAGTACGTCCAAGGATGGAATACTTTTGTCATATCTGGGCAGGAGCTGCCAAAAAACAGCCTATCATGCCTTGACAGAGTACAAAATAGACTTCGTGGTTTAGTGGGGGATGCCCTTTTCTCTACCCTGCAACCTCTCTCCCACAGAAGAGACGTTGCGAGCCTATCCTTGTTTTATCGTTATTTTCATGGCAGATGCTCGTCTGAACTCCAATCCCTGGTCCCCCCTCGCCAATCTTTCACGAAAAACACCCGTCTAGCTGAATCCACTGTGAAAAATTTCCCACACTCTATATCTGTGCCTAAATCAAAACGCGGATTCCATGAACAAAGCTTCTTTCTTAGAACTGCACGCCTATGGAACTCTGTTCCGTCTGCCTGCTTCCCTCCGGACTAGAACTTGGATGTCTTCAAGTCCAATGTTTACAAATTCCTAATGAACCGCCCCCCTAATTAAACACTTCATCAAATCTCCACACTAACGTAATGTACTTGCAATAACCCTTATCCCTGAGTGGCTTCCGGGCCTTGATAAGTGGTGATCACTGCGTAAAAAAAAAATATTATCCA
Organism: Euprymna scolopes; assembly: GCF_053919585.1. Classification (NCBI taxonomy): domain Eukaryota; kingdom Metazoa; phylum Mollusca; class Cephalopoda; order Sepiida; family Sepiolidae; genus Euprymna; species Euprymna scolopes. The sequence continues at coordinate 23,388,948 of NC_136497.1, forward strand.
TTTAATGTAGAGTGGATAATTAGCGACATAAATGTGGGTTTGTTACAGAGATAGAAACGAGCTATTATGTCATATATGGTAGATAAATAGCGACATGATTCGTCACTTGTAATTATACGATATTCAAATTTTGATGTACGTTAATCTTTTTAACCAAATAACAAATAGCGAATAGAATTTTCTATGTTAATGCACGATATAAAAATGGCAACTTTCAGGCTTGGCCTTCGGGTCAAGATAAAAGTGTACTATCTGTTCTGGCAGATATTGCAAGCAAAGACCATATGTGGGGGCAACCTCACATATAACACCTTGGTCAATGTAGGAGAAACCCTTCATACCAATAGTCTCTATCCAGCTCCCCTACTCCCCGGGGAGTGGGTCCCCATTTCCCCTTCACTCCTCACATTAAAAATCGGCCCTGTGCCTAATTTGCTCGGTGGGGGAGCAAATAAATACCCGGGTCCAGATCAAAGTGTAGTATCTGTTCTTCAGATATTGCACTTCAATTTTTTGTTCTCTGTCAGTGGAGGAGAAATCCTTCACGACTGAGACAATTTTTATTTTTGTTCCTTTTCTCCACGTTAAAAAAACGACCCTGGTGTCTAACTCTGTCCTGTGGGGAGACATTGTAAATAGGAACTTTAATGTTTATAGTTTCATGGATGATAAGTGAACAGCAGTTGTATGGAGTATTCAATTGCTCTGATAATAATAGCTCCGAGTACAGATATCTAAACGTATAAAGACACCATTGAGGGGTAAGCCAGCGGCTGATTTCATCTGCATTTTCTTTAAAGGCACCGGAAAGGAAACCGCAAAGACACAGGCACAACCATTGTATTCGTGTCAATCAGTGTCTTGCCTAAACTCTGCACATCCATGGAAACTTCATTATATATTTCTCAAGGTGTCTTTAAATGGTCGCCTTTAAGCACACTCGAATAGACATTGATCCAGTCTGGTTGAATACACGATAAAATTCTATCACTTGTCGCTTGAAACAGGCTTTCACGTATTTACTTATTTCTTTTTATCTCTTTTTCTGAACGATGTTTCCTTAGACTAACTCGAATTTTACCTCGTTTCTGCCAGTGCAACACGTGATTATTAACAACCAATCATTATCCTGAATCTTACTTCTGCTTTTGTTTTCTATAGACTTAAGTAAATGAATTTAACGGATTTATATGTTAGGCTCAGGTGGCATTACAAATCAATTTACTTGAATATTAAGAGCACGATCTTAATTGTCTTTCCTTTCGCCATAATCGTTCATGATGGTAGACAAACTAGTAAAATGAACTGATCAATGTATTGATTAATCAAAATGAACTGATCAATGTATCGATTAATCAAAATCAATAAGATAAAATGATCGATAAAATTAGAAATAAATATATCGATACGTTCTATTGATAGCAGGACATCAAACATCTATTGATTAAAATAGATGAATAATAATTGACATAAAATATAAGTGAGGCGTGGTCATTTGCATGTGAAGTTTTATAGATATACTAGACGTAGTCGTGACCCGTTGGGTCACAGCCACTAGCACTATTTATAGAAGTTCATTAGGAAATTTAAAAACTGCAACGTATCTTTTTAGACATTCTTTTAGCATAACTAAAAATAATACGCTTCTTTATATCTATATTTTCGTACGTGTTTGCTGTGCTTACAGAAACTGCTGAGTGAATTAAATTACGATGTATTAAGAAAGTTAACTTTTCTGTAAATGCCCACAAAGGCATTAAGAAATATTAATTAGACACGGGGTGAATCGGCAAAGAAGGGGAAGAGTAATAGAAATACATAGATAGCTATTATTTTGGTGCAAAAATAATGTCATTTTTTGACGAAGTTGAACGTGAAAAAACATAATTTTTGCACCAACCTAATAAGAGAGAGGCGGTGGACCTATTCAGTTAATTATCAATTGCGACTTAGTAGAACCAGGAAAACGATGCCTAATTCAAATGTATCTCATTCCCAGACCATAAAATGTATTTAGCATGTGCTTTGCTTCGTAAAGTATATGCATATATTTATATATCCAGAAAGTACATTTCCATTATTTAATCCTTTAGTTCTTACAATCACTGAGTTATGTTTTAGACTAATGGGGGAAATTGCTGTCTTCTGGGTCTAAATCTATCTATATGACTTTTATCATTGGCTAGTTTTGATCTTAAAATTGTCATTTTAACTTATTACATCAAATGGCTTCATGTCTTGTCAGGAGCGATTTCCATAAAAAAATTAGAGAAACAAACATTAAAACAACTCATATTTAGTATAATAATACATTAATAGAAACATTCTTTTTTTGAGTCGATGTATCGTTTATTACAACTGGAATTGTCCTTTATCCTGAACAAACTTTATAAAGTGACCGTATTATTTGTAGCACTGCAAACTGCAAAATATCGTTTGAAATAAATACCATGTACTTTTTCTATTCTTATCCTAAATTTCATATACCAAATGAACTTATCAGGGCAAAAATATAGTAGGTTTAACGCATTCAGTTCCGATGTAATATCGATTTTATTTTCATATTCAACTCTTAGAATTTATTAGTTTTTCTTCTTTATTATTATTGGCTCACAGGGAGCTTTCACACAGGTCATCAAAGATCTCATTGAATGCAGTCTATGATGTTCCCTGGAAGCTGAGTGACAACAAGTCTCCCGAGATATTCCAGTACTCTCCACCTCTTTCGACAAAATTTGAAAATAAATTTGCATTATTGCCACAGCTGCTTGCCATTGATTTCTCGTTGGCACCGGCCATAAGTCTTTACTTTAATTTGAGTCGGTCTTAATCTATTTAGAGGGGCAGTGATGTGGTATTGTAGGGATAAGGGGTTAGAGAACTTAGAAGTATCCAGTTTGAATGTTCTTGGTCCTATGTAGCGCTTCATGTTTCGTATCTGCAGCAGTTTGTTTGGTCTGTGCTTATGGTTCATGTGTGGTAGTCTCCACATTCAAGAGTTTTTCTTAATATTTCAGCCGTTTTCATTATTGTTGTTCGTTGTATTTTCCAGTCATTCGTCTGATTCAAATTTCTCCCATTCTTTAAAAAAAAATCAGGATTGTTCCTAGTGCTACTTCTATCATAGGTACTATTTTGATTTTCTTCATCCTCCATATCTCTTTAAACTCTCTGGCTAGCTTTGTGTATTTGCTCTGTTTCCCCTTCGCCGCGTGGTGAGCTGAAACAGCAAAGTTTACGATTTGGGAGGACTTTTCTTTCTTGTTAAATATGACAACATCCGGTCTTCTTGCTTGGATGGGTTTATCGGTTTGTATGTCCATGTTACATAGGATTTTGTGATTTTTGGTTTCAAGTACTGTTGGCGGTTCATGTTTACACCACTTGTCTGTGCGTTCGAGATGCACTTGTTTGCATAATTCCAAGTGTACTGCCATTCCCACTTGGTCGTGTCTGTTCTTGTATTCCTTTAGGACTAGCTTGCTGCATTCATTTACTATATGGTTTATTGTTTCATCTCTTAGTCCACAGAGTCTGTGTTTACTGTTTTCTTGTAGTTTATCGATCTTTGTTTTGATGTGGTTAGTTATTATCGAGTTATCTTGTGCGGCGGTTATTAGAGATTCAGTTTCTCAGCTTATGTTTCCTTTTCGCATTTATGTCCAAGTGGCTTCATTATTCTCATCTACATCTCTAGAACACGATGCACTGCTGACAAAACTTGCTACTTGTACATCGAAATTCAAAATAAACCCTGTTGCTGAAAAATCAAGCTTTTTTTATCCGACCTGACGCATCTTATTCCCATGTTATGTGATAATTTCATAAGCAGATAAAGAGAAAAGGCAACTATTTTAAAATTGTTTCTTCATTTTTTGTGTCTACATGGGATTCTACAGACTTCACACAAACAGATTTGTACTAATTTTTTAAGTTCTAAATTACAAAAGAACAACTTATTTTTCTTTTGATAGCATCATAGACCACAATTGTCTTCACTAGGAGTTATAACGCAGGTTATGATTAGAGATTACTCATTGATAATAACCAGTTTTGCATCATCTGAGTGACAACAATCTTTCCAAGTTTCTCTTAGATTTGCGTTATCACAACAACTACTGACTAAGAATTTCTCACTGGCATTGACGTTTGGTTTTTGGATTAATTTTCGCATTCGTGGACGTGTCTTAATATTTCAGCTATTTTCATCATTAAAATCCGCCGCCACAATTTTTCCTTTTAATCGTATTTCACTTAGTCTTTCTTCCAGTTTTTATTGTTGCACTTTTCGTGGCACTCCTGCAATTATTGGTCATACATTGACTTTCTTCCTACCTCATAGTCTTTTCAGTTTCTTCTTTGTTCTGCGGTTTATTATTATTATTATCTTTTACTTCATTTTCCGCCTCTTTGATCTTCACCTTGTGGTCTGCCTAAACGGCAAAATTTACAATTTAACATTTTCTCTACTTTTTATTAATTATCATGAGTTCCAGCGCGATTGCTTGGGTTTATTTTTCTATTTCTACCTCAAATCCCACGAGGATTTCCTTGTTTTTCCGGTATTATCAGCGATATATCCCTGAAACATTTGCCTCCCTGCTTGAAATGTAGTCATTTGCAAAAGTCCTAGTTTTCCTATGTAGTGGTGTACTTGCATTCTTTTTTACCTAGTTTATCGCATTGACTTATTGTTTAGTTTATCGTTTCGTCTTTCTGTACACAGAGTCTATATTTATTGTATTCAGTGTTTAATCTATTTAAGTGATATGTGATGGTGATTCAGTGATTAATGATACGAACTGACAACCTGAACGTCCCAACCTTTGATCCAGTTCATTCCGTGAAACTTACTTTCAATTAGGATGTTAGCAACCTTCTGGTAGTTCCTTCTGATGTCTTTCTAGAAAGAACTATGACTAAAAGATTTTCGAGTAAACCAATGCTAACAACAGAGCTTTAAATTAATACGATATGATGATGGTTATTAAAGCTTTGATGTAGATAGTTCTAACTGCGTTGTTCAGTGTAGTTGCTTGTAGCAATTCCGTTCCTTTGTTCAAGTGTCCTTTTTCTAATCATGGCAAGATTTTTTCATGATTTCCTTCTTTGTTTATTCTTAGAAATCAGCCTTGTAGCCATTTTATTCCCCACCTTTCCTTTGTCTTTATATCTGCTGTTGTCTATGTTGTTCATTTTGATGGTGTTTCTTGATACGGTAATCTGTGTGTTTTCTGTGTTTTCAGTTATGGATTTTTTCTAAAGTCTGTTCAGTGTTTTCCACATAGTCTTCAATACTTATCGGTTATTTTCTCTTTTCGTTCCTTTTTATGTAGAGTCGATAAGTATCATCTTTCATAGATTGTGCATTGTGTATGATCATTAGTTCTCTCGCATTCTAAGCAAGATGCTTAAGTTTTGCTTTGGGTTAATGTATGAATAATCGTGGGTATATTACAAGTGATACTGCATATGTGTTTAGTACTTTAACTTGATTTCAACTATAGACTTTTGTTTCTAAGTGTTCCCTATTTTCCCATTATATTCTTTTACAATTTTCTGTTTCATTTCTTTAGATTTCATAATATCTGCTTCAAGAACTCCAGGTATTTGTAGGTGCCATGTTCCTCAAGCTTTTTCATCTCCTCTTAATTCGGCAATTCAATATTTTCTGATATTTCCAGTTTTCACAGTTTTATCTCTAGCATTTCCATTCCGAATTCCATTTGAATGTCTTTTTTCCGTTTATCAGCATTTCTAGTTACTTTTTGTTCCGTGCAAACTATTTCAGATCATCAATATCGAGGAAGCAGCCAGACAAAACGAACCGACAATGTAGAAATCTAAAGATAGACTTTCATTAATTGACTTTTTTAATCGCTCGCAGGCAACACCTCACAAGTTCAGCGAGTACTCATTTGTTGAAAACATATACGAACGGTTTGTTCAAACGGTCCGTTTAGTGTTTGTTTATTAAAATGTTATAGACGATGAGCATTCAAAAATTAATGCCTACTATTTTTTATTCCGCCGGAACGGACTGGAAGGGGTTGCATATTGCATTATGATGACTGAACTCATACATTCATGATCCGAAAGAGTCATTAAATTCTTAACAAAGGTGCATTGATATGGGTGGTGACTATGTAAAAAAATAAATTCTGCAAAACAAAAGGTCACTCATTTCATTGTCACATTTCCAGTTTTATAGCGGTTCACTTTTTCAGTAACAAAAGGTGGTTTTACTATCGGAGCGACCATCGTATGATAAAGAGTGCTCAAGATGCTCATGCACAACCATCGGTCATTGCTGAAAAATGTCCATTGAGAATGGTGGTGACTATGTTGACGAATAAAATATACAGCACAAATGGTTGTATCAGCCCATTCTTCGTAGCTCTTTAACTTTTTCAGTTATAAGATTAGTAAGATTTACTTTTGTAACTAGCCTCTTATATAGTTACATACGGTTTAATGATTTAGAGGTTGGCAGCAATATAACAGAACCACCTAATTAAAATCATGAAAATTAAATGGGACGATTTTATATAAAATGTTGAAGTACTCAACAAGGCCAACATGGAGAACATAAAAGCTGTACTTGCAACTAAACAACTGCGATGGACTGGACATGTGGCCAGAATGGAAAAACAATCGCGACCTTAAAATCCTATTGTTTTGAGAATTGGAAAAGAGGCACAGAAAGATTTGTGGGCAACACCTCCGCTACAAGGATATGATAAAGCGCCAACTAAAGGCAATAATTATGAACATGGAAAATTGGGAAAAGCTAGCAGCAGACCGAAGTTGCTAGCAAAGTAGCCCTCAGAAAAGGAAAGGCAGAAATGGAGGCAAAAATAAAGGCCAGGTTTGAATGAAAAAACATTACCAAAGGCAAAACCCTGATAACTACCCTTGCACTACTTTTGGGGAAACCTTCCACACAGCGTGGAATACTACAACATCGTAGGATACAGCAGCGAGACTCTGACTAGTCTTGTTCAGCAACGAAGGACTGCGTGGTGGTGGTGGTGGGGTTGGTGGTAGTGATGATGATGATGATGATGATGAGGAGGAGGAGGAGGAGGAGGAGGAGGAGATAGAATCCTGAAACCATATACACTCTGAATGTTCATTATGCAGAGGCTTTGGATAAGTATTATTCATTCTTATTAAAGGGAGGAGGCGCTTGTATCGTTAGTCACCATTCACGCTTTACATTCATATAAGAGAAATACGTTTTAAGTTATTTTATATCTGACTGGAAATTATAGAAATAGAAAAAAAATCATACAACAAATAAGTCAAGTATATGCTGTATAAAAAAATGAATACTGGCCGTGTTAATAACAGAATTCTGCTCGTAGGATGTCCAACACTTTTAATAAATGTTTTTTTGTTTTGTGCTGAGGAGATCGATCTGTAGCGCTAAACTATAATAACTGATCTATTACTATGCTAACATTGGGGCCGAAACAAGTGTACGCAAGTTGTGACGAATAAAAGACATGTTTTGAAAATGAGTAAAAGTGTTAGTGTCTGTCCCTTGAACGTGGTACTTTAATGAATATTTATAGTTCTAGTATTGACTATTGAGCTATGTAAATGTAAGACATTGTGTTATTTATTTATATGTTATTACTACCCTGAGTAGTTAAATTAGATATAAACACACACACACACACACACACACACACACCCTCATATATATATATATTTTTTTTTTTTAAGAGTTTATTAGTGGTACAGAATTTACAAATAACAATTTTTTGCATGGCACTCATTATATATATATATATATATATACATATATATATATAACTACTTCATTTACTCACATAAATTTATACGAAAGTATAGATTTATGCGTAAACTTTAAGTATTTACTTCAAAAGTGATCAATACGTAGGTAGAGCTAGTTAGTAATTTATAAAATATATATGGCAATTAAGCTACACTGAATATTCGGCGTTTCATCCACTCTAGGATTCATCAGGCTTATGCGCGAATTCTGTGGTTGTTTATCGTTTTTATATGGTCCTCTTCTATTGAGGATTTAGTTAGCCAATCAGCTGTCTAGTATCCACCGCGCCCCTTCCTATCAGCCAATGGGCACGCATTTTATCGAACAAAAGATCTGTTTTAAAAATAGGTTAGTTGTTTAAGGCAGACATTTTTTTTGTTAGTTTATATATAAATATACATATGTATATATATATATATATATATATATATATATATATTTATATAAAATGGGTTAATAAATTCCAACGAAAGAAAGATGTATATTTAAATAAGGGAGTAGTCACCAACAATGTGCATTTTTTAACATTATTTTATTATTCCGTGTCTTGGTTTTTCATTGAGAATTATGTTTGGATCATTGTAATAATGTTTTTAAGTCATTGAAATCGTTTACGCGCGTTTCAGACGGTCTGTGATGCGTCCAAGGAATTGACGGATTGGTTGTTGCTATTTCTTCGCATGAGTTAAGGGCATAATAGATTCATTAATTGATGTAATAATAATAAATAATCGATTAACTAATAGATATAATAATTAAGTGATTGAGTTTGCGCTACAAAACAGATACTGTCAAGAATTGTATAAATCGATTGATTTCAGGGAATAAACTATAAGATGGTCAGCATCATGGATTTTGAAATATAAATTTTTGTCATTTATTCTCTATATTGCTCTGTAATCACAATGAGCTTCTTATATAAGGATTGGTATATAATAAGGAAATATATTTCTACATATATAGAGAGAGAGACAGAGAGAGAGAGAGAGAGAGATACAAGGAGAGAGAGTAAATTGTAGTATTCCGAATTATTCTGGGTTTATATAATTCGTTAATTGTTCATATACCTATAAATTTCAGCAAAATAAAAATAGATGACTTAAAACGTAACCTACAAAATTATCATATTTCATAATTGAGCATTCATATACTGTTTTAACAAAACCCAAGACTTCACAAAATGGGTTGATAGCAACAAAAAGTGGATTTCATTGTTAGTTACAATTGTTTCAAAATGTCGCTGGAAAATTTTCACAAGAACAGCCTTATTTAATAAAAAACACCTTAACAATAAAACATTAAGGAAAAGAAACATTTCCTTTATAAGGAAAAGAAAACAAGTGAGATCACTTTACCTCTATCGCATCTTTGCTACGATTGATATATCTACCTATTTTCGTATCTTTATATATATATATATATATATATCCACATGATCTGATGAATACCTTTAAAACAGCTGTATATTGTCCGCTTGGTATCATATAAGCAGAATTTATTTTTCCAGCTTCTATTGAAGATCTGGGTTGAAGGTGACCTGTGTACAGAGGTTCAAATTCTGAGATCAACAAAAATATTATTTTCCACATAATTTCCCAATATTTTTAAATAACTGCACACACACACACACACGCACGCACGCACAAACACGCACACGCACACACACACACACACACACACACACACATATATATATATATATATAAAAGGAAATAAGAAAGAAAGAAAGAAATATAGAGACAGATAGGGGAATGTTACACTCATTACATAAAGTAATCAATTATGAACAAAGAATTCGGTAGATAAGACTAATATTTAAAAGAGAAATAGTGAAAAAAAAATAGCTTTGCCGCTCTTTTTGTCCTTTCGTGATTTGAACGAATCTTGAATCTCAACATCTCACGATTTTGTTTCTATTTAATACGTTTCCATTTCATTTCTGAATGTGAACACTTCTTCCTGGATGAATTTTAACTTTGTATTATTCGTCAATGGGTATTGTTTTAAAGTCGAAAGTGAATTGTAAAAACACAAAGAGCGCTTAGTTCCGGAAATGAAGAAGACAGCTACAGTGGAGGAGGGCAATGTTGTTACGTTTGTGGAATAATATATGAGAGACGCACCTGAAGCAGACAACCGGATGTTCATTCGTCTTTTATACAGAGCCACCTTTTACTCCGTTGGCTGTTCGTATTCAAAAATATTTCAACTACAACTAATTCACTAGTTCCAAAGTGTTAAGTATTTGTATTTTTTATTGAAAATCGAACAAAATAACGATAAATATAACTTATACATATTTTTAGATGTTATATGTTTCTGTGCGTATATTCCCAGCTAAAATTAAGAAACTACACAAGCAACCTTTAGAATCTTTACATTACCGGAGTAATTGTGATCCGGACTGGTTATAGTAAAATATACTGTGATATGAATGCACAAAAATTAATTTACATCATGAGAGTAAACAAATATTTTTTCACGTTCTTACTAGTAATTGTTTAAAGAATAACACTGAAACCAGGTCAAAGTGTTTATCTACTTTCTATTTCTTTCTTTTTTACTTCCTTTTGTCTTCCTTTCAATACTAAACCAACTGGGTAGAAGAGAGACAAAGAGGGAGAGAAAGAAAAAGAGAGAAAGAAAATCCATCGGTAGAGTGAAAGCGGAGTGGTTGAGAGTGCGTGTATGTGTATGTGTGTGTGTGTTTGTGTGTGTGTGTTTGTGTGTGAAAGAAAGAGATAGTAATAAATGAACATGTTCAACACAATTTTAAGCGCCTTCATGTTAGTAGTCATCCCCTTGACAACGCTGTGTGACCCTGCTAATCTTCAGAAATCCCAACGCGCTTTACTTAGTTTAGAATGAAGAATAAAATCAGAATAAATGAAAATCATTCACACGGAAGGTGTAAAATTTTGGCGATATGCTTCACTTTCAATATACGCGTTTTCATATATTTAATTCTTTCACAGTTTTGAGATAGACACACACACACGCACGCGCATGCAAACACACATATACATATCTCTCTCTCTCTCTCTATATATATATATATATATATATTGAGTAAAATGATTCATAATTTATAATTAAAAATCGGTTTCAAAAGGAAGAACAAGCAAACTCAATAAATTGTACGATCGTTTCAGAAACGATGTTTTTATTGAGATGGATTATACGTCTTGAACAATAATTGTATCATTTGATTTTATAAAATAAAGTCTCCTCATCAGCAAAAAGAGTGTGTGGGGGTTTAAAGACGCCAAAAATAAAACTAGCATTTTTTAAGTAAGGCAGATATATCTTTTATTCGTCCGCCTTTAAAGTCCGTAAGTATCATCATCAATCCATTCATTGGGATGTTGTTAATTATAAATTATGAATCATTTTACTCAATATAAAATAGCTCTAGGATATCTATGCCTATAAAGCTTATTATATATCTATATTACACCGAGCACTTTTTTTTTTAATTGTATTAATGCATTTACTAATACATTAAAATAAACTCTGCTCTTTAAACTGTTGTTCTAATTCCCTTTATATATATATATATATATGTGTGTGTGTGTGTGTATGTGTGTGTGTGTGTGTGTGAACTTGTTTGTCTATCTGTGTTAGGAACGATCTCAAATAGACTTCTCTTCTCTGTTAATTTTTGGTCTACTGCCTTGAAACTTGATATATAGGGGAGTTGGAATTGTCCAACAAATTGAATTACTTTAAAATAGCTTCTAAGGAGTTAAAAATGTTTAAAAATTGAAAATTAATAAACGGAAAGCATTGCTATGATCCAGAAACCAAGAGACGGAAACCCAAGTGGAAGCATGTTGACTCTCCTATACCCAAGAAGGCCAGACAGAGAAAACTCACCCAGAAATTTATAATGATCCTTTTTTATAGCACAGGCATGATCTACATGCACTGGGTTCTCACTAGACAGACAGTCAACACGGAATGCTATGTTGATATTTTAAGGAAAAGATTCCGTCGGAAGAGCCTACCACTCTTTAAATCTGGTCAGTGTCATTTCCACCAGGACAGTGCACCAGTTCACAACTTCATCCTCGTCACAGACTATTTGATGAAGCTGGGCATCAAGACAGTTCCTCATCCTCCATATAGTCTAGACCTTGCTTCTTGTGACTTTTCGTAATCCTCTAATTTTAAGGTAAACCTTAGAAGCTGTCCTTATGAGACAATTAAGGAAATGAAAGAGACCGTGACGAGTGTAATTAACACCCTCATACAAGAGGACATCTATGTGGCCTTCCAGAAGTTATTTAAACGGTACAGGAAGTGCATTGCAGCCGAAGGAGATTACATCGAATGGGACTAGAGTTGCTTATGTGTACTCTCAATAAAAGTGGCGATACAAAAAAAAATTGAAAATGTATTTAAGGCACCTCGTATTAAGTGAATTTCACGACCGGCTAACGCCGGGCGGATTGCTAGTTTTTGCTAAATTTAGAGTACCAAAAATTGTTTTCGAAGAAACGTCCATTTTTTTACGTTTATTTGTTAATGGATTTTAAGGTTTCTATCCTTGCTGCAGGTTGTTTCGTTACTTAAAATTTTACTTTTCTGAATTTCGACGCAACGAAGAAAAAAAACATAATGCATTGAAAAATGAAAATTATATACTAGGATTTAAAAGGTTTCGGAACTTTTGAGATGAGGATTGGAATTTGTACTATTTGCATTAATCAGACTACTATTCATATCTTGAATGTTATTCACACAATCATTTTGTCCGATGTTACATCTGAATATCTTCAGGTGAATCTTTTCGTATGCGTGAAGCTATAATATATTACTTAGAATTGAACTTTGTAATAAATCCTCGGCACTCCGGCATATTTCTCGGACATTTCATTGCTGCATTCTAGAGGGTGATAACAGATGTGGCGTCCCCCATGAAACATCTTCCAACAGATATTTTAACTGAATAAGTTTATCACATTCTTAGATGAATTATTAGCATTTTTGTTGTTGTTGTTGTTATTATTATTATTATTATTATTGTTATTATTATTATTACTATTGTTATTATTATTATTATTATTATTATTATTATTATTATTATTATTATTATTATTATTAAAAAAAAACATTTCATTGAATGTACGGTAGCTATTATGAAAAATTAGTCGGCAATATGATGTACTGGATTAGTACTTATGATATATTATATGTAATATTAGGTTTCCTTTTTCTTATACAAAAATAAATGAAACAATGTGAACAATTCTTTTTTAAGTGTGTAATATTTATTTCCTGTTATTGTGACCTTTCTTTGTAGGTGAAACACTCTAAAAAGTAAATAAGTATTGTTCTTACGTCAAACTATTACTACTACGACTACTACTACTACTACTACTACTACTGATAATAATAATAATAATAATAATAATAATAATAATAATAATAATAATAATAATAATAATAACAATAATAATTCGTTTAAGAATGTTATAAATTCCTTCAATGAAGATATATGTTGGGAGATGTTTCCTCGCGGACTCCAAATCAGCTATCACCGTCTAGAAGAGATGGAGATGTAATTCAACAATTTAAATGTTTCGAAGAATATGCCGAAATGCCAAATCTTATGATCTATATAATGTTCTGTTTGTCTTTTATTTATTTAGTCTGTGTCTTACGCTTTGAGAAAAACCAAATACAATTTTGGACAACAGAAATGCCTCAAAATGACCAAACGCTCGAAATTTTCGATTAAAAAACAGCATAGAAACACTGGACATGATCGTGATTTGTCTTTGATATTTTCGAATATCAATATAATAGTATGAGAAAGGAATTCATAGTAATTTTGACGTGTAGAGGTTTTTCACTGAATAAATAAATCAGCGAAACATTACGTTATAAAAGAGAACATTCGAAAGAAACAGGTCAAGAAGGTTCTGAACTAGAGCGGTAAATTTAAAAATTGTCTCTTACAATGTAATTTTATTACTTGTATTGAATTATGTCGCACATTATTATTTTCTGAGTATGTATTAGTACTTATTAATTTATCTCATTTGGGTCAGTTCTATATTTAAAATACAATGGTCACTATTTTCATAAAACTGTTAATAAACTTATATTTGTTGTGTGTTATTGCTTTTTGTCCCCAAAAACTTTATTTGGGCTCTATTCACAAAAATATCAGCTTTATTAAAACATATTTGTTGATTGAATATATTTCTGAATCTGTTAAATTTCCAGGGGTCCTGCTAGTGTAGAAGATTCTCCTACGAAAATTTTATTTTATTCTTCTTACCGCCTGTAGTGGGGATTCACCTTCAACCCTCCGGAAATTTCAGTCTAAAATGATTGTTAT
>NC_136497.1:23405600-23510600 GCF_053919585.1 Euprymna scolopes
TGTGTCCATATCGTTTGAACGATCGTCATCGACTTGACATGCTCAAAATATACGTCCTAGTCTTACTTAAAATTGATTTCGTTTATGGTAGAAACCAAAGAGTCGGTCACTGAAACTTTTCGCAGTAACTTTGGTTCAGTTTGCCTTAGTGACGCCCCATGTAATCTCTAGTGTAGCCTATGAAGTTGCACATCATATATCATATATATATTGACTTTCGATCACAATGGAAAGTTTCGTCATGGTCTAAAATTTAACGAGATTTTAACTTCCGTTTTTCCAGATTCGATGTATTTTATAACAGTAACCATCTTGCAAAATTTCAGTCTGGCTAGATGAATGTTTCGATAGTATAAGTTCTGTAATATTTTATACAATGTGAAAATGCAAAGCCCAAATAAAACTTTGACTCATCTTTACGTTGCCAAGCGGCGGTACATAGTATCAAAACGCACGCATATTCTGATTATTTATGACAGAATATTTTAGTAAATGAATGAATTATATTAATCATCTGATTATAAGCGTTTTTACTTATAATTCTGAATTTTTAGATGAAGGCTGATTGGATTACTTGTTTTGATCGGACTATTGTTTTCATCTTGAGATATGATTGTCTGCATCTTAGCAAAGAAAGGAGAAAAGGTACTGACTCCGTATATGATCGTATTCTTACCTGGTGAAGGTCGGAGGCTACATCGACCGAAACATTGCACAAATAAAACCCACGAAGAGAGCAATAGTCCTATCAAAATAAGTAATGCAAGCGTTTTTAATGTTACGTTCATAAGATTGTTCGAAATAGAAAACTAATTCGTTTCCAATTTTTTCTTATGTCTTTATCCGCCCAAATGATTTTACGACTGAAGAGATATATTTTGTTGTAGGACACGTGGAATATGATGGATTATGCGCAATAAGATTTTTTTTTGCAATGTGATGTCTACTTCCATCTTTTATCCCGATAGCAACGTACAACGTAACAAAAATCAATATAAATATGTTATCCATAATCCACAAATACCTTGAGTGATTAAATATTCACTTAAATAAGATAATCGAAAAGTAGCAATAACAATAACTTGTTTGTATCAATCTCTTATAAACAACTCTAAAATATAATGTAACAGGGCGCGTATGGCAGCTGTATTGAAATGATGAAGTCGTGTGCGAAGCGACGTCACGGCAAGTCAAAGACAAACGATTATAAAAAGAAGAACGTGTGCGCAGACCGATGATCACGATAACGTTAGAGAGAGACCAGTATCATGTTATAAACGGCAGAGATAGACGTTTGACAATTCTGACTGCGTTATTTGATTGTAGATTAGTTTATATGAGACATACCTTGAGAAAAAACATTTCGTTTAGAACCTCTGCAGATCACATTGTCCAACAAGCTAATTGTCTCGCCATATATTCTGCTCCCACGTTTTTTGTCGCGTTTTCCGCCCCCCTCTCTCTCACCCTCTTTTGCTCGCCAACTATTTTCCCGAACCCTCCCCCCTCTCTCTCTCAGACATACTCTCTATTTCTTTATCCCTCTCGGTTTATTTCGCTTTCTCTAATCCTGTTTTGCTTTTCTTTTCACCCACTATTCTCAATTTCGACCACTCACTTACTAGTTATGTCTTGTTTTATCTCTGATACACGTCTACCCTTCTCTGTCTATCTACCAATTGTTTTCATTTGTTCGATGCACAACTATCTGTCAGACTGTTTTCACATTAAGTGTTTCGCTTTCTCCCTCTATATCTATTTCGTTGTAGTTAGCTATGTATCTTCCACACGTCATGTCTCCATGTGTATGATATTTTTTACGGCTATGCTTTTCTTTATGTCTCGCTCCTTCTGTCACTCTCTGTTGCCTCATCTATTTCTCTCTTGCGATCCCCTCTCAATCGTCACATCAATCACTCTTTATCTTTACCTCACTTCTTTCCATCTCTTTATCTTTACCTCACTTCTTTCCATCTCTTTATCTTTACCTCACTTCTTTCCATCTCTTTATCTTTATCTCACTTCTTTCCATCTCTTTATCTTTACCTCACTCCTTTCCATCTCTTTATCTTTACCTCACTTTTTTCCATCTCTTTATCTTTACCTCACTTTTTTCCATCTCTTTATCTTTACCTCACTTTTTTCCGTCTCTTTATCTTTACCTCACTTCTTTCCATATCTTTATCTTTACCTCACTTTTTTCTATCTCTTTATCTTTACCTCACTTCTTTCGATATCTTTATCTTTACCTCACTTCTTTCCATCTCTTTACCTTTACCTCACTCCTTTCAGTCTCTTTATCTTTACCTCACTTCTTTCCATCCGTTTATCTGTACCTCACTTCTTTCCATCTCTTTATCTTTACCTCACTTCTTTCCATCCGTTTATCTGTACCTCACTACTTTCCATCTCTTAATCTTAACCTAACTCCTTTCCATCTCTTTATCTTTACCTCGCTCCTTTCACTCTGTTTATCTTTACCTCACTTCTTTCCATCTCTTTATCTTTACCTCACTTCTTTCCATATCTTTATCTTTACTTCACTTTTTTCCATATCTTTATCTTTACTTCACTTTTTTCCATCTCTTTATCTTTACTTCACTCCTTTCACTCTCTTTATCTTTACCTCACTTCTTTCCATATCTTTATCTTTACCTCACTTCTTTCCATCTCTTTATCTGTACCTCACTTCTTTCAATCTCTTTATCTGTACCTCACTTCTTTCCATCTATTTATCTTTACCTCACTTCTTTCCATATCTTTATCTTTACCTCACTTCTTTCCATCTCTTTATCTTTACCTCACTCCTTTCCATCTCTTTATCTTAACCTCACTTCTTTCCATCCGTTTATCTGTACCTCACTTCTTTCCATCTCTTTATCTTTACCTCACTTCTTTCCATCTCTTTATCTTTATCTAACTTCTTTCCATCTCTTTATCTGTACCTCACTCCTTTCCATCTCTTTATCTTTATCTCACTTCTTTCCATATCTTTATCTTTACCTCACTTCTTTCCATCTCTTAATCTTTACCTCACTTCTTTCCATCTCTTTATCTGTACCTCACTTCTTTCCATCTATTTATCTTTACCTCACTTCTTTCCATCTATTTATCTTTATCTAACTTCTTTCCATATCTTTATCTTTACCTCACTTCTTTCCATCTATTTATCTTTACCTCACTTCTTTCCATCTCTTTATCTGTACCTCACTTCTTTCCATCTCTTTATCTGTACCTCACTCCTTTCCATCTATTTATCTTTACCTCACTTCTTTCCATATCTTTATCTTTACCTCACTTCTTTCCATCTCTTTATCTTTACCTCACTTCTTTCCATCTCTTAATCTTTACCTCACTTCTTTCCATCTCTTTATCTTTACCTCACTTCTTTCCATATCTTTATCTTTACCTCACTTTTTTCCATCTCTTTATCTTTACCTCACTTCTTTCGATATCTTTATCTTTACCTCACTTCTTTCCATCTCTTTATCTTTACCTCACTTCTTTCCATCTCTTTACCTTTACCTCACTCCTTTCACTCTCTTTATCTTTACCTCACTTCTTTCCATCCGTTTATCTGTACCTCACTTCTTTCCATCTCTTTATCTTTACTTCACTTCTTTCCATCCGTTTATCTGTACCTCACTACTTTCCATCTCTTTATCTTTACCTCACTTCTTTCCATCTCTTTATCTTTACCTCACTCCTTTCACTCTCTTTATCTTTACCTCACTTCTTTCCATCCGTTTATCTGTACCTCACTACTTTCCATCTCTTTATCTTTACTTCACTTTTTTCCATCTCTTTATCTTTACCTCACTCCTTTCACTCTCTTTATCTTTACCTCGCTTATTTCCATCTCTTTATCTTTACCTCACTTCTTTCAATCTCTTTATCTTTATCTCACTCCTTTCCATCTCTTTATCTGTACCTCACTTCTTTCCATCTCTTCATCTTTACCTCACTTCTTTCCATCCGTTTATCTGTACCTCACTTCTTTCCATCTCTTTATCTTTACCTCACTTCTTTCCATATCTTTACCTTTACCTCACTCCTTTCACTCTCTTTATCTTTACCTCACTTCTTTCCATCCGTTTATCTGTACCTCACTTCTTTCCATCTCTTTATCTTTACCTCACTTCTTTCCATCCGTTTATCTGTACCTCACTACTTTCCATCTCTTTATCTTTACTTCACTTTTTTCCATCTCTTTATCTTTACCTCACTCCTTTCACTCTCTTTATCTTTACCTCGCTTATTTCCATCTCTTTATCTTTACCTCACTTCTTTCCATATCTTTATCTTTATCTCACTCCTTTCCATCTCTTTATCTGTACCTCACTTCTTTCCATCTCTTCATCTTTACCTCACTTCTTTCCATCCGTTTATCTGTACCTCACTTCTTTCCATCTCTTTATCTTTACCTCACTTCTTTCCATATATTTATCTTTACCTCACTTCTTTCCATCTCTTTATCTGTACCTCAAATCTTTCCATCTCTTTATCTTTACCTCACTTCTTTCCATCCGTTTATCTGTACCTCACTCCTTTCCATCTCTTTATCTTTACCTCACTTCTTTCCATCTCTTTATCTTACCTCACTCCTTTCACTCTCTTTATCTTTACCTCACTTCCTTCCATATCTTTATCTTTACCTCACTCCTTTCCATATCTTTATCTTTACCTCACTTCTTTCCATATCTTTATCTTAACCTCACTTCTTTCCATATCTTTATCTTTTCCTCACTTCTTTCCATCTCTTTATCTTTACCTCACTTCTTTCCATCTCTTTATCTTTACCTCACTTCTTTCCATCTCTTTATCTTTACCTCACTTCTTTCCATCTCTTTATCTTTACCTCACTTCTTTCCATCTCTTTATCTTTACCTCACTTCTTTCCATCTCTTTATCTTTACCTCACTTCTTTCCATCTCTTTTCCTTTACCTCACTCTTTCACTCTCTTTACCTCACTTCTTTCCATCTCTTTATCTTTACCTCACTTCTTTCCATCTCTTTATCTTTACCTCACTTCTTTCCATCTCTTTATCTTTACCTCACTTCTTTCCATCTCTTTATCTTTACCTTACTTTTTTCCATATCTTTATCTTTACCTCACTCCTTTCCATATCTTTATCTGTACCTCACTTCTTTCCATATCTTTACCTTTACCTCACTTCTTTCCATCTCTTTATCTTTACCTCACTTCTTTCCATCTCTTTATCTTTACCTCACTTCTTTCCATCTCTTTATCTTTACCTCACTTCTTTCCATCTCTTTATCTTTACCTCACTCTTTCACTGTCTTTATCTTTACCTCACTTCTTTCCATCTCTTTATCTTTACCTCACTTCTTTCCATCTCTTTATCTTTACCTCACTCCTTTCACTCTCTTTATCTTTACCTCACTACTTTCCATCTCTTTATCTTTACCTCACTTCTTTCCATCTCTTTATCTTTACCTCACTTCTGTCCATCTCTTTACCTTTACCTCACTCTTTTCACTCTCTTTATCTTTACCTCACTTCATTCCATCTCTTTATCTGTACCTCATTTCTTTCCATCTCTTTATCTGTATCTCACTTCTTTCCATCTCTTTATCTTTACCTCACTTCTTTCCATCTCTTTATCTTTACCTCACTTCTTTCCATCTCTTTACCTTTACCTTACTCCTTTCACTCTCTTTATCTTTACCTCACTTCTTTCCATCTCTTTTTCTTTACCTCACTTCTTTTCATCTCTTTATCTTTACCTCACTCCTTTCACTCTCTTTATCTTTACCTCACTTCTTTCCATCTCTTTATCTGTACCTCACTTCTTTCCATCTATTTATCTTTACCTCACTTCTTTCCATCTATTTATCTTTATCTTACTTCTTTCCATATCTTTATCTTTACCTCACTTCTTTCCATCTATTTATCTTTACCTCACTTCTTTCCATCTCTTTATCTGTACCTCACTACTTTCCATCTCTTTATCTGTACCTCACTCCTTTCCATCTATTTATCTTTACCTCACTTCTTTCCATATCTTTATCTTTACCTCACTTCTTTCCATCTCTTTATCTTTACCTCACTTCTTTCCATCTCTTAATCTTTACCTCACTTCTTTCCATCTCTTTATCTTTACCTCACTTCTTTCCATATCTTTATCTTTACCTCACTTTTTTCCATCTCTTTATCTTTACCTCACTTCCTTCGATATCTTTATCTTTACCTCACTCCTTTCCATCTCTTTATCTTTACCTCACTTCTTTCCATCTCTTTACCTTTACCTCACTCCTTTCACTCTCTTTATCTTTACCTCACTTCTTTCCATCCGTTTATCTGTACCTCACTTCTTTCCATCTCTTTATCTTTACCTCACTTCTTTCCATCCGTTTATCTGTACCTCACTACTTTCCATCTCTTTATCTTTACCTCACTTCTTTCCATCTCTTTATCTTTACCTCACTCCTTTCACTCTCTTTATCTTTACCTCACTTCTTTCCATCCGTTTATCTGTACCTCACTACTTTCCATCTCTTTATCTTTACTTCACTTTTTTCCATCTCTTTATCTTTACCTCACTCCTTTCACTCTCTTTATCTTTACCTCGCTTATTTCCATCTCTTTATCTTTACCTCACTTCTTTCAATCTCTTTATCTTTATCTCACTCCTTTCCATCTCTTTATCTGTACCTCACTTCTTTCCATCTCTTCATCTTTACCTCACTTCTTTCCATCCGTTTATCTGTACCTCACTTCTTTCCATCTCTTTATCTTTACCTCACTTCTTTCCATATCTTTACCTTTACCTCACTCCTTTCACTCTCTTTATCTTTACCTCACTTCTTTCCATCCGTTTATCTGTACCTCACTTCTTTCCATCTCTTTATCTTTACCTCACTTCTTTCCATCCGTTTATCTGTACCTCACTACTTTCCATCTCTTTATCTTTACTTCACTTTTTTCCATCTCTTTATCTTTACCTCACTCCTTTCACTCTCTTTATCTTTACCTCGCTTATTTCCATCTCTTTATCTTTACCTCACTTCTTTCCATATCTTTATCTTTATCTAACTCCTTTCCATCTCTTTATCTGTACCTCACTTCTTTCCATCTCTTCATCTTTACCTCACTTCTTTCCATCCGTTTATCTGTACCTCACTTCTTTCCATCTCTTTATCTTTACCTCACTTCTTTCCATATATTTATCTTTACCTCACTTCTTTCCATCTCTTTATCTGTACCTCAAATCTTTCCATCTCTTTATCTTTACCTCACTTCTTTCCATCCGTTTATCTGTACCTCACTCCTTTCCATCTCTTTATCTTTACCTCACTTCTTTCCATCTCTTTATCTTACCTCACTCCTTTCACTCTCTTTATCTTTACCTCACTTCCTTCCATATCTTTATCTTTACCTCACTCCTTTCCATATCTTTATCTTTACCTCACTTCTTTCCATATCTTTATCTTTTCCTCACTTCTTTCCATCTCTTTATCTTTACCTCACTTCTTTCCATCTCTTTATCTTTACCTCACTTCTTTCCATATCTTTATCTTTACCTCACTCCTTTCCATATCTTTATCTGTACATCACTCCTTTCATCTCTTTATCTGTACCTCACTTTTTCCATCTCTTTATCTTTACCTCACTTCTTTCCATCTCTTTATCTTTACCTCACTTCTTTCCATCTCTTTATCTTTACCTCACTTCTTTCCATCTCTTTATCTTTACCGTACTTCTTTCCATCTCTTTATCTTTACCTCACTTCTTTCCATCTCTTTATCTTTACCTCACTTCTTTCCATCTCTTTTCCTTTACCTCACTCTTTCACTCTCTTTTCCTCACTTCTTTCCATCTCTTCATCTTTACCTCACTTCTTTCCATCTCTTTATCTTTACCTCACTTCTTTCCATCTCTGTATCTTTACCTCACTTCTTTCCATCTCTTTATCTTTACCTTACTTTTTTCCATATCTTTATCTTTACCTCACTCCTTTCCATATCTTTATCTGTACCTCACTTCTTTCCATATCTTTACCTTTACCTCACTTCTTTCCATCTCTTTATCTTTACCTCACTTCTTTCCATCTCTTTATCTTTTCCTCACTCCTTTCACTCTCTTTATCTTTACCTCACTTCTTTCCATCTCTTTATCTTTACCTCACTTCTTTCCATCTCTTTATCTTTACCTCACTTCTTTCCATCTCTTTTCCTTTACCTCACTCTTTCACTGTCTTTATCTTTACCTCACTTCTTTCCATCTCTTTATCTTTACCTCACTTCTTTCCATCTCTTTATCTTTACCTCACTCCTTTCACTCTCTTTATCTTTACCTCACTACTTTCCATCTCTTTATCTTTACCTCACTTCTTTCCATCTCTTTATCTTTACCTCACTTCTGTCCATCTCTTTACCTTTACCTCACTCCTTTCACTCTCTTTATCTTTACCTCACTTCATTCCATCTCTTTATCTGTACCTCATTTCTTTCCATCTCTTTATCTGTATCTCACTTCTTTCCATCTCTTTATCTTTACCTCACTTCTTTCCATCTCTTTATCTTTATCTCACTTCTTTCCATCTCTTTACCTTTACCTTACTCCTTTCACTCTCTGTATCTTTACCTCACTTCTTTCCATCTCTTTTTCTTTACCTCACTTCTTTTCATCTCTTTATCTTTACCTCACTCCTTTCACTCTCTTTATCTTTACCTCACTTCTTTCCATCTCTTTATCTGTACCTCACTTCTTTTCATATCTTTATCTTTACCTCACTTCTTTCACTCTCTTTATCTTTACCTCACTTCTTTCCATCTCTGTATCTTTACCTCACTTTTTCCCATCTCTTTATCTTTACCTCACTTCTTTCCATCTCTTTATCTTTACCTCACTTCTTTCCATCTCTTTATCTTTACCTCACTTCTTTCCATCTCTTTGTCTTTACCTCACTTCTTTCCATCTCTTTATCTTTACCTCACTTCTTTCCATCTCTTTATCTTTACCTCACTTCTTTCTATATCTTTATCTGTACCTCACTTCTTTTACTCTCCTTATCTTTACCTCACTTCTTTCCATCTCTTTATCTTTACCTCACTTCTTTCCATATCTTTATCTTTACCTCACTTCTTTCACTCTCTTTATCTTTACCTCACTTCTTTCCATCTCTTTATCTTTACCTCACTTCTTTCCATCTCTTTATCTTTACCTCAATTCTTTCCATCTCTTTATCTGTACCTCACTTCTTTCCATATCTTTATCTTTACCTCACTTCTTTCCATATCTTTATCTTTACCTCACTCCTTTCACTCTCTTTATCTTTACCTCACTTCTTTCCATCTCTTTATCTTTACCTCACTTCTTTCCATCTCTTTATCTTTACCTCACTTCTTTCTATATCTTTATCTGTACCTCACTTCTTTCCATCTCTTTATCTTTACCTCACTCCTTTCACTCTCTTTATCTTTACCTCACTTCTTTCCATCTCTTTATCTTTACCTCACTTCTTTCCATCTCTTTATCTTTACCTCACTTCTTTCCATCTCTTTATCTTTACCTCACTTCTTTCCATCTCTTTATCTTTACCTCACTTTTTTCCATCTCTTTATCTTTACCTCACTTCTTTCCATCTCTTTATCTTTATCTCACTTCTTTCCATCTCTTTATCTTTACCTCACTTCTTTCCATCTCTTTACCTTTACCTCACTCCTTTCACTCTCTTTATCTTTACCTCACTTCTTTCCATCTCTTTATCTGTACCTCACTTCTTTCCATCTCTGTATCTTAACCTCACTCCTTTCACTCTCTTCATCTTTACCTCAGTTCTTTCCATCTCTTTATCTTTACCTCACTTCTTTCCATCTCTTTATCTTTACCTCACTCCTTTCCATCTCTTTATCTTTACCTCACTTCTTTCCATCTCTTTATCTGTACCTCACTTCTTTCCATCTCTTTATCTTTACCTCACTCCTTTCACTCTCTTTATCTTTACCTCATCTCTTTCCATCTCTTTATCTTTACCTTACTTCTTTCCATCTCTTTATCTTTACCTCACTTCTTTCCATCTCTTTATCTTTACCTCACTTTTTTCCATCTCTTTATCTTTACCTCACTCCTTTCCATCTCTTTATCTTTACCTCACTTCTTTCCATCTCTTTATCTTTACCTCATTCTTTCCATCTCTTTATCTTTACCTCACTTTTTTCATCTCTTTATCTTTACCTCACTTCTTTCCATCTCTTTACTTTTACCTCAGTTCTTTCCATCTCTTTATCTTTACCTCACTTCTTTCCATCTCTTTATCTTTACCTCACTCCTTTCCATCTCTTTATCTTTACCTCACTTTTTTCCATCTCTTTATCTTTACCTCACTTCTTTCCATCTCTTTATCTTTACCTCACTTCTTTCCATCTCTGTATATCTCGATCTATCTCTTGCTCACTGTTTTTCTTCTATCTTTCGCTCGCAACTCTCCCTTTCTCTCTCTCTCTCTATCTCTATCTATCTATCTCTTTCTCTCTCTCTCTCTCTCTCTCTCTCTCTCTTTCTCTCTTTCTATCGTTTCATCTATTTTTCATTCTTGGAAATCTACTATATCGTTATATTTCTGTCTTTCTTTCACTAGTCTATCTTTTCACATCGTTTTTACTCTATCTTTCAATTGCGACCCCCTCTGTCTCTCTGTCTTTGCCTCTATCTCTCTCCCTCTCCCTCTCTGTCTCTGTCTCTTTTTTCCCTTGACATCTATGCTTCCTCTTTCTTTTACGGACCTCTGTTCCCTCTCTCTCTCCCTCTCTCTCATCTCATCTTTCTTTTTCTTCCTGCAAAAACATTCTCTCTTTTTCTCCGACTTCTCATTGTCTTCTCTCTGTTTCGTTTTCATTTTTTATCACAGTCTCCACTTATAACGTATCCTTTTTTCAACACTCTCTTTGAATCACGCTCTTCAAATTTTCCTGTCTCTATTTTCCTCTCTCTTTCTCTCTTGCTCTCTCTCTCTCACACTTTCTCTCCCTCGCTTTCGGCTTTGATTCCCTCCATCTTCCTTTGTCTCCAGACAAATAACAGGATATCATTGTTGCTGTTGTTGTTGATAAAAGGATATATATTTTTGTCATTTTTTCCTATTATTGAGTGAAAAAGAGAGAAACATTTAAACAATGTTAAAATATCACAATAATACTTTTTAAAAAAAAGCACGACAATTTGATAGTGCCTCGATTGATAAGAGAAGTAGTTTGCAAGCAACCACACTAATTAGAGAGCGCTAGAATTCTTCTGATTTCTTTCGTCTCATCGTTTGCTGCGACGCCAGTTTTCTTATTAACAGTATTAACATTCAGATTGATTTCAAAAGCAATGCTCTTCACCTAATTGGCGACACATAATGTAACAGAGTTCGTATGTGGAAAAATATCTATAGCAGCCAAAGGATGGATGGCAAACGATTGTATTAGCAACAGGAGCAGCGTTTGAACGCGTATGCAAATTAGGAAGTTTGTGCGAGTTGGCGCGAAAGAAAAGGGGGAAAAATAGACACCACATGGTCCGAAAAAAATCCAACGTTAAAGAAGACGGACGTGTAAAGTGAAGGTTAGAATGGGCTGGCTGTAGGCAGCGTGCGGTCGGAAGAAAAACATGGACATGAGGAAGTGAAAGACGTTTAAGCTTGCATCGAGACGGGAAGAAAATACAACGGCAATAAACGACTTATGTTAAAAAAGAAAGAACAGCCGAGTCAGATTTATTTATTTATTTATTTTTTTTTTTTTACACAGTGATCACCACTTATCAAGGCCCGGAAGCCACTCAGGGATAAGGGTTATTGTAAGTACATCACGTTAGTGAGGAGATTTTATGAAGTGTTTAATTAGGGGGGGCGGTTCATTAGGAATTTGTTAACATTAGACTTGAAGACATCCAAGTTGTAGTCCGGAGGGAAGCAGGCAGACGGAACAGAGTTCCACAGGCGTGCAGTTCTAAGAAAGAAGCTTTTCTCATGAAATCCGCGTTTTGACTTAGGCACAGATATAGAGTGGGGGAAATTTTTCACAGTGGATTCGGCTGGACGGGTGTTTTTCGTAAAAGATTGGCGAGGGGGACCAGGGATTGGAGTTCAGACGAGCACCTGCCATGAAAATAACGATAAAACAAGGATAGGCTCGCAACGTCTCTTCTGTGGGAGAGGGGTTGCAGGGTAGAGAAAAGGGCATCCCCCACTAAACCACGAAGTCTATTTTGTACTCTGTCAAGGCATGATAGGCTGTTTTTGGCAGCTCCTGCCCAGATATGGCAACAGTATTCCATCCTTGGCCGTACTTGGCTTTTATATAGATAGAGAATTGCATCAGTAGTGAGATATCTTCTGGAGCGGTAGAAGGATCCCACCATCTTTCCTGCGACCTTGGCCACAGACTTGATGTACGTGTTCCATTTCAGATCAGGAGTAAAGGTCAAACCCAGAAGCTTGTCAAAATACGGGGCCTCACCCAGACGAGAGCCATCCATCACAATTGATGCCAGCTGGGGATCAGAGCGTTGATGATGTATGGATAGGAGTTTGGTTTTGGATGCATTAAAGGTAACTAGCCACATCTTCCCCCACTGAACCACGCGCTCGAGATCAGAGGAGAGAGAATCCGAGAGAACTTCGTCATTTACAGCCTTTGATGTGTTGCCGTAGATGGTCGTGTCATCAGCATAGATGTCAACGAATGATTTAAGTATGTGTTTAGGGAGGTCATTGATGTAGATCAGGAAGAGAGTTGGGCCCAGGATTGACCCCTGAGGGACTCCAGCATTTATATTGCAGGCCTCCGAATTTTGTCCATCTACCACTACTCTTATGAGCCTATCAGAGAGAAATGATTTAATGATTGAGAAAACATTTCCAGTTATACCGTAGCTGGAAATCTTGTGAAGTAGACCCTTATGCCATACTTTGTCAAAGGCCTTTGATATGTCGAGAGCAATTGCCCTAGAAAGGAAGCCTTTGTCAAGAGATTCACTAATCCTGTGGGATATAACCGTCAGCACATCTGCGGTAGATCTTGCAGAGCGGAAACCATATTGTGTGTCACTAAGAAGGTTATTCCTGCTGAGGTGGTTTACTATTTCTCTATTTAATATTGATTCAAGTAACTTACTCATAACACAGAGAAGACTTATTGGTCTGTATTGAGAGGGAGATGACTTATCACCTGAATTCTTAAATACAGGGCAAACTGAGGAGGTCTTCCAGGGGGTCGGAAAGCACTTCTCCTTAAGGCAGCGCTTAAATAGTTTCGTAAGTATGGGAGCAAGTTCTGGTTGAAGCTTTTTTAACACTATAATTGGGATGCCATCAGGGCCAGTTGCTTTACTGGAATCTAGGTTTTTTATTAGCTTGGCGACCTCATGCACGGATATTTGTATGTTACCTAGCTTGTTCTGTGTTATAGGAGGAAATATGGGGAGTTGATGGCCTTCGTCGCATAGGGTAGAATTAGCTGCAAAGTTCTTTGCAAATAGTTTGGCCTTGTCTGATGCTGACGAGATAACCTCTGGTCCACTGATAATGGTTGGGATAGAACGCACACTTCTGTTCAAGATCCTATTTGTTATTTGCCAAAACTGGTTGGAACCAAGCCGCTGATCAGCTACCTTGGATTTAACAGACTGGGCATATAGCTCTCTTGCATTTTTTATTACTCTTTTACAGTGGTTGCTGGCAGTCCTGAAAGCAGCTTTAGTCTCAGTGCATCTATTACGTTGGTAGTTATGGAAAAAGTGATTTCTGTGCGCGATAGCAGCAGCACATTCTGGGGAGAACCATGGCTGGCTGTTAGGTTTTTGTTGGAATTTTTTAGATGGTATGAATTGGTCTATGCCTACAATTAACCATTCGGTCAGATCTGATACTATAGAGGACACTTCCTTTTTAAACATCGAGTGCAGAGGTAAATCAGATATGAATGTACGGAAGCTATCCCAGTCAGCCATAGAGTATCGGTATACAGTACGGTGGAGGGGTACGTCTGATGGCTTCTTACATTTTGTTTTTATCTTAACTGATACGACGGAGTGGTCGGAGGATCCTAAAGGAGAATGAACGGTACATGAACATAGCTCAGGGGAAGTTGAAAGAAAAAGGTCTAAGAGGCTTGCATATTGATTGGGTGTATCGGGCACACGGGTGGGTTCTCGAACAATCTGAGTGAGGTCATAAGCAATGGCAAAATCATGACAAAACCTCCCCTCATCATCTGTCTTATTTGAATGGGTTAGCCATTCCACGTTATGGACGTTGAAGTCACCACAGATGTGGATGTTAGCCGAGGGATGTGAAGACAGTATGTGGTCTATTTTCTCAGATATGCTCTTAAAGATAGTAACTCCGCTGTTGTGGGGCCTATAGAGGGCAAATATAAATACAGTGGTGTTAGCAAGTGCAACCCTGAAGCACATATAGGGTAAATTAGGATCTTCTCTAGAGATATCCCTGCCACATGGGAAGCCATCCTTAATGTAGGCACATATTCCATGCCCATGGCGATCTTGGGAGTCAGATTTAGCTGTTAAATTGGAGTATCCATTAATTATGAACTCATCTAGGGAAGTGGTCGGCCCTATTCCTATTATTTATTTGTGTTAGTTGGTTTTTACTGATGTTGCTGAACGGCATGGGGATCATAAAGAGCTTTGAACTGTAACAAACAGTAGTGGCAGGGCTACAGTAAGAGAATCGCATATAAAAATAAACACTGAAGAAATGAAAAATATGGCTTTTGGTAAAGTCTTTAGGCTCATATAAAAACATTTTTAGTATGGAAAGTGCTCGACTGTGCTCCAATTTGTAGTTTTTCCTTAAAAGACATTTACAACAAGAATAATCCTTTCTATCACAACAGAACAAGCTTTCTTTCTGCGTGATTTCTGTCTGTTGAATTAATTGCCTATCATATTATTCTTCATCATTCAACTGACAATGTATCAATTTTATTTACTTCCTTATTTGCATTTGTATTCATTAAGGCATTCTGAGACATAAAAGATGAATAAGATTAATGTGAGAATTTCAAATAAGGATTTGCGCAGATAGATATTTGTTCACATTACATTAAAGTTTTTCATGTTAGTTCAGTTGAAAAACAGAGAGAATGAACGCAATTCTAAAAGCAAGCAACCAAACGCAGTAATCTATTAAAGTCAAATGTTTTCTCCTTATGTTTTCTCCTTATTTAGGGACGTCAGCAGTAAAGGGGTGAGATTTTGCCGCTTATCAGTTTAGTTGAGATATTAACGCTGAAAGAGT
This sequence comes from Euprymna scolopes, assembly GCF_053919585.1. Classification (NCBI taxonomy): domain Eukaryota; kingdom Metazoa; phylum Mollusca; class Cephalopoda; order Sepiida; family Sepiolidae; genus Euprymna; species Euprymna scolopes. The sequence goes on from NC_136497.1 coordinate 23,420,874, forward strand.
AAAGCAGATATTTGTTAAACATAATATTCTCACCACAGTTGTTATTTACAATTCACCAAAATTGATTTTTTTGTTTTATGCACTAAAGAAGAATTAGCACGAGAATACAACAGTTTAGTAAGAATTAACTAAAGAATTACATTAATCTGATGGAAAAAATAGTCTGCAAAGAACTGTATGAGACACATATATGTACAGATATGTTGATAGATATATATGGAGAGTGAGGAGTGGGAGGAGTATTTATGTGACAAATTATTTAAGAATTCCAAATGACGTAGACTCTGATATCAAGGAACTAATAAGATATGATATGATTAATAAAATAATTAACCTGTAAACTTCATCTTTTATAATGTGTAAATATAGTTATGGGTGCATTCATATCCACATAAACACACATTCACACATATATATATATATATATATATATATATATATATATATATGAACAAATGATTAATAAAACATGTTAAAAGACATCTTGAAAAAGAGTTAAAACATATTTAATTTTACAAAGGAAGCACAAGATAAGTGGATAGTCCTTAATCCGCGGAGTTTCGAAGAAATACTCTCCTTCTCATCAGAGGGCAGGAATTAGCAAAATGCGGGATCGGATTTTGCATGTAAAAGTATTTAATGGAACTACAAGTAAGTCACATATCTTACTTGGTTAAAAAAAAAGGGTGAGGTAAGGGGAATAGGAGGTAAAAGAAAAAAATGATAAAAAGATTTCACATGAATGGATAGTCCGGTGAAGAGTAAAACATCCAAGAATGGTACAATCCAATTGTAATTTTTATTTCTTTTATATATATATATATATATATATATATATATATGTATATTGTTTTTAATATATAATTATCCATTGACACGTGTTTCGTCGTCTATGACTCATCAGAGTGTCTGAATCTAGCGAGTTTCGAAATCGGGATCCCATATATCTATAGCTATATCTATCTATCTATCTATCTATCTATCTATCTATATATATATATATATATATATATATGTGTGTGTGTGTGTGTGTGTGTGTGTGTGTGTAGACGAGAGAGAGAGAAAGAGAGAGAGACATTGTGCAGCATTCAAAGAATTTGCTCAACAATGACAATTCGATCATTATCAATCATCAACAATGACAATTCGATCATTATCAATCATCAACAATGACAATTGATATCATCAAACTTCCCAAAATCGAATAATTTTATTGGAAGACAAATCCAAACCATCAGATACATTAATTAAGGCAAAGAAAACAGGAAGAGACACTAAGTCAACAATGTTGTGCTTACGAACTATGACAATCGACCACAACTTCTTCAGTTCAGCTGAACTTTCAAACAATCGCATTATGAGATCAAACAAAATTTTGCAACACTAACAATAATAACTAAAGATAAGAACAGACAAAATATGCCGAGAATGTATCATGATGTAACAGCCCATGACCTAGCACTACCTTTGCCTAGACAAGATGAGCGTATATTGGACAACTAAACAGAGAACTGGAAGCCAACAACTCTGATAAGTAAATGTCAGGAGGCCAGATCATAATTTTTACAACTTGCAGATGGATCGACAAAAAGATTAAAAAAAGAGTTCATATAAGAGCAGCAGGCGCATTCGCGGGTAAAATTAACGTAAACAGCATTTCCCACCAGAAAACTCCAAAAGAGTCAACATGCAACACAAGTGGCGGTCGAATACATGGACCACAAACATATAACAGAACAAGCACATATTAAACACAAATATCAGATTAATGTTTCTTTCTTTTTTATCTGGAAAGAAGGATTTAATAATATCATTGGAACTACTTTCCTACGCACAAGAATTGTGACCCGTAGGCGTAGGAATAAACAGGACACAGCAGATTTTTTTACAATTAGATCGAGCTAGAACATGTATTTATTTTTTTGTATCCTATTATATACGTTAATAGACCAGCAAACTTTCGCAGTGCCTCTGTTACTATTTATTGCAAAGGAGAAAGGCTTCAGAGAAAGTATAAACGTTGATCTTTCGGTAGGACGTGTGCGACAAGCAAACAAGATATTATTTGACGCTTATTATCTTGATCACTCATATCGACCAAAGATTCTTGAAAAACTAAAGATAATAGTTTTACTTGGATACATAATAGGTTTCCAGACAATTTTTTGCCTGCTGAGAAAACAGATCAATTTAACATTCATTTTAAATTTTGCTACCTTTCTCGTAATGATCAAATTAAAATAGAAACGTTATAATATATATATATATATATATATATATATATATATATATATATATATATATATATACAATAGTAGGATGCTGAAAAGTAATATGGTTAAGCTTAAACATGGAAACGTAAAGGACTAGTTGTTAAAATTAGAAAAGAAAAGGACAAGATATTCTAGTAAAAATATAATAAATTTATTATAACTTAAAATATTGCAGCATTAAGAATCGATTATATAATGTTAATGTTAAATTGAATTATAAAAAGATAATCTAAGACAAAAAGAAAAAATGTATTGCAAGAAAAACAAACAGGAATTATCATAAGTCTTCAATGAAATATGCATATAAAGTGTATCAGAAAATTGAGTACACCTCGCATTTCTCCAAATATTTAAGTATATTTCTTCATGGGACAACAGTGAGAAAATATTTGTTGACAAAATGAAAAGTAGTCTGTCTGCAGCAAATATAACAGAGTTAATTTATTTTCCCCTCAAAATAACTCAAAATATAACCATTAAAAGCTAAACCCCTGGCAACAAAAGTGAGTACACCCCTTACAAACAGTTGCCAGTATTTATATACAACATGTTAACTCTCAATATTTAGTGTGACCACCATCATTATCAAAAACTGCTTTTACTCTCCTGGCTATGGAGTTTACCAAGGCTTTACATGTAGCCACTGGAATGCTCTCCCACTCTTCAACTACGACGTCGCAGAGCTAGCGGATATTTAAGACTTTGCGCACCTCCACCTTCTGCTTAAGGATGCCAAAGATGTTCTATTGGGGTCAAGTCTAGAGACATGTTTGGCCAATCCACCACCGTTAACCTCAGCCTCTTCAATAAAGCAGTAGGTGTGTTGGATATGTGTTTTGAGACAGTGCCATGCTGGAACACTGCTCTGCGACCCAGTTTCTGGAGGGAAGGGATCATTCTCTGCTGAAGTATTGGACAGTACATGTTGAAGTTCCTGTTTTTCTCAATGAAATACAACTCTTCAATACCTGCAGCACTCATGCAATGCCAGACCGTAACATTCCACCACCATGCTTGACTCTAGACATGACGTACTTATCTTTGTACTCCCCCACCTAGTTGTCGCTACACATGCTTAAGGCCATCAAAACCAAACAAATTGAATTCCGTCTCATCAGACCATAGTACATGATTCCAGTAATTCATGGGTTTTGTTGACATGTCTTCAGCAAACTTTCTGCAGGCTTTTTTGTGTATTGCCTTCAGAAGAGTCTCATTCCTGAGGTAATAGTCATGCACACCAATTTGAGGGAGTACAAAGATAAGTGTATCATGCTTACAGACATGCATGTTATTAACTATATATATATATATATATATATATATATATATATATATATATATATATATATATATATATATCAGAAATTTAAGTTTTCAAGTAAAAATTTGGTGGGGGGAACTTAAAGCGGTATACAAATATTACTATTACTATTAATATTCATAGTAAAATTCTAAGCAGATAAAGATTAGAGCCATTCTTTGAAGCTCCATGGAATAAAACAAATGATCGTCTATATATTGCATCCCTTATTTCGAATAATAAATATTGTAAATTTTAATTAGCAAAATTTAACCTTCTTTTTGTACACGTCGATGAAGACTCAGTTGAAAATATAGTTGAATTGCGCCACATTTTCAACTCATCTTCGCTGAGTCTCGACTTCATTTGGAATATCCTTTTATCTTGTGTATTTCTGCATTATTATCAACTTTTATATAAATATGACGTTGCTCATATTTTGTTGTATGCAATTTATGTACTCACCAGAAAAATTATAACTGGCCTATGAATATTATTTTGCTAACTAACTTTCTTGAGGATAAGCTCCATTCTTTCAAACTCTATGGAATAAGGAAACTTTTAAATTTTAACTTGTATTCCTTGTCTAATAATAAATTGTTGTAAATTCTAATTTGCTGAGTTAACCTCGAGGATTGTCTTATTATTAGTATTAGTGTTAATATGTATATATCCTTTTTAAGTTTATAGAATTATTCAATTTGTAAATATGAATTTTTTGTTATTATTATATTATTAAAATTTTGCAAAAGAAATATTATTTTCATACCACTCGGTATATGGTTTTAAAATAAATAGTAAAAATACTACTGGTCCGTTCATTAGTTTCAGATTGGGTGACGGTACTCAAGTTGTTAACGACAAAGACTGGGTGTTCCAAGTTCGAAATCATTTCGTTCCAGAAAAATCAATTGGCAATCTTCACGCGGTCCCTCTCGTAAATAGCAGATGTCTTTCTAGAAAGAATTCTGACAAAATAACTACATAAGAAACCAATGTTACAAACAAAATCTTCTGATTTATTCGATGGAGACAGTTCGTTTTTAGATTTGCAGATTAGTAATTACGACTTTAGGTGAAAACATTCTCGAAATACTCCAGTTATCGTTATAAATCCGATCATCTGCTACTACCTGGCAAAATGCAGGGTTTGTAAATTAAACGCATTCAGCATTGTAAAGTGGCAATTCGTAAAATTCTGATATCATTTACCTGCGCCTTCTCCTACCTCATTGGGGAAATCTGGCACGTATCTACAAAATTGTTGTGGAGCACCTTTATGTAAAACTTGTAATATTCTTATAACATCTAAAGAATATAAGTCAAATGTGACTAATAAATTTATTATGTTATAAATCATTCTAAAGAAGATTTGTCATGTAGGTCCCAAAATTTGGTCTACCTGTTGTCCTGTAAAAACTGTAATTTACAATACGTAGGAGAAACTGTAATGCCTCTAAATAAACGCATGAATTTGCATAGAACTAGCACTAAGGGATGTATTCATGTTGTTAAACATTTCAAAGAAACCTGTAGTCAGTCGTCTTTTTCCGTAAAAATAATTGAAAAATTTAAATGTAATGGATATAATAATCTAGGTAATGTAGATAACGATATCCTAAGAATGCGTCAGGATAAGGAAGACGATAAAATTAAAAAAAATGCGAGTATTTACCCATATGGGTTGAATAGTAAAGTTAAAAAAAATAACCTACAAGATTCTGAAATTATAGGTAGATTATATCCAGCTTTGCCTCGCTACGGTATTAGAGATAGAATTGATGTTAATAAAAATAATAGAAAATCAGTTATTTCATGCGGGGATTTTTTTAGTAAAATTAAAGATATCATTATTAATAAAATTTATGAGTCGTTCAATTATATAAGAAAATTGCTTAATCAAACAAAAAAGAAAGTTTTGAAGGAAATAGCATCTAAAATATTATTACAACCGGATATGATATGAAGAAGGACTATTTCATTCAATGGTATGAATATATTCTAGATATAATTGACACTAAATTATATAAGCCACCAGTGAACGATATAAAAAAGAAACCTAAAAATGTTTGTGTAGTTTTGTATGAAAATAAAGGTTTTGATGATGTAAATTTACCTAAAATATTTAATAAACAAAAAATATACAATTACTACCAAATGAGTTCCAGAAAAAAGATCAAAAACCAATAGTTACATATAAACTAGGGCCAACAATACGCAATAAGATTTTTAATTATAAGAAAACGGTAGAACATATAAATATAAAAGATAATAATATAAAGATTCCAGAATGTGAATGTAATTCCTCTCCCTTCTGTAATAATGAGATAAAACATGTAATTACAAAATGAATATATATATTTAACTTTATTTTATATTAAGTTACATATTATTTATTATCTAAATGTTAGAGATGAAAAGCGCAAGATTAAATGTAGGACATTAGAAATTATGGTTAAAACATGTAGAATTTTTTTCAATTATACGTTTCTTAGTATAATAGAAAAACCTCATCAATGTCAATCAAAACGAGAAGTTAAAATTAAAGTTATGGTTTCAGATATTTTTTTTAACTTGAGTTAACCTATACCTTATGTGATAAAGTTACTAATACATAAAAATCTAATGTATTAACAGCACACACATATATAAGCTGAATTTTGTAAAGTGTTGATATGAAAAATTTTCATTATTAAAAATGTGAGGAACAAATACAAATCTAAAGCAAAATTAAGAAAAATAATTAACATGAATATGGAAAATACCACTATTTAAAATTAACATCATTAATAATGGGAAAATTAGAAAAATATTTGAGTTATGTATAGCTATATTTAATAGAATTATTATTACAAATGTTAAGAAGAATATTACTACGGATGAAGTGTAGCTTAATGAGACTTAGAAATATTTTCCGAGATTGGTTTTAACCATTTCATTGAAAGAGGGCGTAAACCAAATTGTTGTTCTTTTACGTACGTTTATAAATGTGGTCATATTTTGTGTAGGTTAAGTATATTATAATTGAGCTTTTTATATCCGTTGTTTTTAATGACCTTATTGTAAAAGTTCTTATGTTTATAAAAAATATTATTTTGGATAAAGAGTTAAAAATAATTTTTCTGCTGATAGGTTTGGGGAGATGTTTGATAGTAGTTTTTGAATGGTTTGAGAGAGGGTGGACACATATAGGGTTCATTTTTTTTTGTAAGGTTCATATGTTCCCTTGCTAAGGCTTAGAGTTACATACAGAAAATTAACTATTTTAATGTGTGAGCCTATATCTACCTTAAGATTGAATTCTTTTGAATTCTTTCACAATAATTTTTAATCCTATCGCATTTAAGACCATCTGCATTTTTACTAGAAACAGATCATCATCTCTATACATGTCAGTAGATTCTACTTCCATATCTTTAGTGAAATTATATAAAATATATGGCCTAACTAAGGCAATAATTGCTGTTGAGGAAAGGGATTCTATTGAAATATAAAATGGTCCTGTTTGATTTAAAACGCATTAATCATTTCTACTAATAAGAACAGTATTCCTATATTTTCTAATAATATCAATTTCGTCATTGGAGATGGTAGGAAGATGAGAGGCAATCTCAACGACGTCATTAAAGAGTTTTTTGATAATAGAGAGATAGTAATTCATAATGTCATATTAAATTGAAGGATTAAGTTTATAGGTATTTTTGATCTGAGAGTTAATTCTGTCTAAGATATTTTTCTTAATTTCTCTAATTTATTAGTCTCGTCGTTAGATTACTACGGTTTTAAAAGCCAGGAATCATTACGTCATGTTGAACAATTGGATTATTTCGAAACAGATTTGATGAAGATAGTCAATGATATTACATTCTATAACAGAAAGAGAAATTTCTAAAAAGAATCAGAAAAAATTATCAAAAGAATTCCTAATACAAACGAAATCCTTGTTAAGCCAGATAAAGTAAATAAGCCAGAATACATCAAATTATTGGAACCAAATATTACAAGATATTACATAAAACAAATTTTGACTACGTAGAAAAATAACTTTGATAGCAAGTCCATAACTGACAAGCTTGAAATCTATATGTCTATAAAAGTGAAAGTGTCTGCCTGTTTGTATGTGTCTGTCTGTGTACATTTCCCCACGCAATAACTCGATATTTGATATAGAGTACGGAGATTTGTAAAACTCTTTGTAATCCGTTTTCGGCCAGAAATTTGGCTGTTAAGGAGCCAAAGTTCAACGATTTAACCTTTGAGAACTCTACCAAACTCCTCCGACAATTTTGGGTCTAAATACTTGAAATTTTAGATATAGGTTCCTTGGACATGGATTTAACTTAACAACTTTCTTTGAGCCCAAAATAATAAATGTTAAGGGGTCATAATAGAGGTCAAAAGTAAAAATTGACCCCTGTGCTATCTACCAAATTACTCAGACAATTTCTGGTCTAAAGATTTGAAATTTTACATAAAGGGTATTCAGAGATGGGGCAAGCTTTTTATCGGTTTGGGTCGAACTAGAAATATATAAATGTATGTATGTTTGCATGTCTGCCTAAAACTTTCGACAGAGGCGACGAATTTTCACAAGATAAGTATCGTTTTGAAGCTCGACCCTTCAGATGACAAATACCGAAAAATTGTCTAAAAACATTAATTTCTTCACCCTCAACTGGGCACTTTTCTACACGCAGGGGTCGGTCTTTTCGACAATATTTTTGAAAGTCAGCCCCTCTTTTCGATTGTCTAGCTTTAATTTAAACCTACGCCACTTCCGGTTTGGCGGTGGCCGTAACAGCAAAGACGTCCCTTTTTTTCTTCCTTCGCACTACGGGTTCGAGCCTGCCTTCCTACTACAACTTTTTATTTTTTTGTTCAGCACACACCTCCAAACACCCGGGCAACGCCGGGCAACGCCGGGGACCATGCTATTTCGTCATAGATTAGTAAATAAGGAAACTTGTAATCTTTTATAGGACTAGATTTTATATGATTAGAAAATGTAGGACTACTGTTCTTATTAATATGAATAAACAATGGGTTAATATCAACCTGGACCATTTGATATTTCCATAGGTTTTATTGATTCAGAAGAAATTACTAATCAGTTTGACTTTATCTATATATCTATAAAAGTGAAAATGTGTGTGGGGACATTTTTCAACCTATATACTCTGGGGACTTTTTATCTACAGGCTTTAAATTTGGTATATATGATATCTTTATATATGTGGAAAAGTTTTAATTAGTTTTTATCTGGAAAAATAGGATCTAAAGGATCAAAATTGTTACATGTGGGTTCGTCAGATTTTTATCTGTTTGCTATTTCACGAATGTGCATGCGTGAATGGTTCACATGACAAATTCATCATGTTAAAAATAAGTATAATTCAAAAACACTTTTTAAAGATGGTTTCAAGCTGGCCTAATCGTTGCTGAACTTGACTCTTGACTCACTGTCAGGTTTCGGTTGCGATCTCAGCTCGAGTATTTCTTGATTTACAAGAAGCGATCTACTTAGAAAAAAACATAATATAGTGTCTCAGTTTCTATATGAATTAAAACGTAATATTTATGCGTATTTTACGACCGGGTAACGCCGTGTTACCTGCTAATATTCTATATAATCTCACTAAAGATATAGAAGTAGAAACTATCGGCTTTTGTAACGATGATTGTCTTCTTGTAGTAAAAAAAATGCGGATGGCCCCAAACATTCAAAGGTTTCGATATAAATGCGTGTAGAAAAGTGCCCAGTTGAGGGTGAAGAAATTAATGTTTTTAGACAATTTTTCGGTATTTGTCGTCTGAAGGGTCGAGCTTCAAAACGATACTTATCTATTTATATCGAAACTTTAAAAAAATCCAGTGGCAGTCAATGTCTTAGATTTTTATGTGTTAATAACTTTATCACATAAGGTATAATTTTACTCAAATTAAAAATTTTTATTAAAAATATCTTAAACTTAAACTTTAATTTTAACTCTCTGTGTGTTTTTCTATTATATTAAAAAAAAACAATTAGTAAATAAATGTTTTAAATTCTTAATATTTCAACCGTAATTTTATTGTACAAATTTTAATCATGGGGTATTTTTAATCATTAATACTTCAAATAAATTAATTATCATCGTTATTTACATCTTTATTAATTTATTTTACTGAGAATCTTAAGATCTATTAAAGATTTATATTTTTGTTATATTTTTGTACATTTTTGTAGTAGTCAGTATAATTATTATTACTAATTGTTTTAAGTATTTAAACTACAAAAGTTTTGATTATTTATTAACTTTTTATTACTATCATAAATACTAACTGGATTTTATTATTGATTATTATTATTTAATATTATTTTTAGTATTATATAACTTTTAAGATTGAAACACATGTTATAAATATTATTATTTTACTTTATGAGCGTATTTTTTTATATTTATTATTATTACTGCTAATCTTCTTCTTCATTTTCTTCTTATTTTTTTATCTGTAGTGATAGTGGGGGTTATGATTAAGATGGCGGTATTGTAAGTTTATCTTTACTATATTTTATTCTAGTAATTCTTTTAAATGAATTGTAACCGGTCGATTGAGGTTTATTCAAGTCTCTATCAAAACATTTAAACGCATAATCCTGACCGAGTTTTTCTTATAGACTGACAAGATACATTGCTTCGTTAAATGTCTACCGCATTTCCGTTATTAGCGGCTGACACACACACACACACACACACATATATATATATATATATAGTTTCTTTGATAGGTTTATATTTTTATTTATAAATACTTTTGTCTAATTTTTATAATTGTTTTCCTATGCTCCTCGTCTTTTCCTTCCTTTCTTTCTTTAAACGTTTCCTCTTTTATTTCTCAATATAAACTTTATTCCTCACAACTTTTCTATCTTCTTATTCTCTTATATTAAAGGCATATCCTTTTTTATTTTCATTTCTATTTTAAATAACATGCAATCTGCCTACCTCAAAATAATTTCATGTGACACTGATTCTTTATTAGAATTAGCTGGCCGAATCATACCTATTAATATCTAGCGACATATTATGGCTTACGGAAAAACAAATAAAAAGTATATCTAGTCCTACTTTGGTATTGAGAACTTTTGCATTAACCTCGTTAATTCGTTATTAGTTACTTTTTCTATGGAAAATATAAACCTAGAAATATATATATATATATATATATATATATATATATATAAAGAGAGAGAGAGAAAGAGAGAGAGAGAAGTGGGGACAAGGACAGAGACAGAAATAGGGGAGAGGGAGAGAATATATATATATATATATATATATATATATATAAGTGTATCACAGAAGTGATTACTCCCCTCACATTTCTTCAAATATTTAAGTATATCTCTTCATGGGACAACACTGAAAAAATAACACACTAATCTTTGTACTCCTCAAATTGTTGGTTATGGCTGTCACTCCAGGAGGAAGCCTTTTATGAAGGCAATACACAAGAAAGCAAGCATACTGATTGCTGACCACATGTCAACAAAGCCTATAGATTACTGGAACCATGTCCTATCGTCTGATGAGACGAAATTAACTTAGTTAGGTTCTGAGGGCCTTAAGCATGTATGGCGGCGACCAGGCGAGGAGTACAAAAGTGAGTGTGTCATACCCACAGTCATGCATAGTAGTGGGAATGTCATGGTCTGGGGCTGCATGAGTGCTGCAGGTATTGGAGAGTTACAGTTATTGAGGAAAAATGAACTCCAACATGTACTGTCCAACATATATATATATATATATATATATATATATATATATATATATATATATATATATATATATTGGCTCAATATAAGACTCGTTGGACTACCAAGGACAAATACCTCAGTCAGACAGAAAATAAAATCCACAACTACAAGTTCAACGTCGTTTTGAACAATCTTACAATAAGATCTCGTTTACTTTACGCGTGTGTGTGTGTGTGTGTGTGTGTGTGTGTGTGTGTGTGTGTGAGTTACGCTTCGATTGTTTTAAATACTGGTAGATGTTCGTAAAAATAACCACTAAGTGAAGTAATATCAACAACACCAACAACAACAACTGTAGTAGATGCATGATGTTTAGTATCATGAATTAAAGAAAAATAGGCGCGAAAAATAAACAGTTTAGTAAGAACTAACTTAAGAATTACTTTAATCCGATGGGAAAAAAGTAGTCGTTGAAGAACAGTAAGAGGCACATACGTGTACATAAAGATACACACACACACACACATATGTATATATATATATATATATATATATATATATATATATATATATATGGAGAGAGAGAGAGAGGGGAAGGGAAGGATAACTTAATGTGGCAAATAATTTAAGAAATCCAAAATGATGTTGACCCTGATAACAAGGAACTAATCGGATGAGATAGGATTAATTAAATAATTAACCTGTAAACTTCACCTACTATAGTGTCTAAATATAATTGTGTTCGCACATATCCACATAAACACTCATTCATATATATATACATATATGTGTGTGTGTGTGTGTGTGTGTGTGTGTGTGTGTGTGTATTTTGGCAGCGAGTCATTATTCAAGCACGTCAGATTGAACACGACAGAGTTTTTTTTTTCCGATCTTTCTGGATAACTTCAGTATATATATCAAGAGATGTCGAAGCAAGATATTTTTTTAGATAAGAGCCACTCATATAAACTGGTGTATATTTTACATTTGGTTGACTTTCCAGTGTTTCGATGGACCGGGGTTACTAATGAATGATTAAAATATTTTGTTTTTGTTCATTCAATAAAATACACACACACACACACACAAACACTCATACACACACACACACATTGAATGAAGATAAACAAATGTTCAATCACCTTATATTTTCATTGTTTTCAAAATCGGTGAAATCATTCTCTTTTTAATCAAATCGGTCGATTGCATGCTATAGTATCGGAATCCCCCTTCACATCCATATGGTTGCTTAATTAGATTTCGGTTTGTAGTTGCTGGAGGCAATTTCATTTTCTGTGTCTATTTGTCTCAAGGTGACTCTCCCTTAGGTTATCACTTCTGGCATGCCCGCTTTCCGCATACATCGTTTGATGTTTAGAATTAGTTATTCGTGTAGTGTCGTTAATTTTTGTACGAGTGTATTTAATCTTGACCTAGTGAGATTGTAATTTTTCTTAAGATTGTCTTGAGGGTTTCCTTGCGAATCTCATTCTCTCTCCCTTTTTCAATTTACTGTAACCCTTCTTTCTTGCCTTTTTTACGTGGAGGTCACCACTTATCAAGGCCCGGAAGCCACTCGGGGATAAGGGTTATTTTCTTTACAGTAATCAATAGGATAGTTTTGCAGTATTCATTAGTATTGGAGATTTGATAAAGCGTCATTACTTAAGGGGGCGGTTCATCAGGAATTTGTTTATGTTGGACTTGAAGACATCCAAGTTGAAGTCAGGAGGGAAACAGGCAAGCGGCAGAGAGTTCCACAGGTGTGCAGTTCTAAGAAAGAAGCTTTGTTCATGGAATCTACGTTTTGATTTAGGCACAGATAAAGAGTGGGGGAAATTAGTGACAGCAGTTTCAGCCAGACGGGTGTTTATCGTGAAAGATTGGCTAGGGGGGACCAGAGATTGGAGCTCAGACGAGCACCTGACATGGAAATAACGATAAAACAAGGATAGGCTCGCAACGTCTCTTCTGTGGGAGAGAAGTTGCAGGGAAGAGAAAAGGGCATCCTCCACTAAACTACGAAGTCTACTTTGTGCTCTGTCAAGGCAGGATAAGCTGTTTTTAGCAGCTCCTGCCCAGATGTGGCAGCAGTAGTCTATCTTTGGACGCACTTAGCTTTTATATAGATAGAGAATTGCAATGGTAGTGAGATATCCTCTGGGGCGGTAGTAGGATCCCACCATTTTCCAGCGACCTTGGGAACAGACTTGATGTACGTGTTCCATTTCAGATCAGGAGTAAAGGTGAAACCCAGAAGCTTGTCTAAACATGGGGCCTCCTCTAGACGAGAGCCATCCATTTCAATTGATGGCAGATAGGGATCAAAGCGTTGATGATGTAAAGATAGGAGCTTGGTTTTAGATGCATTAAAAGTATCCAGCCACCTCCTTCCACATTGTACCACGCGCTCAAGATCACAGGAGAGAGAATCAGAGAGTACTTTGTCGTTTACGGCCTTTGATGCGTTGCTGTAGATGGTCATGTCATCAGCATAGATGTCAACGAATGATTGAAGTATATGTTTTGGGAGATTATTGGTGTAGATCAGGAAGAGAGTTGGGCCCATGATGGACTCCTGAGGGACTCCAGCATTAATACCGCGGACCTCTGGTTTCTGTCCATCAGCCAATACCCTTATGAGCCTATCAGAGACAAATGATTTAATGAATGAGAAAACATTTCCAGTTATACCGTAGCTGGAAATCTTGTGAAGTAGGCCTTTATGCCATACCTTATCGGAGACCTTTGATATGTCAAGAGCAATTGCCCTAGAGAGAAAGCCTTTGTCGAGAGATTTGCTAATACTATGAGATATAACCGTCAGCACATCTGCGGTAGATCTTGCAGAACGGAAGCAATATTGCGTGTCATTTCTGCTGAGGTGGTGAGTATTTCTCTATTTAATATGGATTCCAACAACTTACTCATGACACACAGGGGACTTATTGTTCTGTACTGAGAGGGAGACGCCTTATCACCTGAATTCTTAAATACAGGGCATACTGATGAGGTTTTCCAGGGTGTTGGAAAGCACTTCTCCTGAATGCAACGCTTAAACAGTTTTGTAAGTATGGGGAAAGATCTGGTCGAAGCTTTTTCAACACTATAATTGGATGGCGTCAGGGCTAGTTTCTTTACTTGAATCAAGGTTCTTGATTAGCTTGGCTAACTAACCACAGATATTTGTATGTTACCTAGCGTGTTGTGTGTTATAAGAGGAAATACGGGGAGTTGATGGCCTTCGTCGCATAGGGTAGAATTAGCTGCAAAGTTCTTGGTAAATAGTTTGGCTTTCTTTGATGTTGACGAGATGACCTCGGGTCCATTGATAATGGTTGGGATAGAACGCCCGTTCTATTCAGGTTTCTATTTGTTATTTGGCAAAAATGGTGGAAATCAAGCCACTGATTAGCTACTTTGGATTTAACGGACTGAGCATATAGCTCTCTAGCATGTTTTATTAGTCTTTTACAGTGGTTGCTAGCGTTCCTGAAAGCAGCTTTAGTCTCAGTGGTAGATATGGAAAAAGTGATTTCTGTGCGCGATGGCAGCAGCACATTCGGGAGAGAACCATGGTTGGCTGGTAGCTTTTTGTTTGAATTTTTTGGATGGTATGAATCGGTCTATTTCTACAATTAACCATTCGGTCAGGTCTAATACTACAGGGGACACATCCTTTTTAAACATGCAATGCAGAGGTCGATCGGGTATGAATGTACGGAAGCTATCCCAGTCAGCCATAGTGTACCTGTATACAGTACTGTGGGGAGGTACGTCTGGGGACTTATTACATTTCATTTTTATTTTAACTGATACAACGGAGTTGTCGGAGGAACCTAGAGGAGATAGAACGAAACATGAACATAGCTCATTGGGAGTTGAGAGAAAAAGGTCTAGAAGGCTTGCATACTGACCGGTAGTATCGGGCACACGGGTGGGCTCGCGAACAACGTAAGTGAGGTCATAAGCAATGGCAAAATCATAACAGAACCTCCTCTCATCATCTGTCTTATTTGAATGGGTCAGCGATTCCACGTTATCGACATTGAATTCACCGCAAATATGAATGTTAGCCGAGGGATGTGCAGACAGGATGTGGTCTATTTTCTCAGATATACTCTTAAAGATAGTAACTCCGTTGTTGTGGGGGCGATAGAGGGCATGTATAAATGCAGTGGTGTAAGCAAGTGCAACCCAGAAGCACATATAAGTTAAATTAGGGTCCTCTCTTGAAATATCCCTGCCACACGGGAAGCCATCTTTAATGTAGGCACATATTCCATGGTCCTGGCGATTTAGATGTTAAGTTAGAGTATCCTTTAATTATGAACTCGTCTAGGGAAGTTGTCGGCCCTATGTCAGTTTCACTTAGAAAGAATATGTCTGGTTTCGTCTCCTGTAATTGGGTTTCAACCTCTGGAAGGTTGGAACGTAGACCCCTGATGTTGGAGAAAGAGACATGGTAGTAGGGGTCTACGTTGGAAGATGGGGTTCTAGGTTTATTCGTGTGTTTTTTGTAGATATTTTATGTTGAGGACAAAGAGGGAAAGTAAGAGAGAAAAGGACAGGAATTTTTTTTGTTTTGTAACACATAAGGTAAAGCCGTAACAATTACCCACTAGTATGACATCGAGAGGCCTCACCAGAGACTACTAGATGATCCAGAACCCATTCACCAAATGGCAATATAGTAGCCCCAGTACTTTGCACCTGCTGATAAGACAGCCTCCTTAATGATTAATGCAAGGTTCGCGTTCCTGACTATCAAGATGAAAGTTTTACCTCCAGTTTTACCTAAATAATGACATGGACACAAGGATAGACATAGAAACAGAAAAATTTCCGACATCTCAGACTACTATTCACCAAGTACTTCCAACCTGGAAAGCAGCTTTTTTTCACCCTTTTTCAGAAAAATCAGTCATTTGAATGAGGACTGAGGGACAAAAAAGGAGAAGCGAGAGTTACTGGAGCTGCCGATGACACATTCACTGTATTATCTACTCTCCATTAAAAAATAGGTACGAGGGACTTATTAATATCTACTTTGTATAAGTCCGGTGCTCAATTAAGGACGCTGTTTGAAGATAGTCACCCCTCCCATATTAATGCGGGGATGTTTTTGGCGTTATCTATCTCGAGTTTGAATCTTCGAGCTTCACCTTATAATTAAAATTCAATAATGAACTTTTATGACTTTGTGAAGTAAGCTTATTTTGTATTAATTTACATTTTGTATTAATTTACATTCTTTCGGCCATTTGATCTTGTAGCTTTTCCCATATCTTATTCCAGTAGAGTTTAGTTTTGTCAGTTCCAGTTGCTCTATTTTTTTCTTCTTTCGTTTACATTTTTTATAGAATTGTCTGTCAAACATTTAGTTTTGCTTACATCGTTCAGATTTATATTTGTATCGTCATAATCCTTCCTGTTTTGTTTGCTATTGTTTCCTTTTTTCTTCGTGTTTCTTAGTTATTCCCAATTTTCCGTATATTTTTGCTCACTTTTTCATACCGTTTCTTGTTGTGTCTTTTTTTAAAAGTTTGTTTATTATCTGGGTTTCCAGGGTACATTGCCAGCCTGGCTTTGTTGGTCTATTTTTATTTCTTAGTTATTTTTCCACATAAAATTTCATATTTACTCTTTTGAGACCTGCATAAATGAAATTGCTTAAGTCTATAATAGTATGTGTTGGGATGTATGGTGATTTATTATTATTATTATTAATATTATTATTATTAATATTATTATTATCATTATTATCATTATTAATATTATTATCATTATTATTAATATTATTATTTTTATTATTATTATTAATATTAATATTCCTTTTCTTCTTCTTCTTCTTCTTCTTATTATTATTATTATTATTATTAAAATCACTAAGAGTTCTCACACAGGTCATCACTAAAGATTTCTCACTGATAAAGACTAGTGGTATTCCCTAGAGTTTTGGGTTACAACCCGTTCCCCATATTTTCAGATATCCTCACCTTTTAGACAAAATTTGCTTTATCGCAACAGTCGTTTGCCGTTGATTTCTCGCTGACAATGACCATTGGTCTTCATTGGAATTTGGGTGGCAATAAGGCTCCCAAATGTTTCTGCCCGGTCAGCACCAATTCAGTAGAGGTTTGGTAAGTGCTTTCATTCTTCGGTCTTTCAACCCTCTTTGACTCATCGACTACCGATACTAGCAATATAATATATTTTCCCCCTCACCGGAGATGAATATGGGTAAGGAGAAGGAAAGGGACTTAGAAAAAGGAGGAAGATAGAAAGGTGAGGTAGTAATCATTCTATACTTTCGCAACTTCAGTTTTCTTTATTTTATTTTATTTTTACTTCTCTTTCATTTTCCGGTTCTTCCGCATTCGAAGGGTTTCTTTAAGCTTTCAACTGTTTACAACATTACTGTTGGTTGCACAGTGTGAACCTTCCCTTTAATTCTGATTTCTCCTTGTCTTATTTCTTTGTTTTTAGGATTACTTCTAATGCTTATCATTGGTATTATGTTGATTTTCTTCAGATTCCATATTCCTTTTAGTTCTTAAGCAACTTAGGCAAGTTTCGTTTTTTGTTTCTTTGCTACAATTTGATGGGTTTTTTTTCTTTTTAATTATTATAATGCCCGGTCTTCTGGCTTGGATGGGATTATCTCTTTGTATCTCCATATTCAAGAGAATTTTGTGGTTTTCATTCTTCAGTACAGTCTCTAGCTCGTGTTTGAACGATTTGTCTGCGTGTTTGAGATGCAGTCGTCTGCATAGCTTCCAGTACACTGCTTTCCCCATGCAGCCGTGTCTGTCCTTGTATTCGTTCTGAGCTAATTTGCTGCGTTCGCTTATTATGTGGTTTATCGTTTCGTCTTTTTGTCCACAAAGTCTACATTTTATGTTTTTTCTGTGTTTTATCTATTTTAACTTTAATGTGGTTCATTCTAATTGCGTTGTCTATGCAGCTGTCAGTAGAGATTCTACTTCACTGTTCACGTACCATTTTCTTAGCCATTTTCAGGTCTTCGTGTGATTCTATTCATTTGTCATTCTTATGTCGTCCATGTAATTCTTTATCTGCTTTTCCTCTCTTGTGTTTTGGTTTCCTTATATCTTGTATTGTTCTTACTTACGGTGCTATAGTTGCGCTGATCAATCCTTTTGTGTTCTGATTAATGAACTGTTTTGCTTTCTACACAGTCTTCTACATTTATTAGTTTCTCCAGTCTGTTGCAATACATTGTGCATCGTCATTAGTTTCCTAGACCTCTGATCAACATGCCTAAGTTCCTCTTTGTTTCAACCTATGGATGGTAAAGAGTACCTTATTAACAATACTACTCATGTGTTTATTCCTTGAGTTAGATTTCTAGTTTAAGATGTTGTTTCTAAGAGTTTTCTTGTACTTCTCAAGTACACTTTTCTGGTCTTCTTTTCCATTTCTGTAGATCTGAGGATGCTTGTTTCCAGTACACTCAAATATCTTAAGTGTCATCTTCAAGCGCCCTCATCTTCTCTTAGTTGGGCAATTCAATACCTTCTGATATCTGTACTTTTCCTTTTTTTTTCATTTTCAGTAGTGCACACTTTTCCATCCCAAATTCTATTCCAATGTTGCGACTGAATATTCTGGTTGTGTTTCTAGATCCTTTTTTGTTTTTGTTTGTTTTTGTCTTTTTTTTTTGTAAAAAGTTTCACGTATTATTATTATTATTATTATTATTATTATTATTATTATTTATACACTAGGAGATCTTACACAGCTCATCAGCATTAATTTCTCTCTGACAATCGGTGATGTGCCCTGGGTTGTGGGCGATCACAAGTATTTCCAGATTTCCAGTACTATTCACCTCATTCCATAATCTTTGCAAAGCAATTTGTATCATCGCAACAACCGTTTGCTATTGACTTCTCGCTGACAATGACCATTGGTCATCACTGAAATCTGGGTAGTAATAAGCTGTGCTCAAGGCTCCAGTCCTCTTCGTACTCATCCAGTGGAAATGTGCTTAGTACTTTCTCCCATCCGTCTTTTCTACCCTCCTTGAGATTACCTCAACGATTTGGAGTGGTGCCACTCGATTCTGACACTACAATATTTTTTCGGAAGGAGGGTAGTTACATTACAATTTTGCGATTTCAGTTTTCTAAGTTCTATTTGGTATATCTATTATTAGCGTTATTATTATTGTTATTATTGTTGTTATTATTATTATTATTATTATTAGTAGTAGTAGTAGTAGTAGTAGTAGTAGTAGTATATACTTATCATTTTGAATTTTTAATGAAAAATTTTATTTTGAAAGAAGACGCATTTGAGGTGTGTAAAAATCTGTTATTTTGAATTTGTTTCCATGACAGCATCGCGAAATTAGTACACTCCTCTTTATTGCATTCAAATTCTAAAATTCTTAAATATTGCAAAGCTTTTCGTAAAAGCTAATGGATCACTTTTCGGTAGTTGCCTGTGTATGTAAATATTGAGATTCCAGATGGCCGAATTGTTTGAATCGTAGTCAACTAAACAGTCAATTTTCGATTCCAGTTTTAGTAGCCACACTGAAGAGCTGTGATGCAGCGTATGTATATATTAGACAACCTATCCTATTGAAATTAAAATATAACCACTATTTATTTGAATTTATTTGAAAATTCATAAACTGTGACATATCTTTTTTGTGACATTCTTCTTGCATGACTAAAATAATAACCATCTGACGAATTGATTAGTTTTATTTGCGAACTATTATCCTCATCTTCATAGTTGGTTTACAAAGTTCTGGCCAACTATTTCTCTGGCTTTCTTCAGAGCCCGTGGTGCAGTGGAGAGAGGCGTTGAATCTCTGCGGTTACAGATGGAAGACCAGATAAGAACGAAAACTTGGATTTGTAAGACTAAAAACTCCAACCTTGATTGCTCTTCGGCAATAATAACTACATTGGTGCAGTGGATAGAGGTGTTGAATCTCTACGGTCTCAGGTGAGCATTGTCTGAAGATAGCGGTTTCACTCCTACCCAAAGCAGTCTAGAGAATTAGTTGGACAAAACGTGGTGAGATAGGAACAAATATGAAAGGCAGTAATTACCAAGGATGCAGTCAAGAGACTCGGCATTCCTATTCGGTCGTGGTTAACCAAGTGCAGAAGGCCAAGGGAATAGTAGGCAGAGACATGCTGAAAAAAAGTCCCCCATTAATATGAGGACAACAGTCTGCAAAATAAATAAATATACAAATTTCTCACATCAAAAGATTTCAATAAACAAAATTAAAAACATATTTAATATATTGTGAATGTCGATATTATTAAATGAGAAAACTCACCGTATTTTTATCTAAATTAAATTTGTGATTACAGTGTGTGCGAATGCACTAAGTCGATTGGATCGTAAAAATAAAACAATTAAGCAGAAATGTTGTGAAAAGAGAATGGCTTTCTTTTTCTTCTCTAAATGCGCACTGAAGCATTACCAGAGATTAGAGATGAAATCAGCATGCAGTGAGAGAGGACGAGAGAAATATATAGATAGCTAAATGTCCGCTACACGTCAGTCTTCTTTCCTTGGGAAGTATATTTCTGGTTCTGTTAATCTGAATTTTCATTCCGTGTAGAGATTATTGTTGCCAGTGAATCGTCTAATATCAAAACATCCACCTCCGTTGTATTGGACAGAGAGAGAAAGATATATGAGTAGAGAGAGCGGTGGAAGAGAGAGAGAGAGAAGATAGAGAAAGCAAGCGAGCCTATACATCTAACAGGTCACCGTTTCGCTATGTGTCTTCTTTTGTAAGAAGTACATAAACACTTCTTTAAGTTCTCGCTTCATCTATCTGACCATTATGCGAAAAGTATTTCTCTGTATATAAAATATTTCCTGTCCAATTTCTTACATATCAAATGGCTGGTCTCTACTCTCAATTAGAGCTGCTACCAATAATTTTCGTCTCTTCGCCAATCCAGCTAAACTTTAACACAAGCTCAACCTATAATGATACCATAGAAAAGTCAGCGCATCTGAATACCTACTTGACACCATCCCCGACTGTCTTTGAGTCTATTTATACCATGGTTTGTCAGGACGCCCTGACATTAGGATGATTTACCCTATAAGAAAACACTTACCAAATATTAAAAATCTTCATCTCTATCTATACTATTATATAAAATCACTGTGTGTGTGTACGTGAGTTCCTTCCTCATAGGTCCTGGCTATGACCATTTTTTATTACATTTTCACCCCAAACAAGGCACATTGCCACTTTGGTGTAGGGGGCTACTATCAGGAGCAACAACTACTGGGCAGCAAGATGTCGGTTCACGTTACACTTGAACTTCTGCATGCCAATACAGTTGGGGAAGCAGGGACCTGGAATGGAATTCCAGAGTTTAGGGGTTCTGAGAAAGAAACTATTGGAGTAGAAAGATCTTTTACATCTAGGGATCTTTACTTTGTGGCGGGTGGGATTTAGCTGCCTGTCGGGTTTGTCGAGGGTGTCTACGTCGTGGGAGCACGTGTGCCTGTAGTTCGCCAGAGCATTCACCATTAAAATACTAATAGAACAGGCAGAGAGATACAACATTTCGTCGATGTGACAGAGGCTGAAGCTTAGATGCCAGTTCAGGGCTTATCAGATTGGCGACTCTCTTTTGAACCTTGTCTAGGAGCGAGAGACAATCAGCAGATGCACCAGCCCAAATGTGATAGCAATAATCCATACATGGGCGAATGGTGGCCTTATAGAGGTACAGGATACTTTCGGGTGTTAGTAGTTTTCTAGCACGGTAGAGAGATCCTACCTTCTTCGCAGCGGCCCTGGCAATGCCTTCAATGTAATTGTTCCAACTCATGTTTCCTGTGAATGTTAGGCCAAGCAGTTTGAAAGATGTACTCTCAGATAAAGAGTTACTGGCCATTGCTATTGGTGGCAGAGAAGGTTTCTTGTAATTATGGAAGGAACCCAGTTTAGTCTTGGCAGCATTGAATGTGACCATCCATTTTTGTCCACATTCAACTACAGATTGAAGGTCATCCTCTAGTGTTTTTGCCATTTCTTTAGGTATGTGTTCATTTGTTTACCTGTCATGCCTGTTATAGAGCGTGGTGTCATCAGTATATATACCCATCTCACAGACATTTTTGTCGGAGCGGTCATTTCTGAATATTAGTAACAACAGAGGTCCAAGGATAGACCCTTGGGGCACTCCGGCATTTATATCATATTGTTTAGATGTACGACCGTCGAGGACAACCTGGATTTTTCTCTTATCTAAGAAGGGTTTTATTATGTTAAGTATTCTACCAGTGATACCGTATGATCTAATTTTCTTGAGGAGACCCTCATGCCATACCCTGTCAAAACCTTAGATATATCTAGAGCTGCCGCTCTACCCTCCCGACTTTGTCCATGTATATACGTTCAGAGATCACAGTGAGGATGTCTGCTGTGGAACGGGCTTGTCTCAATCCATATTGTTTGGCAGTCAGGATTTTAGCATCTGTATCCGATGGTAAGGACCAACCTTGCGGGCTTTGGGAAGTGTGGAGCCACCCTTTAATTGCCATTGCTCCTATGTTCACTCTGACCTGGAGTGGTAGTACCTGTTAGGGTCCCAACTATGGGTTAAATCGAAACCGATTTGAAAACAAAACAAATATGTTCTATTAAAAATATTTTCTTCAAAATAACTGGATTCGGCATTAAATAACCTGAAAAAGTTTGATATGCCGTAAAACAAAAAACAACCAACCAACCAACCAAACAACCAACCTTCTGCATAGGTTCCGAAACGGCTGAGCCCATCTATTGCTAATTTCACACAAATGGTAATTTATGTCTTTGGCAGTGTCTTTAGATATGTTTTCTACAGAAATTCATCCGATAACTATCAAAAATCAAAGAAAAAATCGATCTTAAACAGCTTTTCTATCTTATATGTAAAACGAAAAACTTACAGGAAGGTATTTTACGTTACACCAACCAAGAAACATAATAATATTTCAGCAAATCATTTCTTCTTAAAAAACAGATTCATTGTAATCTGGAAATATAGCTAAGAGCATTTGGCTACAGATTGCATTATTCCCCTGTTCAATTTCGTGTGTATCTCACCACCTTATTCTATTTTTTTCTTATTAATGAGTTCAATTTACGATAAAAGAAGAGGTACCATTTAAAATCGCCGCAAATCCTCGTTGGCATATTTTAAAACTAAACATTAATCAAAAGTGACTTTTTTCAGGGAATCCATCGTCAAGCCCAAAGATCAGCTGACGTGATATTGTAAACAAACACAGACGGAATTTGATGAACGACATTATCATTATTATTTTTATATTTTTAATTTTTTTTTTTTTTTTTTTTTTGCAAATTAGTCCACCGGCTAAATTATTCCTCGTAATATAATATTCAATAGAGGATTAGTTTTATAATTATTGTACGCAATCTGCATAAGTTAAAATATCATGTTTAAACATATTGTACGACCGGGCAAGGCCGGGCAGCCAGCTTATATAAAGTAAAACGTTTTATAACCTTTTTTATGAATGTCAATAGCAAATGCAAACCCAACAATAACACGGAATATTCTCTGATCACAAAGAACGATTATTATGCCAGTGATATACTTTAAAATTATATATATATTGTTGTGAGGGGGTCCACATGGAAAATTATTTCGTAAAGATACAAACAGAAACTACAACTTTCTGTATACATAAATATATCGATACCCACAAACAGATTTTTCGCCGTATTTCGGCTGTTTCGTGTGGCTAAACATGGTGCCTGTTCGAATATGAGATTTGAAACCGATTATGTAGTAGTCTTCCCAAAACAGTAACTCAGTCAGCAGTAAAGAGAACTTCATTTTCGTATTTATTTTTATTAGCGGTTTCGGGGTGAAAGCAAGTCGAATTACAATGAGCACTGCTTTATTCTAAGTGGAAAGTGCTAATAGTTCTACAAAAAAACTGTTAATATGATCTCGTACCATTGCCAACGCCTCAAGTTCCACATTTTCTTCGTATTTTACAAGTCTTAATAAAGAGAACGTAGAAGAAGTTGGGCATTACTACCCGAACGCAGATCTGTATCAAGCTAAGACGATCCTTACAGAAGATGGGCGATTTTAGCAAATAAGTTATGAATTTGTGATATTTTTATTAGATGCACATGCTAATATTTATTATATTTATTTTAGTTTTTAATTTATATGTTTTATTTGATTGTGTTTTATTAAATTCCACTACTGTTAAAATTTATTATTGCAAATTGCTGTTGTCAATTTGCGATTTGTGATTCGCTTGCAATTTTCTTCAAAATAAACACATTCTCCAATTTTTAACCGAATGTCTGTTCGCCCGTTCTTTTCCAAAAAGAACAACAACAACAACAAAAAAGGTTGACATTATATTTTAGTAAACGTTTCCAATAGTCATACTAATAAAGCGTCGCTTAGCGTCGAATATATTAGAGAAGATTGTAGGAAAATCCGTTTAAACCAAGTCAGAAATAACTGTAGGAAATCAATCGAATTGCTGCAATAATTACATACGTAAACTTTGCTAATTGTTTGTTTTCTTTATTTTAGTTAATGAGATGTGAAACCTATCGCAATACTTTCCCTAGACATGTTAACTAAACTTATATTAAGTACAATACTTATTTTTTTTAAAATAAAAAGTAACCAATGCATTGTGGATGTATTATCGGTAGCCCCCGTAACTCTTGCTTCTCCTAATTTGTCCTTCAATCCTGATTTAGAATTAGTTATTTTTCTGACAACAGGTTATAGAAAAAGCTTCGGCAGTACTTTTACGCGTACAGTCGCCTGAGATGTCGGAAATTTTCTGATTCTATGTCTATCCGTGTAGCCATGCCACTAATAAAGGGGCTCGAGGTAAAGTTTTTAACGGGACTGACCATATCCGTCAGGGACCAGATCCTTGGATTAACCACTAAGGAGGTTGTCCTATCATCAGGTGCAAAATACTGAGGCCTCTGTATTGCCATTAGGTAAACGGATTCTGGATCATGCAATAGCTTCTGGTAGGGCTTCATGATGCCCTATCATTGGGTAATTGTTACGGCTTTACCTTATAATTGGCAAAAAACATATTTCTTAGTTTCTTTTTCTTCTTTACTTTCCATCTATTCCCTGCTCTAATCGTCTCTTCTTTATTTCAAGTATTTGTCTGAGCACCAATTTATTCTCCCCCTCTCATCAAACTTTCACGAAAAACACTCGTCTAGCTGAAACCACTAAAAAATGATGCTCCTCACTCTTTATCTGTGTCTAAACCTAAATGCAAATTCCATAAACAAAGCTTTTTTTCTAAGAACTGCACGAATGTGGAGCTCTCTTCCGTTGCCTGCTTTCCAGCTGATTACAATATGGCCGTATTCAAGTCAAACGTAAACAAGTTCTTGATGATTTGTCCCCTTAAGTAATCAAATTTACCCAATTTCCACCACTTATTACTACGATATTGTTACATAGACTACTGTACACTCATTAATCCTTATTCTTGAGTGACCTCCGGGCCTTGATACGAAGTGACTTTTTTGTAAAACATAAAAAAACGAGACGAAATGGAATCGTCGAGAATAATCCATATCCCTTTCTCTGTCTATTCACCTATCATTCTATCTATGTACTATTGCATAAAAGTCACTTTGTATGTGAGTTCCTTCCTTATAGGTTCGGAAACAGCTGAGCCTATCTTTTGCAAATTTATATTTGTGGCAGTCTTCTTAGATATTTTTTGTGCGGAAATTCATCCGATAAGTATCGAAAATTGGAAAAAAAATCCGACTTTAAAAATAGTCTTTCTTCTCTTATAGATAAGAAATAATTTTGACAGGGAAATATTTTACGTTACACCGGCTGATGTAAGAAAAAATATTCTTTTTTATCCATAAGAAAGAAAAAAATATTTTTAAGATAGTAAAGCCCAAATATCAGCTGAAGTGATATTGTAAACAAACACTAACGGAATTCGATGAACGACATTATCATTATTATTTTTTATTAGTTCACCGGGCAAATTATCACTCGTAATATAGAAGATTTAATAGAGGATTGATTCCATAATAATACATACGCAATCTTCATAAATTAAAATACTATGTTTAAGCGTATTGTACGACCGGGCAACGCCGAGCGTCCAGGTAGAGTTTTCTAAACATAATTTGCTCTTCTCAATGGGTATTTAGGATCTATTAGCCTGGGTGTGTTAGAGATATAAATATTGCAAGGGATGATGGCTATCTGATACGCTGAACCGAAAGGAAATTTAGAATCGTTTTACCCAATTCAAATTACAAAGTGTGTTGTCTAACAAAAACAAATAAATAAAAAAACGAGGGGGTAATAAATAAATATTTCATCGAACTCTATCATGCTGTCAAAATACAAAGCAAAACGTACGCGAAAACAATTGTCGATTTGCAATATATTCGCTGACATTTATACACCTTTCTGTTAAACACCTTATTGCAAATAAAATAATTATTTTTAATATTTTAAAACGATATGAAATCGTTGGGGAGAAGTGAATTTACGCATGAATCAATACTTCCCTACCCCCGCAAAAAACGAGGTGATATTTATTTTTTGCTGAAAGGAGAGACAGAGATGATAGTTCGTCCAACCACATTTAAGGGAGTCCTATTTCCACAAAATTTTACCCAGATACTTAAGAATGACAGCAACACACAGAACTGAAAGTGTAGACAGTTTGACATTAAAACCATTTTCAAGTTCCATATATAAT
The DNA here is from genome assembly GCF_053919585.1 of Euprymna scolopes. Taxonomy (NCBI): domain Eukaryota; kingdom Metazoa; phylum Mollusca; class Cephalopoda; order Sepiida; family Sepiolidae; genus Euprymna; species Euprymna scolopes. The sequence continues at coordinate 23,447,965 of NC_136497.1, forward strand.
AGACAATATGCTGATGTTCGATGTCTTAGTGAAGTACATGCTATTCAGACATTGTTTCCCGGTTGTATGGACAAATGGACGTCTCATTACTCCTGATGTTCATGAGAGTTTTTACTTTGCTCACATTTATTTTAATAATAGATAGTTGCAGCAAACAAATGTGTAAGAGATGCAGTTATTACTACAAGATTTATAGAATGAAGAAAGATAAAAGGTATTTTTGCAAAATTGTTGACTTTCTGACATCAATTACAGGTGGTGTTACGGGAAGAACAATCATGGCAAAAATACCTTTGGTTTTCACAAAAAAAACTTTTTTTTAATTTATAAGTCATTGCAAATGTAACGTTTTCTTGCAGAGTATGCGAATTACACTTAATGAGGAAGGTGAAACAGAAAAACCGTTTAGGATATCAAGGGGTTAGCATTTCTTGCCATTTCAATAACTATGGCTTGGCCAAAGGAAGTGGTGAGACGTAGTATTATATTTTCGGGTAGTTTTTATCGAATACTGTTGGACAGGAGTCAACTTTTGAAAGTATTTCTTGTGGCTCCGATTTTACGTTCCTAAACACTGACTGCTTTGTAGTTGTACAGACACCTTCAATTCAGGAGATATTCGTCAATTCCCTCTTTTGGTTTCTTAGGCTAGCCGCTGGTATATGTCTTAGACTAGTTATACTGCTGGTTCTTTAGTAGTCGAAAAGGCAAGTGAGATAGTATTATTCAGGGAGAGCAGTTTGTCTTTGTTTCTGCTTTCCATTTTTTTTTTGTATATTATATAATGCACGAATCTATGTTCAGTATTATTTCGCAAATCTAAAGAAGCATTAAGATGCTGAAACGTAACTGCGTACACGGAAAAAGTGTTAATATAATACACAGACAAACACACAGACACACACACACACACACACACACACACACACACACACACACACACACATATATATATATATATATATATATATATTTTTTTTTTTTATTACATTTTTCACCCTAAACAAGGCAAATTGCCACTTTGGTGTAGGGGGCTACTATCCGGGGCAACATCTACTGGGGTACTATGTAGGGATTTGGGCAGCAAGATGTCGGTTCACGTTACACTTGAACTTCTGCACGTCAGTACTATTGGGGAAGCAGGGACCTGGAATGGAATTCGAGAGTCTAGCGGTTCTGGGGAAGAAACTATTGGAGTAAAAAGCTCTTTTACATCTAGGGATCTCTACAGTGTGGGGTGGGATTTAGCTGCCTGTCGGGTTTGTCGAGGGTGCTCACGTATATAGTATAATATGTATCTTTAAAAAGAACTGAGATTACTAACATTTTAAATGCTTTGTTTTCATTATTAATATTTGATACATGTTTAAATGTGACATGTGTTTGAAATGCTCTAGTTACCATCTTCGACCGATAGTGTACTTTTACTAACGGATGTGCCTGAAGTTATTTTTACAGAGGTTAGACCTAAAATTGGCGAAGCAATTTGGTAGAGTTTTCAAAGGACAAATAGTTAAAATTTGACCAATTGACATCACAATTTCTGGCCGCAAACAGGTGAAAAAGATTTTCCCAAATCTCAATACGCTTATGTCAAATCTTAAGTCTGCAGACTGAAAACTGACAGATTAGTTTGGTAGGGAAACAGACAGACAATTTCACTTTTAGAGATATATAGATGATATCCGCTAGTGCAGTAAAATATAAAACTATTTATCATTTATGCATATGTTTTTGTGATTAAAAATCCCTACACCGTTGTATAATATGTAAAAATATATGTAAAAATAATGATATTATTTATGGTAATACTACGTAAGAACACTATGATATTTTCCAACTAACTTGTGATATATATATATATATATATATATATATATATATATATATATATATATAATTAATTTTTTTTACTATAATAATTAAATATATATATATATACACTAGATTATGTACCCTGCATATGCCAGTATTAAACGTAACGTTAAATTCTTTTAAAAATGAAGTAAAAATAAATAGAAAGAAACTGAGATATATGTATGTGAGTATTTTCTCAAGAGTTCACTACTTGTAAGCAAAAAAAAAAAAAAAATACTCGAGCTGAAATTTAATACCAAACCTAAAGACAGTGCGCCAAGTACGATAATCATTAGACAAGTTTGCTAAGATCTTTAAAAAGCGTTTTCACACCTCGTGAAACAATTAGCAAATAGTTTAAAATCCGATGACGCCCAAGTGCCAATTGTTACCCCTTATAAGCCCCTTTTTCAGGATAAAAAACCGATTAAAGAGTTTTCCGCATTTCTGGATTCCCTATATACCAAATTAAAAGTCTGTAGATCAAAAGTTCATTGAGTATATAGGTTAAGAAGTCCTCAAAGACACACACATTCTCATATATAATTTTTTTTTTACACAGTGGTCACCACTTATCAAGGCCCGGAAGCCACTCAGGGATAAGGGTTATTGCAAGTACATTACGTTAGTGTGGAGATTTGATGAAGTGTTTACTTAAGGGGGCGGTTCATTAGGAATTTGTTAACGTTGGACTTGAACACATCCAAGTTGTAGTCAGGTGGGAAGCAGGCGGACGGAACAGAGTTCCACAGGCGTGCAGTTCTAAGAAAGAAGCTTTGTTCATGGAATCCACGTTTTTATTTGAGCACAGATAAAGAGTGGGAGAAATTTTTCACAGTGGATTCGGCTGGACGGGTGTTTTTCGTAAAAGATTGGCGAGGGGGACCAGGGATTGGAGTTCAGACGAGCACCTGCCATGGAAATAACGATAAAACAAGGATAGGCTCGAAACGTCTCTTCTGTGGGAGAGAGGTTGCAGGGTAGAGAAAAGTGAATCCTCACTAAGTCACGAAGTCTATTTTGTACTCTGTCAAGGCAGGATAGGCTGGTTTAGCAGCTCCTGCCCAGATATGACAGCAGTATTCCATCCTTGGACGTACTTGGCTTTTATATAGATAGCGAATTGCATCAGTAGTGAGATATCTTCTGGAGCGGTAGAAGGATCCCACCATCTTTCCAGCGACCTTGGCAACAGACTTGATGTACGTGTTCCATTTCAGATCAGGAGTAAAGTTCAAACCCAGAAGCTTGTCAAAACACTGGGCCTCTCCCAGACGAGAGCCATCCATCACAATTGATGCCAGATTGGGATCAGAGAGTTGATGATGTAAGGATAGGAGTTTGGTTTTAGATGCATTAAAGGTAACCAGCCACGTCTTCCGCCACTGAACCACGCGCTCGAGATCAGAGGAGAGAGAATCGGAGAGAACTTTGTCATTTACAGCCTTTGATGTGTTGCCGTAGATGGTCGTGTCATCAGCATAGATGTAACGAATGATTTAAGTATGTGTTTTGGGAGGCTATTGATGTAGATCAGGAAGAGAGTTGGGCCCAGGATTGACCCCTGAGAGATTCCAGCATTAATACTGCAGGCCTCTGATTTTTTCCATCTACCACTACTCTTATGAGCCTATCGGAGAGAAATGATTTAATGATTGAGAAAGCATTTCCAGTTATACCGTAGCTGGAAATCTTGTGAAGTAGACCCTTATGCCATACCTTGTCGAAAGCTTTTGATATGTCAAGAGCAATTGCCCTAGAAAGAAGCCTTTGTCAAGAGATTCACTAATCTTGTGAGATATAACCGTCAGCACATCTGCGGTAGATCTTGCAGAGCGGAAACCATATTGTGTGTCACTAAGAAGGTTGTTTCTGCTGAGGTGGTTGACTATTTCTCTATTCAATATGGATTCCAGCAACTTACTCATAACACACAAGAGACGTATTGGTCTGTCTTGAGAGGTAGATGACTTATCACCTGAATTCTTAAATACAAGGCAAACTGATGAGGTCTTCCAGGGAGTCGGAAAGCACTTCTCCTTAAGGCAGCGCTTGAACAGTTTCGTAAGTGTGGCAGCAAGTTCTGGCTGAAGCTTTTTTAACACTATAATTGGGATGCCGTCAGAGCCAGTTGCCTTACTGGAGTCAAAGTTCTTGATTAGATTGGCGACCTCATGAACGTATATTTGTTTGTTACCTTGCGTGTTCTGTGTTATAGGAGGAAATATGGGGAGATGATGGCCTTCGTCGCATAGGGTAGATGGCCTTGTCTGATGCTGACGAGATGACCTCTAGTCCATTGATAATGGTTGGGATAGAACGCACACTTCCGTTCAGGATCCTATTTGTTATTTGCCAAAATTGGCGGGAACCAAGCCGCTGATCAGCTACCTTGGATTTAACAGATTGGGCATATAGCTCTCTTGCATTCTTTATTAGTCTTTTACAGTGGTTGCTGGCAGTCCTGAAAGCAGCTTTATTCTCAGTGCATCTATTACGTTGGTAGCTATAGAAAAAGTGATTTCTGTGCGCGATAGCAGCAGCACATTCTGGGGAGAACCATGGCTTGCTGGTCGGTTTTTGTTGGAATTTTTTAGATGGTATGAATTGGTCTATGCCTGCAATTAACCATTCGGTCGGATCTGATACTATAGAGGTCACTTCCTTTTTAAACATGGAGTGCAGAGGTAAATCAGATATGAATGTACGGATGCTATCCCAGTCAGCCATAGAGTATCGGTATACAGTACGGTGGAGGGGTACGTCTGGGGACTTATTACATTTCGTTTTCATCTTAACTGATACAACGGAGTGGTCGGAGGATCCTAGAGGAGAATGAACGGAACATGATATAGCTCAGGGGAAGTTGAGAGAAAAAAGTCTAGGAGGCTTGCATATTGACCGGGTGTATCGGGCACACAGGTGAGTTCACGAACAATCTGAGTGAGGTCATAAGCAATGGCAAAATCATGACAAAAACTCCCCTCATCGTCTGTCTTATTTGAATGGGTCAGCCATTCCACGTTATGGACGTTGAAGTCACCACAGATGTGGATGTTAGCCGAGGGATGTGCAGACAGGATGTGGTCTGTTTTCTCTGATATGCTCTTAAAGATAGTTGTTGGGCCGATAGAGGGCAAATATAAATGCAAGTGCAACCCGGAAGCACATATAGGGTAAGTTAGGATCTTCTCTAGAGATATCTCTGCCACACGGGAAGCCATCTTTAATGTAGGCACATATTCCATGCCCATGTCGATCTTGGGGGTCAGATTTAGCTGTTAAATTAGAGTATCCGTTAATTATGAACTCATCTAGGGAAGTGGTCGGCTCTGTTCCAGTTTCGCTTAGAAATAATATGTTCGGTTTCGTCTCCTGTAATTGTGTTTCAACCTCTGGAAGGTTGGAACGTAGACCCCTGATGTTGGAGAAGAAGACCTGGTAGTATGGGTCTACGTTGGAAGATGGGGTTCTAGGCTTATTCGAGTTTTTTTTTTTTTTAGATATTTCATGTTGAGGTTTTGGGATTTGTAGAACAGGTCAGCATATTTGGTTAGAGCAGTACAGGGAGGGAAAGTAACAGAGAAAAAGACAGGAATTTTTTTTGTAGCACACAAAAAGGTAAAGCCGTAACACTTACCCACTAGTATGGCATCGAGAGGCCCCACCAGAGACTTCTGCATGGTCCAGATCCACTCACCAAATGGCAATACAGCAGTCCCAGTACTTCGCGCCTGCTGATAGGACAGCCTCCTTAATGGTTAATCCAAGGTTCGGGTCCCTGACTATCAGGCGGATAACGTCAGCCCGGACAAAACGTTTACCTCCAGCACCCTTACTAGTGACATAGCCACAAGGACGGACATAGAGGCAGAAAAATTTCCGACATCTCAGACTACTGTTCACCAAGTACTACCGACCTTTAAGCAGCTTTTTCTTCACCCTTTTTCAAAAAAACACTCATTGAATGAGGACTGAGGGACAAAAAAGGAGAAGCGAGAGTTACTGGAGCTGCCGATAACACATCCACTGTATTATCTACTTTCCATTTTAAAAAAAGGGTGCGGAGGGAAATGGGTACAAATGGTTAATTTATTCATACAAACATTGATGGCTACATATCACCCGTGTTTGCGTCTTCAGGCCAAGAATTACCATCGAAAAGTTTTATAGTTATCTATATATATCTATAAAAGTGAACGTGTCTCTGTCTGTGTGTCTGTGTACATTTCCCTACGCAATAACTCTGTCAATTTTTAGTCTACAGACTCGAAATTTGACATACAGAGTACTGAGATTTGGGAAAATCGATGTGATCGGTTTTTGGCCAGAGATTTGGCGATTAAGGGGTCTAAGTTCAACGATTTGACCTTTGAGAACTCTACCAAACCCCTCCGACAATTTTAGGTCTACGCACTTGAAATTTAAGATATAAGTTCATTGGACATGGATCTAACTTAATAACCTGATTTGAACTTAAAACAATAAAGGTTAAGGAGTCATAATAGGGGTCAAAGTAAAAAAAAAATTGACCTCTGCGGACTCTTCCAAATTACTCAGACAATTTTTGAAATTTTACATAAAGGGTATTCAGAGATATGGAAAGCTTTTTCATCAGTTTGGGTCGAAATTTTTTAGTTATCAATATATAAATGTATGTATGTATATATGTTTGCATCTCTGCTTTAAACTTTCAATAGAGGGGACGGACTTTACCAAGATCAGTATCGTTTTAAAGTTCGACTTTTCATACGACAAATATCGAAAAATTGGCTAAAAACATTAATATCTTCCCCTTCAACTAGCCATTTTTCGACAGGAGGGTTACTTTTTTCGCCGATATTTTTGAAAGTTATCCCTTCCTTTAGATTGTCTAGCCTTAATTTTAAAAAAATGTCGCTTCCGATTTGGCGGTGGTCGTAACAGCATACATCTTAGGTTTTACCTGGTTACGGGTTCGAGCCTGCCTTCCTACTACCACTTTTTTTTTTTTTGCTCAACATAAACATCCAAACACAGGGGCAACGCCGGGCTGAAATGCTAGTATATATATATATATATATATATATATATATATATATATATATATATATATATAGATCGATAGATAGATAGATAGATAGATAGATACAGATATGCTAGCAGACCTCCCAGCAATATTGTTTTTAATTATCTGCATCATGCAGCTTTGCTTGACCAATTATTCGCATTTATGTAAATGCTTCAATTTTAGACTGAACTTGCCTCCTGCCGTAGTGTAGTGTGACACATGTTTTTTCTATGAATAGTCCCTGTGTTTCTACATTCTATGACTTCTAGATTCAAGACAAACCAATCCTGATACTTCGCTAAGACTGTTAGGCAGTTGAGAAGTTTGTACCGCGTACTTGGAGGCTGTTCAGCCATCTTTGATGTCGAAATGACTAAAGTGTAGGTCAGCAAGTCGCCCGTTAAAATCATTCGTAAGTAGAATTGCATTTGCTTCCACTTTCAGTTTGGAGACGTTAGCCATATTTTTCCTCTGAAGTTACCGCTTGCTTGCAATTTGGAATCTTAGCTTGAATGTAACAAGTTATATATATATATATATATATATATATATATATATATATATATATATATATATATATATTACAAGGTGGTCACCACTTATCAAGGCTTCGTAGCCACTCGGGGATAAGGGTTATTGCGTGTACAGTATGTTAGTGTTGAGATTTGATAAAGTGTCTTACTTAAGGGGACGGTTCATTAGGAATTTGTTTATGTTGGACTTGAAGACATCCAGGTTGTATTCAGGAAGGGAACAGGCAGACGGAAGATAGTTCCACAGGCGTGCAGTTTAAAGCTTTGTTCATGGAATCTACGTTTTGATTTAGGCACAGATAAAGAGTGGGGAAAATTACTGACAGTGTTTTCAGCTAGATGGGTATTTTTCGTGAGAGATTAGCGAGGGGGAAGCAGAAATTGGAGCTTGGACGAGCACTTGCCATGGAAATAAAGATAAAACAACGACAGGCTCGCAACGTCTCTTCTGTGGGAGAGAGGTTGCAGGGAAGAGAAAAAGGCATCCCCCCACTAAGCCACGAAGTCTATTTTGTACTCTATCAAGGCAGGATAGGCTTTTTTTAGCAGCACCCGCCCAGATATGGCAACAATACTTTATCATTGGACGTACTTGGCTTTTATATAGATAGAGAATTGCATCAGTAGAGAGGTAGAAGGATCTCATCATTTTTCAAGCGACCTTGGCAACAGATTTGATGTGCGTATTCCATTTCAGATCAAGAGAAAAGTTCACACCCAGAAACTTGTCAAAACATGGAGTCTCTCCAAGACGAGAGCAATCCATTTCAATTAATGGCAGATGGGAATCAGAGCGTTGATAATGTAAAGATAGGAGTTTGGTGTTAGATGCATTAAAAGTATCCAGCCACCTCCTCCCCCATTGTACCTCGCGCTCAAGATCACAGGAGAGAGAATCAGAGAAAACTTTGTCATTTACAGCCTTTGATGTGTTGCCGTAGATGGTCGTGTAATCAGCATAGATGTCAACGAATGATTTAAGTATGTGTTTTGGGAGGTAATTGATGTAGACCAGGAAGACAGTTGGGCCGAGGATGGATCCCTGAGAGACTCCAGCATTAATACTGAGGGCCTCTGATTTCTGCCCTTCAACCACTACTCTTATGAGCCTATCAGAGAGAAATGAATTAATAATTGAGAAAAGTAGCTGCTAAAAACAGCCTATCCTGCCTTGACAGAGTGCAAAATAGACTTCGTGGCTTAGTGGGGGATGCCCTTTTCTCTACCCTGCAACCTCTCTCCCACAGAAGAGACGTTGCGAGCCTATCCTTGTTTTATCGTTATTTCCATGGCAGGTGCTCGTCTGAACTCCAATCTCTGGTCCCCCTCGCCAATCTCTCACGAAAAACACCCGTCTAGCCGAATCCACTGTGAAAAATTTCCCCCACTCTTTATCTGTGCCTAAATCAAAACGTAGATTCCATGAACAAAGCTTCTTTCTTAGAACTGCACGCATGTGGAACTCTGTTCCGTCTGGCTGCTTCCCACCTGACTCCAACGTTAACAAATTCCTAATGAACCGCCCCCTTTAGTAAATACTTCACCAAATCTTCACACTAACGTAATGTACTTGCAATAATCCTTATCCCTGAGTGGCTTCCGGGCCTTGATAAGTGTTCACTGTGTAAAAAAAAGGAGAGAAATGTGTTTTTAATTTTTATTTTTTATCATTTATTTTTTTGTAGCACATGATAAGGTAAAGCCGTAACAATTACCCACTAGTATGGCATCGAGAGGCACCACCAGAAATTACCGCATGGTCAAGAATCCATTCACCAGATGGCAATACAGCAGGCCTAATACTTTCCACCTGCTCATAGGACATCCTCCTTAGTGGTTAATCCAAGGTTCGGGTCCCTGACTATCAGATGGATAACGTCAGCCCAGATGAAACGTTTACCTATAGCACCCTTACTATGACATGGCCACAAGGATAGACACAGACACAGAAGATTTCCGACATCTCAAGCTACTGTTCACGAAGTACAGCCGTCCTGGAAAGCAGCTTTTTCTTCACCCTTTGTCAGAAAAATCACTCATTCAAACTGACGACTGAGGGACCAATCAGGAGTTAGAAAGGGTGTCAGTCGCTGGATTGAACTTATTTCCCCCCTATTATTTGCATATATTTATGTAGTGAAAATTGTTCATTAATTCATTAGTTAGTTAGTTAGCAGATGGAATTAATATTTTTATAATTTACATAAAAATTAATAATTTTATTATATCATAATTAGGACCATTTAATTTTTCTAACTCAACAATAAACAACAACATATGCAAATAATTTATCAATATTCAAATTTTATTTCTAGCTGCAATATTTTAAGTCTAAAAAATTCTTATTTTTTACTTTACTAGAATATCTTGTTCTTTACTTTTCCAGGTTGAATTTCTTGTCCTTTACTTTTCCAGGTTTAATAAAATCTTAAGAATATTACTTTTTATGCGCGCATTTTTCCAAATAATCCATGATTTTTGCAGGCAGTGCTATTGTATTAATCTATAAATTTATAATAGTTATTAATGATTGTCAAAAAAAATTAGCTCTCAAACACACATTTATACAATATTTATCATTCAATCACAATAGATCCGAGCCAGGGTCCCTACCGAGACTGCGGTTCATGAATTCGTGATATGTATAGAGCGTAAACTAACAAAAAAGAAGATGGCACTCGGTGTCTTTTTAGATATCGTTGGAGCTTTCGACTACATACCCTTCAGTAGTATGTTCAAGTCGCTACGAGAACTCAATGTGCCACCAGTACTCATCCGATGGATTGAGTATATGGTGAGGCACAGAACAGTTCAAGTAGAACTACTGAGGGCAACTGTTAAAAGGGAAGTAGTTAAATGAAACCCCCAAAGTGGGATTTTATCACCTTTACTATGGAACTGTATGCTGAATCCTCTTTTAAAGGAGTTTAAAAATAGGAATATTTATGCCCAGGCTGATGCTGATGACATCGCAGTGCTGGTCGCGGGTTCAAAAGCATCATTGGTCAGACGCATTGCCAAAATAGGACTACATTTTTCATCAAATGTGATAACGAAAAATTTGAGTTCATTCAAAGAATATGTATATCATAGAATTCACTAATATTTTTAATCGATAAATTCACCATTTTTTGCTATAAAATCATAAGGAGAGTTTAAAAAAATTAGTTATTAAAAAAAAGTTCGGTTTTTTAATTATAAAAAAAAACGATACACGGGATTGAACCTAAAATCTTTCCACCAACCCCCGGTACTCTAACCGTTACGCTAACATGTCGTATTCGCAAAATCGCAGTAAAAAATATTTATATACAAAAAAGTTATGCAAAATAAAAAAGAAAGCGTTAGTCACTTATGTACTTACTCTCCTGTTTGTGAACTCACATATTTTGTTGTAACTTTTTTTCTACTGAACCAATTTTCGAAATTTTTTTTTTCAAAATGTAGCTAATGAGGTGTTCTATCCAACTATATAACCTGTTTGAAATTTAATTGCGAACAGAATTAGTGGTGGGGGTTTGAATGTGTCTCGATTCATTCAATTTCGGACTTAAGCATATATTCAACCACTACCGTGGTTGAATGATATATATATTTATATTTATCTATATAATATATAATATATATATATATATATATATATATATATATATATATATATAATTCAATTGCAAAACGCGGTAAATACCTTCTAAAACTTGTCGAGTCAAAATTACCAATCAATATATACCAACAATATTTTTACGGATTTTGATATTTAACATATGTGTTATATACTGGTGTTATTATTAAGATGGCGTATATATTCTTGTATTGTTGTTATTGTTCGTTTTAGGAAGATCTTAGTGAGAGATTTTAGAGTCTTAATGTGTTGAGTGTTTATATGTCTTAAGATGTTCAGGTTGTGAGAGATGGAGACATTAACAGGTATATATAAGGATAGAGACAGTTCCGTATAAACGGGAGTGTTTCTATAAATATTGATACATATATTTCTTACCTATTTTTGAGATGATGATTTTCACAAAGTTCTTATAACATAAATGAACAATACCTTTTCTGCTGAATCACAACACGAAGACGCAGATACACAAAGATGATGACGTCCTTTATTTCATGACCGGTCCATGATTTCGCGTGAGGAATTCAAAGTTTCTTTACATGGTTATTTCTAAACCCCTCTCACTTCTAAAGGGTGTCTTGATTCTAACGGAGAATCGGCCAGAACCTCTCTGCTTCTCTCCGACTCTTCTCCCAGACTCCCAGACTGCATCTAAAAAACTCTACCTATACTGAGAACTCGTCACGTCATCGCATGATTAAACATGTGCTCATAAAAAACGTTGTATGAGATGCGTCACGTTGCCAAACTTGACATGACCCCGATTTCAGTAACCTATTTTTCAAATAACATTTTTACAAAATATGTTTACAATTTCAATTGACAACTAAATTCCTTAACAGAAACAAATGTCATTATTACTTTCGTTTTCCATATACATGATATGTAAGCTAAACAATTGCAATTCTTTATTTCAATAACATTCTGTATATATTTTAACTTATGATTGGAATTTTCAATTCCAAATCTAACTTCGCAAGTTCGAATCCTTGACTATCCTATTTCATATTTACATTTAACTAATTTCCTATTTTTACTTACATGAAATGGGGACAGCCCTTTTATCATGTAAGATATGTATTTTGCTACCAAGAATGTGTTTTATGGCAATATGCAATGAACGTCACACTGGATATTTGCAAAATCCAATAAATATATGAACTGAGAACATAATCAAATGCATCAGGTTTCAAGATCCTATACTATATATAAAATATATATTTAAAGGCTTTTCAATATACAAACAATTTATTTACAATAAAAAATCTTTGAAATGTTATTTTTATTGCTTCAATTCGATTAAAGAATAAATTATTAAAATTGATTTATAATATTGTGTTGGAATTTTGAAAATATATACGATAAACAGATGATGATGATGATGATTATCATCATCATCATCATCATCATCATCATGACTGCTGATGTGTTTAGAAATGACTACATGTTTCCTTAGAAAATCCAAACATGAAAAAATAGATATATATTTCTGAATATTTTGTGGAGTTATATATGTTTAAAATATTCTGGTCGATTCTAGAAAAAAATAACCGTATAAATTTGACATTTACCATAGCTGGACTGTATGTAAAAATGCGAAATTTATACTGTGTTTATAATATAAGAATTTGACTGTAACTTTGTGGGTTAAAAAATTTAATAGGAGAGAAAACATTATAAAAATAAGACGTCTTATTTTTTACGACTGAATTCAGTATAAACATGTGCTTTTCTTCTTCTTCTTCTACTTCTTCTTCTTATTATTTTTCTTGTTATTATTGTTGTTATTATTGTTGTTGTATATTGTTTGTTATTGTTGTTGTTTGTACTCACTAGGAGTTGTCACCCAGAGCATCATCATTGATAATAACCGGTGGTCTTTTCTGAGTCTTGCTCACAACATGTCTCTCCCAATTTCAAGTACTCTCCACCTTTTCTGATTACCATTTGCAAATGACTTTGTATTATCGCAACGGCCGCTTACTATTCATTGCTCGCTGGTATCAACTAGTAATCTTTATTATTATTATTATTTGTAATAGTAGTAGTAATAGTAGTAGTAGTAGTATAATTACTCTTTTTTGTATTAACTAGATGTTTTCACACAGGCCACTGTTATTATTATCGATCTTATGCTGATACGAGAGAGCATGACAGTACTTTCCGAAAAGCTTCTTGCGCTTCCCAACAAGGAAGTCTTCTGAAGCACTCCAGCATTACAATTATCCAACTTTCTTCAATCTTCTTTAAAATCCTTTTGTCACACCCCTCAGTGCTCCCATCACAACGTATACAACTTCTTTCTTTAACTTCCGCAATTTTTTATCTCCCTTTTCAACTCGTGGTCTTTCTGCCTTTCTAATTCCTCATTTTTGCTCCACATTCACATAATCTATTGCACTTAATCTATTAATGATTATTGGCTTGCATTTCATTTTTTTCTTTCTAACAAACGTTAATCTGGTCTCCTTGCTTCAAACATTTTGTCATGTTTTATATTCATATTCCACAATAATTTCACGTAATCATATCCACCACGTCATTCCGAAACGTGCTCGTACTATTGTTTTCATAATTTTAGTCCACTTTTCTTATGTATATCCCAATAGACGTTTTTCGAAATATTGTCGTGACGTCTCTTGTACTTTTGAGTTAACTTTCCACAATTACTGACGGTATGTTTTACATTCTCATCTTCCTGCACACACAGTCGACACAGGGCGGAGGCTTTCAGCCGTTTTATTAATGTGATATTTCAAATATTTGTCCTGATGGTTTGCACATATTACTGCTTTTGTGCCAAACTTCAAATCACATTTTGATACGCATCGCCAAGTTTTATTCCTTGTCCACTGCCTCTGGTAGATCCTCACTGCATTAACTAATCATTTTCGCAAAACAATTCCTTTCTGCTTTTTTATTGATTTATAACTTTAAATTGTTAGTTCCACACTAGTTCTCCCGCTTCCAATTGTTCAAATGTTAACACACTCTTTAGAAGCTTTTCTTGCAGCTTGAGATGTAAACTTTCAGACTATTTTTTTTCACGTACTGTTCTACACTTATTCTTCCCTCTTTTCTATTTCGTGTATAACATATCGAGATAACTTTGGGTTAAAAGCTCTAATTATTGCCATTTCTTTCCTTGTCTTCCTGTCTATTTGTTTCATCTAATATTTATTTTTATTGAATAACTAGTCTGGGTGCCCTGCGTTGCCCGGATGCTTGGAGGTGTGTTATGACCAAAAGAAAATAAGAGTGGAAGTAGGCAGGCAGGCAGGCTCTATCCCGTACCATGAAGGAGGAAAAGAACGTGAAAAAAAACGTGATGTGTTTGCTGTTCCGTCCATCGCCGAATCGGAAGTGCCAAAGGTTTAAATTTAGGCTAGTCAATCGAAAAGAGGGGATGATTGTTCCCTGTAGCAAAGTGCCCAGTTGAGGGTGAAGAAATTAATTCTACTGCCTAATTTTTCGATATTTGTCGTCCGAAGGGTGTAGCTTCAAAAAGATACCGATCTCATGAAAATCCGTTGCCTCTATCGAAAGTCTTAGATATACATACATACATACATACATACATACATATATGCATGCATACATACATACATACATGCATTTAAACAGTCAGGTTAGATTTATATTATATATATCTGATAACGATTCCAATATAGCTACGGCCATGTGTTTACTGTTTGATTTTCCCGCTCAAACTTTACCTTACAATCAACTCTAGTCTTCTATTGTATTCCCTGTTATTTCTTCTCGTCCAGCTTTTTTAATTTGTCTAATTCCATAATTCCTAAATAGGAGTATTTTTCTTCTCCAACTATTTTATAATTTCCCCATTCAAAAGCTTTATGCCTGCACGTTCAATAATTTTACCGTTTTAGATTTCAGGTCAATACACTTCTTCATACCAACTTCTACACATATGTCATTGCTGAACATGTAAACAGTCCTCACAAGCATTCTTAGCTGGTCTTAATTCTTTTACATACAACTTTAATCTTTCATAAATAAAAAATGGTTCATCCGGTATTCCTTATTTTCCCACTCATCAATTAAACTTTTAAAGAGTAATTTAAAATATTAATATCAGTTATGATTTATGTGTATTTATGGCTTAAAACGTATATATGGATATAGTTGGGTTGATCTGAAAAATTATTGTTTTGTGAATGGAAACGTAATAGCAGGGAATTTGAATCTTTTACTTTCACGTGCTTCCACCTCATTATCCAGTATGTGTTGGAGGATCTATTTCGATTGTTCTGTTAACACAGTGTCGTCTACATACCTTAAATGATTAATGTTATTTCCACCTAAATTATTCATTTGATGTCTTCAATTTCTCTCAGTATAGAGTTTTAATAAATTTGGTGACAAAATACACTCTTAGCGGACTTTTTTCTCACTGTACTATCTATTTATTCTAACTGTCCTCTTTTGTCTCCAATAGAGGTTGCTCAGAATTCTAAGGTCTTTTCCATCAATAGTTTGTTTAGTATTTTGAATAGGCCTCCATGTCTTACTTTATCAAATGCTTTGGAGAAATCGATAAAACACAGATGTAGGTTCATCCGCATTTCTATAATCTTTCTATTGGCATTGCCATTGTGAATATAGCATTTGATCTTCCCTTGTTTGCGACAAATCCAAATTGCACTTCTCATATTCGGATGTATTATATATTTCAGTCTCTGTTGCAATATTTGTGATAATTAAATGAGAAAACTCAAAATTATCTCTTTATATACTGAACTGACATCTTTAAAACGTATGGAAGCCGAGACGATTCCATATTATATTATAGGACGAAACAACAGCAAATTCATTAAAAATGTTTGGCGAAGTTATTACGACAGTCTATTTCCATGATCCTTAAAGGGTTGTCGAGTTATTTAAGCCATTTACTCTCGTAATATCTTAGAAAGAAAACTCCATGACGTCTAATAAATTCAATGCAGCACATAGGAGTTACGAGGAAACTGATAAAATGATCACAGAAAAAAAAAGAATCTACAAATATCATCAAATGTAAAAATGCCCACATAAAAACACCGAAATAAAATTCTACCTTTACCTCGAGAAAAACCGCAACGACAGGCCTTATTTGCTGTTATTGTGGGCGACCCAATCACAAGAGTTTCCAATGTAGGTTCAAAAATGTCAAAGGGCACTCTATTAAAAATGCGAGGAGTTACCATACATTTTTATTTTAACGAACATACATTTTTATTTTCATATTGACACTTCAACAATCAGTGACAACTTTCTTTTCGATTGTGGAGCAACAGTACATGTAATTACGAATGAATCGGATTTTATCAATTTCGATCCCAACTTTAACCCCCAGAGTCACTTTGTAGAGCTAGCCGAGGGCAGTCGAGGCAGTCGAGTAAAGGATATCGTTTTGAAGAAAGGAGATGCTAAAATTTTGCTAAGGAATAATAAAAGTGACCTTTGTTTTTGTATTCTGTAAAACGCTCTTTTAATCCTCAAATTTAAACAAAATATATTTTCTGTACAAGCCGCGAATAAACGACGTGCAAATGTAAACTTTAGCCCTAATAAATCCAAACTGATGTTCCCGAATTGCACTGTATTCGATTATAAAGAAAATGGAAGAATATATAATTTAAAAAGTGTAGCGAAAATAGTGGGAACGTAGGCTTACCTCTTAAATGTCCTCAGTGTGCGGTTTGCCGACGCAGCGTCATGATGCTGAAAAGGGACCAAGATGGTGCCTGCAGCCTTATATAACAATGCAGTCTCGCAGAATCTCGTGTGCTCTGCGCACATATGTAAATTTGGAGGACTCTGTCTTTTATAAAAATAGGCCACTGGAGCAGATGGGGACTGACGTGAAAACGAGTGTACGGAAAGTACCGATAGATTACGTGGCTGCAGTGAGCTGAGGTTTTGTGTACTCTTTTTTTTTCTCTTTGCAACAACATTTCACAAACCGCCTGTCATAATTTACAGACATGGCATGAAATTCTTGGGCACTGCAATATTTCAGATATCAAAAAGTTGCTGAATGTGGTTGATGAAATGAAAATAAAAACTAAAAAAAAACTTGACAAACTACGACGTTTGTACACAAGAAAAAATGGCAACGTACCAAAACAATATACCAGACGCGAAGGCCACGCCAATCCTATCGTTTGTACTTTATGACTTGAACGATCCTATGGAACTGATGGACAGAGAAAATTTAGGCATGTATTAAATTTTGTAGACAATTATTTTGGTTCAAAGAACAAATCTGATACGTCGCTAGTAAAAACTACTTAGCTGGCATGTCACCTTACGGTGCAGTAATGTGCATTCGCTCTGACAATGGTATAGAATTCACTAATAAAGACGTTAAACTTTTATTAATTAATCATCGTATCAAACATAAAAAGTCGGTCCCTAATTAACCCGTCACCAAAAGGGAACTGCATAAAGATCATGGCGGACACTTATTTGAAATGACAAGATGTCCACTCATTGAATTAAAACTCTAAAAAAAAACTCTGTATATATGCACTTATGGCTGCTGTTTTTATACGCAACCGGTGCTTTAGCAAACGACTACGTAATATCCCATATGTAGTTTTCTGCGGTAGAAAGCCAAATTTAAGCAGAATGCATGCATTTGGTTTAATTTGTTTCGCATTTATAGATAAGAACACAAATTAAATACCAAAACCGGTCGAGGTATATTCCTCCGGTTCGATGAAAACGGCCAAACCTACTTAGTATTTTCTTCGGAGAAAAATCAAATAAAAAGAACCCGATGTGTAAAATTCACAGACACGTTTAATTTCAAAGACGAAAGTCCATCATATGAATAGGATTAATTAATATTTTTCCAAATTCCGTTGACGAGGACAGTATTAATAATGATGACAACGATGATGCTGATGTTAAACTCGAAACTTCCTCAGAACGTTACGCCAAAAGAAGTAAAAGACGATCCGATTTCTTTTTGGTCGACAATTTAAAAGATTATCAAGTTGAATATAGCTATTCCACGAATAATACGCCAAAAACCTTTAACGAAGCAATTAATTCAGAACATTGTTAGCAATGGAAAATAGCAATGGAAAGCAAAGTAGATGCTTTAACAGAAAATCATACCTATTAAGTAGTTCCTCTCCCAAAGAATAAACATATCATTTCTTCTCAATGAGTTTTTACAAAAACGACTACAACGTTAGGTGTTGAACAGTACAAAGGATACTCTCAGATTTATGCTATAGAATATTTTTCTACGTTTTCACTGTCTACAAATCTAACCAAAAGCAAATATTTATTGCAAATTGTATTGCAATATAACCTTAACATCAATCAAATTTACGTAAAATGCTTATTTAAATGTCCCAATAGACTGTGAAATTTCTATTACCTCTCCAGAGAGATTCATAATGAAAAATAAATATTGCGTGTGAAGGCTTAACAAATCACTGTACTCTGAGACAGAGTGGTCGATGTTGAAACGCAACATTTTATGATATTATGATTGAACCATAATTTAAACAATGCCCAGTGGACCCCTGTTTATATACCCAAAACAAAGACAATAAACTACTGATTTTAGTTTCATAGGTCGATGGCAAATTGTGACATAGTATTAACTAATGTTAAGTACAGATTAAATAAAAAGTTCAAAATGACCGATCTTGGCAAGATATGGTTTCGTGGCATACTATTCACTCATGAAAAAGTATTAATAAAATGAATCAATCCACGTACATTAATAAAATCCTATTAATATCTGGAATGCAAAAAATGCCTAAATCAAAACGTAGATACCATGAACAAAGCTCCTTTCTTATAACTGCACGCCTGTGGAACTCTGTTCCGCTTGCCTGTTTCCCTTCCGACTTCAACCTGGATGTCTTCAAGTCCAACATAAACAAATTCCTGATGAACCGCCCCCTCCTAAGTAATGACGCCTTACCAATTCTCCAATACTATTGCTACACTATCCCTTTGATTATTGTACACACAATAACCCTTATCCCTGAGTGGCCATTGGGCCTTGATAAGTGGTGAACTCCATGTAAAAAAAACGCAAGAAACGCTCTACATCGGTCGAAAATGATATCAATAAAAATACAGACACAGAACCTGAAATAATTGACGATGAGCATTAATGAGAGATAATAGGAAGTTTTATATACTTAATGACTGCTACGAGACCTGACATATGTTACACAGTAACAAAAATAATACAGCTAAATAAGTCCCTCGTTATTTAAGAGGAACTAAAAACAGCATTTAGTATTTAGAAAATTAACAAATCTCCAGCAATTAGAAAAGGTTTTCAGATTCAGATTGGGAAAACGATGAGGATCGAAAAAGTTTATCTGGATATTGTCTTCGACTATCCAAAAATGGGCCTATTATTTCATGGAAATCCAAAAAAGCAGCAGAGTGTACCTCTCACTACGCGTTAGGCGAAATTCATACTGCATAAGAAGCACTATATCTAAAAGCTATTCTAAAGCCTTTTTAGAACAAGAATTAATTCAAATTCCCGTAGTAATTAATTGTAATAATCAAGCCAGCATAGTCTTAGTGCAGAACACAGTAGTTCACCAAAACTATAAGCCTAAGATATTAAATATGACTTCAGAAGAAATGAAGTAAAAAAGGAATCCATTATTATAAATTACATAGTATCAGAACAAAATATCATCGATATATTTATAAAATTGGCAACAAAAATAAAATTGAAACGTTTTTTCTATGAATTTGTCGGAATTTGACTTTAAATAACTTTTCACAAGTTCAGATATGTATTTATAAATGGTAGATTCTTCTGAGATAGGCGTTAAACTGCGTTCATTTTGTTTGTATTAACACTTTTAATATATTAATGCATAACAAATGTTTAAACCGTTGCTCAAATAAAAATATTCAAAAAATAAATAAATAAAATAAAAATAAATAAATTAAAAAAATAATAATGAAATAAAATCACTTTTTGAAAACATTTTCTTTGTGTCGTTTTCTTCTTACAAATATTAGTACGCGCATATTTTAAGGCGTGCATGAATTAAAATGGACTTTTTACTTTTATTTTGTGCACAAAACTCTTTTTCTAATGTACCAAAATATTTACAAGTTTTTCTATTTTCTCCATTTCTTTTCTATTTTGCTTCATTAGAATTTAACTTAATAAGAAATGAATAAATATATTTTTACAGATACATATTATATATATATATATATATATATATATATATATATATATATATATGCGTGTGTGTGCCTGTTTATTTTAGAACGAGAATAAATAATTCAAATTCAAAATGGCTTCAGTTTTACATGCTCCCCTTTTCAAGGTAAAAATAAGAAATAATTTCTTTCATTTCTCTTTTCTTACACATATATTTTTCTTTGACATTTGAACAAAATAACAAATGGCTTCCTTTTTTGCATGCTTAAATTTTAAGATTCCAATGGCTTCTGTTCTTATTTTACATGCTGTAACTTGTTTATTTAACATATTTGAATGCATAAATATATTTTTTAACAGAATTAAATATGAAGAGAAAATAACTTTTCCATGATATAAAAATAGGGGTTGTTGCAATTTTTTTTTTATTTAAAGTTGGGAGATGCTATTTTTAAATGCTACTGATAAGAAGGGACAGATCAAATTTATCCACCTTCTGCTATCAACCAACCAGGAACCAGAATTGCCCCATAAAAATTAAACCTTTTAGCATATATTTTTCGTGTCAACGCGAGAATGGTATTTTGCTCTTTAGATTAAAAATAATAAAGTCCAGAACTTGTACAGCACAGCTGCCAGCTGAGAATTCTTCATCTCTAGGACTTAATATAACTGATCATCGGAAAGCTTTCTGAACTTAAACATGGCTTTCAATTCAAGAGTCTCGTTATTAGTAGTTTTAAGTTGGAACATTAATTTGAGCATCAGGCTAATCGTTCTGTGACATTCAGAAGTTCAAAGTATTAATGCTGGAGTCCCTTAGGAGTCTATCCTGGGCCCAACTTTCTTCCTGATTTACATCAGTGATCTTCCAAATCATACCCTAAGATCGTTTGTAGACATTTATGCTGACGACGTTACCATCTATGGTAGCACATTAAAGGCCGTAAATGACCAAGTTCTCTCTGATTCTCTCTCCTCTGATCTTGAGCATGTGGTACAATGGGGAAATCGGCTTCTATATTTACATTATCACTCGACTTGAAGAGGCTCCATGTGAAAAGGTTCTAGATCTGACCATTACTCCTGATTTGAAATGGAACACGTACATCAAATCCGTTGCCAAGGTGCCTGGAAAATTGTTAGGATCATTCTACAGCTCCAGTAGATATGGTCCGGGACATTACCTTAAACTATATCCAGTGGTGAGGCCCCAGCTTGCGGGCTTTGGGGAGTGTGGAGCCACCCTTTAATTACCATTGCTCCCAGGTCCACTCTGACCCGGAGTGGTAGTACCTGTTAGGGTTCCAACTATGGGTTAAATAGAAACCGACTTGAAAGCAACAAATATATTCTATTAAAAATGTTTTCTTCCAAATCTTTGGATTCGGCATTAAATAACCCGAAATGGGTTGATATGCCGTAAAACAACCAACCAACAACCAACCAACAACCAGTAGATATGTTATTGCTGATGCAACTCTCTACCTATATAAGAACCAGGTAATCCAATGATTAAGTACTGTTGACACGTCTAGAAGCAGCTTATCCTGCCTTGACAGAGTTCAAAATAAACTTCGTAGTCTAGTGGGGGATTCAATTTTCTTTTCCCTGTAATCTCTCTCCCACATAAGAAACGTTAAGATCCTGTCTTTCCTTTATCGTTATGTTCATGGCATTTGCTCATCTGAGCTCCAATCTATGGTTCCACCTCGCCAAACTTTCACGAAAAACACTCGTATAGCTGAAACCAATATCAATAATTTCCTCCAATCTTTATCTGTGCCTGAACCTAAACGTAGATTTCATGAACAAAGCTTCTTTTTAGAACTGCACACATGTTGAATTCTCTTTCGTTTACCTGCTTTCTAGCTGATATAACCTAAAGTTCTTGATGAGCTACCCTCTTAAGTAATCCATGTTACCAAATTCACACTATTAACCATTACTACGATATTGTCCCATTGACTGCTGTACTCTCGTATAACCTTATCTTCGAGCCTTGAGAAGTAGTGACTCCTATATAAAAAATAGCGAGAAAGAATATAAATTAAAAAATCAACGTAAATTACTATTATCTATTATAGTCACTTGACCTGGCTACGCACCGTAGACTTTCGAGGCAACATTCACGTAGATTTCTACGTTGTCGGGTGCAACTGGTGTGTACCACTCCCGATGCCCCGTACACATGAGGTCATTTCTATCTCATATCATTTACCAACTGCATTTGAACGCGTTTTGTTTAGAGAGCTAACCTTAGATCCCCTCCATCGTTTAAATAACGCCACATACAGGTTTTTTTCTGACATATGCTCATGTAATTATTTTCAAAACTCATACTAGTTAACATAGTCGCTACTTACTGGCGTAGGCTCTCATTATATAATTGTATATTGAACAGATGAACATACAAGTTTGGTTCAATAACGGTTCTTCCCCTATGGTATTTAGTATTTTTTTGCATTAGAAACGATTATTGATTTGAATCGATCGTTTATGTATGTATATCTGCACATGTAGCCAAACGTATAGTAAACGTATCGTAAAAAAATACTTTTTTCAGTTTTTGTTTAGGCAGCAATAGTGTTTTCTTTTTCTAAAGACACGTCGAGGATAAAAATTAATGAGTGTAAGGTTGTCAGTAACACAATACTGTAGTCGTGGAAAATGAGTAGAATTTGATTATTTTAGAGAATGGTTCAACATGAACTTGTTAACGTTATACGACCATATTGTAGTGAGCTGGAAAGCATTCCCACGGTACAGAGTTCCACAGGCGATTAGTCCTAGGAAAGAAACTTTGTTCATGGAATTTCGTTTACATTTAGGCACAGATAGAGAATAGGGGGGTGTTTACAGTTATTGTGGCTAGACAAGTGTTTATTGTTTTAAGTTTTGCAGAAAGAAATATTGAATATTGGTCGAACAATTGTCATGAAATTAACGACAGTGTAGTCCCATCACAAACCGCCTGCCATGATTTACAGACATGTTTCTTCTGTCAGAAAGATGTTGCAAGGATGATAAAGGTACATAATCTTCGCGGTGTAAAAGGAGGTTTTGAATCCTTTCAAGGCAGAGAAAAGTGCTCCGAACAGTTGGGGACTCTATTTGTTTCCACCTGTGTTTGTTTACTTACATCCTGCAGTATCTTATTCTGATCTACTTTGCGGATACCCACTGCCTTCTACTGTATCTAGCAAAACCTGGGAGGCGCAGAGTTTGGTTTTCAATGATGTCTCGTTCTTTGGGGGCATTGTTTATCTATTCCTTTTTCCATCTATCAACTTATGTCTTGTAAAGAAAGTAGCCGGAACCCGATGGGAATCTTCCTAAAGAGTCCTCAGAGCAACAGCAGTTACACTCTGCTACAGAATACTGCGCTTAACAGAGTCATGGAGTCAACACAAGATAAATTAGAAAAAAAACCTCCGAGAAACTATGTCTGAAGTCAGCCCAATACAACTGCTATTAGTAGCAAACTCAATTGCACCACCGCACATAAGGTGGGAAGAGGCAACTCAAAAATGTATTGAAAACGTCGTAAAGAACAACTATGATTTACTAATCCAACAAATTTTCAAAGATGCCCCAAGATTCAAGACTCGAAAGCCTTTCTTCAACTCACAAATCAAAATCTATTATATAGGCTGGAGAGAGAAATATAGAGAGACGGATAGAAATAGAGATAGATAGAAATAGTTTTAATAGGTACAGGTTACTTTCGACCTGAGCAACGCCGGGTAGCCCTGCTAGTATATGTACAAACGCACATCTCTTGGCTGACATTAATGTTTTAGTCTGTGAACAACCTGTTCTGTAATCATAGTAGACAGTTTTTATTTAAATTCCCGCATTGCATTGCTATGACTTCAGTTTGAATTATTCGTATCTATTCAAGAGCCTCTCTTAACGAAATTATTCAGATTATTTGATCGGTACGTCTACGTGCATATATCTTTTTTATAAACAAAAGATAATTCACTTAAGAACAATGCTGCAAAAATAATTATTCAATTTAGATCGAAGAAATATGTTTATTTAAACCTCAGTTTACTACTACTACTATTACAACTCCTACTACAAATATTAATACTATCACTACTGATACCTTGTTTACTGTAATGTTGTATTTCTAAAACATTGCTTATCCTCGCAGATTATCCTATCGATTATATTATCATTTATTTCGGCGTATAAGGCGGCCGTCAGATAAGACGAGTAATAAAATTGGAGACAATTTCAATAAATTTATCATATATCGGTTGTATAAGACGACTGCTACATCACGAAACCATGTTTGTTTAGCCTAGGCTAAGGATTGCAACACCCGGTATCTTCTAAAATATTGGTTTTTAAAGATGATTTTTTAAAACTTAAAGGGTAGTTCTATATGCCGAAATATATGCTACCTCGAATCAGTCGATAATTATCACTAGGGCTATAACAACAGCATATTCTTTTCTTTGTTTTGATTTTCAGGTATATATCTTCTGAAACAAGTCGAGAAATTTTGTCAAGACGTTGGGCTGTATCTCGATGATAAAAAAAAGTACATGCATCTAAATCGATCTTCCAACGCACCCGTTGCTTTCATCGAATGGACCAGAAATTGATTGTGTTGACGACTTCAAATACCTTGGAGGCTATTCCAAAATGGAATATGATATGAATGTTAGTGTCGCGCCCCCATGGAGTGCACTTCATTCTTTAGAGAAAGTATAGAAATCTCCAATCAAGAAAGAAACCAAGACCAAGGTCTTCAAGGCCTTCATAGAGTCAATCCTTCTGTATGGCTCAGAACCATGGACACTAAGCGTATCACACCTCGATAGTAAATATACAAGAATGCTTCGACTAGCCTTCAACATATTCTGGAAAAGTCACCCAACAAAGAAGTCGTTGTACAGTTTCATACCTCGTGTTCCAATATTGGGAGGCAGAGACGTCTAGCACTTGTCGGTCACATTAGTCGCCATGATGGACCAGCAGGAAAGCTCTTACTTTGGACTCCAGACGCAAAAAGGAGTTCGACGTCCGTGTGTAACAGTATCCATTATTGAAGAGGAAACTTGTCTAGCAGGAACTAAGCTGGTTGCTGCCATGGTCGAGAAAGAACAATCGGAATTCGTTCACGTTTCACCTGCGCCTATTGACATTGGATGGAACAATGAATGAATGAATTATGCGAACAACTGTTATTATCTTCGCACAACGTTTCGACTGATGTAACCTCCGGCCTTCTTAATCTTGTCGAACTCTGAAATCGCAGTGTCAAACTCGAGAATGAGTACGAAGTTTAATACCAAACACTTTTCAAACCATGGAAGAGTAGCATGTCTTCGTTGTGCCAGCCTTGACCTAGTAGGAGTTGTAAGTAATTTGCAATTACATATTTTATTATCGCCTGCACTGATGTGACCTAACGAGTGAATTATTAAGTAAATTTAGTTGTAGTGACACTCTTCTGGAGGTTGAAGGTTCAATTCTCAGCGTAGGTTATACGACTAATACAACTGCGAAGTGTTTAAGACTTTTATCCGATCATATCTGACGGAACGAGAGCATGCTACATCCTTGGATTAAATAAAGATTTTCGGTTAAAATTCTACGAAGCCTCGAAGAAGATTACTAAGTTCGAAAAGGTACATCAAAAGAAGATCGGAGGTTACGTCGGCTGAAACATGTAAATAAGAACAGTAGCCCAAAATATCCGAATAATCCAAAATGTGTCTAAATTGTCTGAATTGATCGAGGCAAGACTTTATAAGCAGGTCATTATAAGAGCCCAAATGAACATACTTGTTAAAATTAAAAAAGTCTCGCTTTTGTGAATATGGATGTTTTAGTAATGTAATTATTTATGGGGTTTGATTTGATAATCGCCGCTAAAAAGTAAATAGTTGTGTACACAGAAATATACCTTCCATCATAAACGATTCCTGCATCTTGAAATATGTCTGTACACTTCGATAATTGTAATTGTAAATATATTGACAACCTATGCAGAATATATGTACTAGCATTTGGGTATCTTTAAATCAACGCGCATTATTTACTAACACTTAAAGTATTAAAATATCCGAAATTGTTGCATCTATATTTGCTGAACTTAAATTTACAAATTTGTGGTTGATTGTCAAAACTGATCCGAAAATTGGCAATGACGAAAAATGCTACGAACATAAAACCTGTAATGATAATAATGTGATCAGAACATATTATAATATTACCATGCAAAATTACATGCTACAACACCGCCAGATAAAATGAAAATAATACCCTTAATATCTGAATATATGCGCCAGGTTAAGACGTTTATTCTATATATGCATGGAATTACGTCTTTCACTCTCTCCCTTTCTCTCTCTCTCTCATTAGATTCCCTTTTCTCATATGTGTGTGTGTGTGTGTGTGCGTATGTATGAGCGTGTGTATGAGGCTAACAATTGTTCACGCTTGGCATTAACTTAATTTGCGTAAGAATAATTGAATACATTCACATCAGTACCGTATATGAAATAGAAAAAAAATCATTACAGCTCTTATACTTGACTGAATTCTTAGATCGTGCGTCAATTACTTGAGTTACGATTTCGGGTCATGCTAGTTCTGACCTGACTGATTAGCCGTGGATGACGATATAGGTGACTCTGAGTAACTATATATATATATATATATATATATATATATATATATATATATATATATATATATATATATATATCCCTAAAAAATCTGGCCTTGATGGAGGTGGGACTAAAACTTGCTGCTATGGTTTCAAATGATTTGAAATAACAGCAAAGAGAGACTTGATTCCAATATTTCTCATATGTTATATCTAACGTCTTTTAAAGCAAGTACGATTATAAATATCTCTAGCATCAAATAATTCTTACACACTATTTACTTTCTGTATGAAAACCAAAGAGAGGAAGTATGAGAAATATTTGGAATCAAGTTTCCCCTTGTTATTTCAGATCATTTGAAATCATAGCATCAAGTTTTAGTCTTCCCTCCATTAAGACCAAATGTTGTGGGGGAAATATAAGATATTTTGTAATTTATATACAAAATAAGGAAAACAAATGTCTATGATTGAAACATTTTAAGGCTGTAAGAACTTGCCAAAAATAGGCTTTGAATGATAGACGGTCCCCCGTATGTGCGACCTTCAAAACAAATGTCAGGCAGTCCACTACATAATTTGTGTCATTACATACAGGCAATGATCAATAACCGATGAAATTTGGAACTCATAAAATTGCCAAAAATGTGGTGTATCTATCTATCTATCTATCTATCTATCTATCTCTCTCTCTCTCTCTCTCTCTCTCTCTCTCTCTCTCTATATATATATATATATATATATATATATATATATATATGAACTACAGTGACCCTAAAAAGAAAGTCACCACTTTTCATTTTTAAAAACCTTTTCTATAACCCTTTTGCAGTGGTTATGGTCTCTTAAAGTCAGTTTGGGTTTCAGAGTGCCTATTTCATTGAAAGTAATTAAGACAGCACTGGCATGGGAAAAGGGCTAGAAAAGGTGCCCCAAACATTGTCCGCTCCAATACATCATGGCTGGCTTACCACGGTTGGTAGGAACGCTAGTAATGCGGTCGAAATAAAGAAACAACAAAATATTTATCAAGATTGCGGCATGGAACGTTCGTACACTCTTGGAGAAAAATAACTCAGACAGACCAGAAAGACCAACTGCACTCATTGCAGGCGAACTCGACAAGTTTTATATTGACATTGCTGCTTTTAAGCGGTCAGGGCTATACCTTCTTTTGGGGTAGCAGAGGAGCCGAGCAGAGGCAAGAGTGTGCTTTGCAGTGAAAAATGCATTTTATTTACTAAATTGGTTCGACATCCAAAAGGAGTGAATGGCCGACTAATGACACTGAGACTTTCTTTCTCTAATGGTAAGACGTTTGTTACTCTTGTCAGTGCAAACACTCCTACGATGATAAACCCTGATGATATAAAAGAAAAGTTCTACGAAGACCTGAATAACATCATAAGTGCAAGGCCAAATCTGGACAAACTCATCATTCTTTGTGATATTAATGCAAGAGTAGACTGTGACATTACTGCCCGAGAATGGTGTGATAGGAAAACATAGTATCAGAAAATGTAATCGCAATGGTCTTTTTCTCCTTCAAACCTGCTCTGAACATGACTGCTGATTACAACAGCGTGTTTCGCATCCCTATTAGTAAAATAAAGTCATGGATGCACTCTGTCTCTCAAAGCATTGGCATCTAATTGATTATATCATCATCAGTAAACGGGGCATGTAGGACATACGCATCACTAGGGTATTGTGTGGAGTCCAGTGTTGGACAGACCACCGCCTTATAGTGGCTAAGCCGCATATGCAACCAAAGAGAAGACTCCAAGGAAAGATAATACCAAAGTGACCGAATGTCAACAATTGAAAAAATAAAAACTATCCAAAAATCTTTACCTGAAACTCTGTCAGAACGCCTTGAACCTGCTGGAATTGACAACCGAGATGTAGAAAAGGCATGGAAGACAATCCACGTACAACACAGCCATGAAATTCCTTGGGCAAGTCTCCAGGAAACATAAGGAATAGTTTGATGAGAATTGTCTGGAGATTACCCAGTTGCTACAGGAGAAGAAATCTGCATACAAAGTTCATTTTGAAGATCCACCCTCTAAAGTAAAGAAGGACGCATGGAAGAATTTACGTAGTGTAACGTAATCCCCCATTGAGAAGCGTTAGAACTATGCTAAGGTAGCTTTGTATTCCCGGGTGACGCCAGATAACCCAAGGATTTAAGATAGAGAAGATAAATATACACATTTTTTTTCATGTCAAAATAGATATTGTTTGAAAATCAGAGAAATGTATTTTTACGGCTAAAAGTTGGCGACAGGAAATTTCACTTAGAACCTTGTCTGGCCTTAGATGAACCCAGGGTCGGAGGTCAGAATTGACATCTGTCCTTGAAAATCATACTTAGATTTCAGTGTGGGAATTGTACCCACGAAAACCCCTGGGGCTTAGGATTTCGTGGAGATTCGTGACGAAATCTTATTGGCTAGGGAGAAGTACTATCCCATCCACTTACCTTACTATAAATACGACTGTCGTGCGAAAATTAATGAGAAGAGCGAGAAGAGTTTCAGAGAAGAGCAAGACGAGTTGAGTCGAGCAGAGTTCAGATCAGAGTAGAGAAGAGACGTGACCCCTCCCCACCTCATCCATCCGTCGGTCGCTGTCTTTGAAGAGAGTCGAAACTTTGAAAAGAACTTACAAAATCTAAATGAGAATTGCAAAAACATTTGTACATAATTTTATGAGAATTAAGCTTTTGTAGATAGACTACAATCGTTGTATTTCTTCCTGCCTGCCGCTTCGATATTCGCTTTCAGCATACCAGATTATGTAACAACCTCCGAGGAGCCTAGACGACACGTGCCGAAATCCAGTGAAATAAGAGTCCAACCGCCTCCTCCTCGAACGAGGCGTTACATTTGGTACCGTGACCAGGATTTGACCTTGGGTTGCCACGGAAAAAGAAAAAAAAACGGTGTTGGGATTGCTTTATAATCCTACATTACCGGTGGCAGAAGACAGACGTACTAAGAAAGAGACTGACAGACATACGGGGGCCTATGAAAACAAAGGAAGGAGAGACACAAAAGAAAACCGCTAAAGAGACGCCCGAAGAAGAAGAAAAAAACAGCGCCTGAAGAAAGACGTTGAGCCTGAAAAAAGAATTCGCACGCGTGAAAAGGACATTTAGTCTTGAAAAAAAAAAAAAACGTTTGAACATTTCGAAAAAGAAAAAGAAAACAGAGAGAGAAAAAGAAACGCCGGTTGAAAAAAAAAACGGTTAAACATTTTGAAAGAAAAAAGGAAGGGAAAACAGAGAGAGAAAAGACACTTTTAAACATTTAACAAGTGCGCGCCGCGAAGCGACGAGAGAGACAGATAGATAGATAGAGAGAACGACGCAGGCAGGTAAGCGAACCTTTTTGTTTTTCTTCTTTCTGCTGTCTGTGCAATTTGGTCTAGAAAGAGAAAGAGAGCAAGAAGGATTATAGAGAGAGAGAGAGGAGGAGATAGTAATATTTTTGTTGCTGTCGCGTGAAATCAACAAGTAGGCGTGTGTGCTTCCATAGCAGTAATATCAGTGAATTAATGAAAGGAAGGGGTGATTTTGCAGGTACAAGCGAGTTGTTTTAGAAGAGTAGACTTTCCCTTCTGGGATTGAGTTATATATATATTTTTTTGTTAAATTAAAGGACTTGAGAGAGAAAGCGTGTTGTTTTTAATGCTAAGACAACTGATCGTGGTCCAATTGACGCTGAATGAGGTTTGTACTTTTTTTTCCTTTATTGAATTCAAAGCTTCAAAGAAAAGACAAAAAAAGAGAGAAAATGGACAATTTTAAATTGTGAAGGAAGAACTCCGATGATTGAGTTTAGTTGAAGACAAGTGTTTTGGGGTTAAAAAAAAAAGACGAGAATACTATTTTAAGTACATTTATTTAAATACAGACAAATACTATTTTAAGCAGTTCGTGAACTTTGACGAAACATTTTAGCTGAATATCGGCTGTGTCTTTATGTAGCGATGTTGAACGCTGTTGTTGAGAATTAAACTTCTGAGAATTGTGCTTTTGTGTATCAAACGACAAAAAATTGGAGATATTAAAGTTTGGTAGAGTTGAATTGATTTTGGAAAGAACAATTGTTTTGTTACATCAGTCTAGGGGGATTTCCTTATTAAACCGAACAAATTTTAGTTGAGTTCAGTTGAGAATAATTATAAGCATTAATTTCGGCGATTGAACTGACTATTGGAGGAATTTGAATTTTGCCTCAGTCAGGAAGGATTTCTTAAATTGCGAAATAAGGGTCAAAGAGGCCGCAAGACTGAATGAAAATAATTGAAAATAATTATTAACGTCACTGAGTGAAGTGTGGTTCTCTGGCCATATTGAATGCTACATACTCTGAGTTGAAGCTCAGACAAATCATGCATTTTGGCTTAGGAAGAAAGCAGGAGAAATTCTGACTAACATATACTTTTATCTTTAGCTGTCTTATTATCTATTTCTGTCTCTCTCTGTTTATCTCCACTTTATCTTTCTCTCAATCTCTCTCTCATATATATGTATATACATATATATATATGTATCCCTCTCTCTCTCTCTCTCTCTCTCTCTCTCTCTCTCTCTCTCTCTCTCTCTCTCTTATCAGACTCTCTATCTCTCCTTGAGCCTCTTTCTTTCTCTCACTCTTTCTACATCCGTCTTTCCCTTTTTCTCTCTTCCTCTATCCCTCTCCCTCTATCTCTCCCTCTCTGTCTCTCTCTCTATCAATCCATCTGTCTCTCTCTATCTTCATCTCTTTCTCAGTTTTCTTCTCTTTTCCTATTTCCCTCTCTCTTTCTATTTTTCTTTTTCGATCTCTCTATCTTGCTCTCTATCTATTTCTTTTTAAATCTTTCACTCTATTTTAGTTACATAAATTACTTACAGTGAATAACGTATTGTTAAAAACAAATAAATACTATTTTAGTCACCTGAATTACTTACAATGATTTAGATATTGTCAAAATATGAATAAATCCTATTTTAGTCACCTAATTTACTTACTGTGAATCAAACATTGTCAAAACATAGATCAATCTTGTTTGCGTTACCTTTCCTTAGTAAATGGCATAGCTTAAGCTCTTGCCTCATGCGGAATAGCTGCAATCTTATGACCAAGTAGAAGAACTACTCATTCTGCTTTGAAATTACCATTAAAAATTCAAATTTTCAAAACTCTCAGGTATCTTCAAAACATTCAAATGCAGAAATGCAAACTTATTGTTTGGGATGAATACGCAATGGCACACAAAATATCACTTGAAGCTCTTGATCGATCCTTGCAAAATTTATCAACCATTCGGGCATGCAGTAATATTGCTTTCAGGAGATTTCAGAAAAATACCACCTATAATTCCTCAATCAACACTAGCAGATGAAATAAATGCTTGCTTCAAATACTTTATTTTTGGCGCCATGTGAGGCCATTAATCCTAACTCAAAATATGCTCGTCCAGTTACAGAACGACTGATCCGTAGATAAATTTTTGTATCAATTGTGGAAAATTGGGAACGGTAAAGGGACGGCTGATTCGAGTTTAGGGCGAATTTCTTGCCTCATAACTTTTGAAATTTTATTACTTCAAAAGGAAAGTTGGTAAAAAAATGTTTTTCCAGATATTTAAATTAATTATAAGAATTCCAGTTGGCTGAGTGAAAGAGCTATTCTGCAGCTTAAAATAAAGACGTTCATGAACTTAACGATATTATACAGCTTAAAATTTCAAGTGTGGTAGTCACATACATGTCTGTCGACACTGTTGTGGAAGCAGATGAAGTGATTAATTATGCAACAGAATTTTTTAATTAAGTAGATTTGACAGGGATGCAACCGCATGTACTGCGATTGAAAATTGGCATACCAATCATCATGTTGCGAAATATAAAAGAATTCAAGCTTTGAAATTGCAGAAAAAAATAACTAACAACATTATAGAAACAACAATCTTAACAGGTGGCGATGTTTTCATTCCACGCATTACTAGGATCCCAGCGGATACAACAGTTAAAATGAGGAAGATTGCAATTCTCAATTCGTTTGTCGTTTGCAATCGTCATCAACAAAGCTCAGGGGAAATCTTTACAATTGTGTTGCTTACATTTACACACTGACTATTTTCACATAGACAATTAATGTGGCGTGTTCAAGAGTAAGCAAACCAGATAATCTCTGTATCTGCTAAGAAAATTAAACAACAAAACATTGTGTATCCACAAGTACTGGGAAAATTAAGCATATCAGAAACATGCATTTTATCATTTGGGTTGTTTTCTATTCCGATAAGCCACAGTTACGCATGTCAGCGTACAGCTAGTATATATAACCTTAACTAAAATTTTGTAAATGGAAAACGGGAATCATCAGCTGCTTACCATCTAGCATATATATATATATTGTACATGGTAAGTATATATATATATATATATATATATATATGCTAGATGGTAAGCAGCTGATGATTCCCGTTTTCCATTTACAAAATATTAGTTAAGGTTTTCTCTTTTCATCCTTATGTAGTTAAATTCTGTGTTAAAATTAAAGACTTTCGCGAAATCGGCTTATGCAAATACGAAGTCTATTTCTATTTAACCACTTTAGTTAATGCCATCTGTTCATCCTTATATAAATAAATTCTCTTTCGTTATTATAAACTTTTTAGAAGTCGGATTATGTAGGTGCTAAGTCTGCGATAGGTTAAAGTTAATATTTTCCCCCCTTCCGGGAATTTAAACTGCATTCTTTATTTTTGCATTTTCTTATCCAAAGCTTCTTTAGGCTATATATATATATATATATATATATATATATATATATATATATGTGTGTGTGTGTGTGTGTGTGTGTGTGTGTGTGTGTGTGTGTGTGTGTGTGTGTGTGCGTGTGTGTGAGCCCTTTAAGAACATCGTTTCTTATCGTTGAGCACTTTAGAGTTGAAATAAAGTCGGTCAATTTAGCACGGGCAGATCATCATATAATGATTAGATCACTATAACAGACGTTAAAAACATTTAAAAATAAATGTTAGAATTTTAACAGAATATCTCTAGCGGTTATCGGGGGCGGAATGGATTTGGTCTTTGGTAATGAGGTCAGAGATGGTTTCGTTGCCGGGTGTGTTCCCGAATCTCCCAACAGCTGTTAATCGTGAGACTTTGCACTGATGATTCCCGAAAGGTTAATTGCATGTATTTAATAACTATGATAGTAGATTATATATATATATATATATATATATACAATATTTATTATGACACTATATATACATATTTCAAGGTCGTACCATTGGTTTCGATACACCGAAAACAGTAATAATATACTGTGGAAAATCGGTATAATCTCTTCGGCGACAAAGAAAATCTGAAACTAATGCAAAATGAACGAACATAGAAGAAACGCTAGACGAGCGTTTAAGACTCAGAATTTCATATTTAAAAAAATATCGTTTTAAAACTGACGTTAATAGATTATTATAGAAGAAAGAAAGGAAGAATGTGTGTGTGTGTGTGTGTGTGTGTGTGTGTGTGCGTGCGTGCGTGCATAGCGGGGAAGGGGGTGCGATGGAAAACTCTCTAAAAAATATAAAGGTCCTGTTAAAGCCATATTAATAAATAAAAGTAGGACAATTAACGGTAATAAATGATGAGAAAGGCATGAATATATTAATATGATTTATAAAATTTTTTTAAAAATTTAAATTAATTAAATTAATTAAATTAAATAAAATAAGGATAAAGATAAATAAGGTAAATTTAATAAATAAATAAAAAATAAGAACTTTAAAAGAATTTTAAATTTATTTAAAAAATATTAATATTTTAATTATGAGAGAATAATAGTGAATGGAGAAATTTAAGATAATTAAAATAATTAAAGGAAATTAATAAATATTAAAAGACTATACAACTATCAGATGCGAAGGTTGTGTGGGGGGGGGGAAGGGGAATAGTTTCTCTATAAAGGTTATCCTTATTATTGGGGGGGGGTTATATGGTAGAGTTAAGGATATTAGGTGGTGAGAAAGGTTGAGATATGAGTAGAAGAGAGTTGGTTTGGAGATTAGAATGAGAGGTGAATGTGGAATTTAGGTGTCTATACGTGAATAGGGTGTCTTTGTGTAAATAGGGTGTGTGATAGTAAGGAGGTAAGGTGGCGAGGAATGTTGAGGTATGATTAGAAGAGAGATGGTTTGAGGTTTAGAGTGAGAGGTGAATGTGGTATTTAGGTGTCTATGTGTGAATTAGGAGTCTTTGTGTAAATGGAGTGTGAATCGGTTAAGTTATGCTGTTGTTAGGCCATTTGGCGAGGAGGAATTTTCTTTTGTGGGGACATTGTCTGAAGATTTCGTTTTTAATATTCATACAGGCTATGGATGGGTTATTGATAGCCTGAAGGATCCTAAATTTTTCAGTAGTGCAAAGTGAGCAGGTCTTGGAGGTTGGGTCGTAAGATTTTTTAATATCCATGATTGACCATTTTATTTTATATGGAGTATTAGATTCTTTAAGCGACCAAATCTTGGTGGCTAAAGATGTGTCAAATTTCTTTTGGGGATATTTGAAAGTGGAGTTATGTGCATACAGCCTCTGCTTGAAGGTACCCTGAGTCATTCCAATGTAGATTTCTTCTTTACCTGGGTTATTTTCAGGAATGACTTTGGCCTGGTAAACGATAGATTTGATTGTGCAGCCTCCCCCCAGAGGACAGGTATCTCCTCCCCTGCATGAGCAGCGAGGGTTAGGGGGGTTAATAGGGATTGGGGGTTTAGATGTCAGGATAGAGCCGACTGAGGGAGAGCAGGAATAGCTAGTTTTGATGGTGTTTCTATTAAAGATTTTATGGAGTTTGTTTGTGGGTGGAAAATGCTTATCTATTAGAAGAAGGAATTGTCTACCTATATTATACCTGACGTTGAGGGAGAACGGAGGGGTGAACCAAATTATGTTCCTGGATCTGTTGGGTCTGCGCTGTCTGGTGGGTGGATTGGGCATATATGAAATATCTTCCTGGTATCCACTTTCTCGGAGCGCTCTGTTATAATATGGCGCAGCTTGTTGGAAAATCTCTCTGCTGGATGAAAGGTTGGAGATTCTTCTGCTGATGCTGGGGACAAGGTTCTTGAAAACACGAGGTGGATGGCATGATTGCGTATTAATGTACTTAAGCTGTTCAGTAGGTTTGTGGTAGGGTCTGGTAGAATTGCTGGGCAGGTCCAATGTAACATCTAAGAAATCCACACTAGTAAGGTTGGTGTCAATGGTGATATTAAACCCAAGTTCTTTAAGGAATTTGGTCAATTGTTTTCTGAACCTGTCTAGGTTTTGACCATTGCAGTTGCGTGAAAGACATAAACCATCATCTCGGTATAGGCCAAATTCATGGTTGGGGAACTTGTTCTGTAGGGAGTGGAGAATAAAGAGACCTACCAGATCACAAATATCCGCACTATCAAAGGCACCCATTGGAACATCAAAGGGGTCCTCAGGATTGGATTTTTTAACCCACGTTTTGTTATCAAAGAAAAGGAGTGAATTTCTTGCGTGGAGGATAGTTTGGATTTCCAAGTCACTCATCTCCATGAAGGATTTGGCAAAGGTTAGGGAGCTGTCGAGGATTTCCCTGCTAATGGATGGATAAAAGTCAGTAATGTCAAATTGAGTAAACTTGCATTGTTCTTTATTGGGAATGGCTTTGAACCATTGGATAGATTCTTGGGTATTAGTCCAAAGTTTTAGGTTGCAATTGTTTTTAATACATTTGTTAATTTTCTTGACGATATATTTACTCGCTAGACCTATTTCACTTTTAGCAGGGTTAATCAGTCTGCAAGTAGGTCTGTCTTGAAAATGAGGTTTGTGGTCTTTCAAGGTAATGAAGGCTGTTTTTTGAGCTAGCTGATTTGCTCTGTAGTCAATTTTTAGTTTAGCTGCAATGTTTGAGGCTTCTTGGTTAATATTTGATAAGGTACGGCTTGATGCGATTTGATATTGCTTTGTGATGTTTTTTAAAGCAAGATCCTTGTATTTGTTTGTATGGATTTTATAGATATTTCTGGTTTTATCTGCAAATGTGAGAGTGTGTTCATTTGATTTAAGATTTTTTATGTCAGCGGCTAAGATTTTTTGGAAGGCAGTGTTATTTCGCATGAAACGGATTTTAGGAATTAAATCCAGTAAGTCTTTTTCAAAGGCGTCCATTTCAGGGGCTTTATCCGGATATTTGGAGGATTTTAGACCATAATGGTTATTTAGATGTGGGTCTTCTGTAGAATTAGAAATATGATGTTTCCACCTCATACGTTTCACTACATCTTCCATTTTATTGATAAGACATTTCAGATAAAAAGTGTTGCTGGGCGTCGGAATGTCCTTAGGAGAGTATCTGAGTTCTTGTTTGTTCATTTTACAATTGTTCCTCTTAGTAGTAGATATAGTACAAGATTTATTTTCAAGAGTGCTCAACCGCGTAATCGATCAATGTCGAAATGATACAGAAATCGGAATAGCGGGGGCTGTATAGCGTGTCCAGGGGTGATGAAAAAAATCCAATAAAGTGCTCGATCGTAGATGTGAGAGCTGAAGATACAATATTTATTATGACACTATATATACATATTTCAAGGTCGTACCATTGGTTTCGATACACCGAAAACAGTAATAATATACTGTGGAAAATCGGTATAATCTCTTCGGCGACAAAGAAAAATCTGAAACTAATGCAAAATGAACGAACGTAGAAGAAACGCTAGACGAGCGTTTAAGACTCAGAATTTCATATTTAAAAAAATATCGTTTTAAAACTGACGTTAATAGATTATTATAGAAGAAAGAAAGGAAGAATGTGTGTGTGTGTGTGTGTGTGTGTGTGTGTGTGTGTGTGTGTGCGTGCGTGCGTGCATAGCGGGGAAGGGGGTGCGATGGAAAACTCTCTAAAAAATATAAAGGTCCTGTTAAAGCCATATTAATAAATAAAAGTAGGACAATTAACGGTAATAAATGATGAGAAAGGCATGAATATATTAATATGATTTATAAAATTTTTTTAAAAATTTAAATTAATTAAATTAATTAAATTAAATAAAATAAGGATAAAGATAAATAAGGTAAATTTAATAAATAAATAAAAAATAAGAACTTTAAAAGAATTTTAAATTTATTTAAAAAATATTAATATTTTAATTATGAGAGAATAATAGTGAATGGAGAAATTTAAGATAATTAAAATAATTAAAGGAAATTAATAAATATTAAAAGACTATACAACTATCAGATGCGAAGGTTGTGGGGGGGGGGGGAAGGGGAATAGTTTCTCTATAAAGGTTATCCTTATTATTGGGGGGGGGTTATATGGTAGAGTTAAGGATATTAGGTGGTGAGAAAGGTTGAGATATGAGTAGAAGAGAGTTGGTTTGGAGATTAGAATGAGAGGTGAATGTGGAATTTAGGTGTCTATACGTGAATAGGGTGTCTTTGTGTAAATAGGGTGTGTGATAGTAAGGAGGTAAGGTGGCGAGGAATGTTGAGGTATGATTAGAAGAGAGATGGTTTGAGGTTTAGAGTGAGAGGTGAATGTGGTATTTAGGTGTCTATGTGTGAATTAGGAGTCTTTGTGTAAATGGAGTGTGAATCGGTTAAGTTATGCTGTTGTTAGGCCATTTGGCGAGGAGGAATTTTCTTTTGTGGGGACATTGTCTGAAGATTTCGTTTTTAATATTCATACAGGCTATGGATGGGTTATTGATAGCCTGAAGGATCCTAAATTTTTCAGTAGTGCAAAGTGAGCAGGTCTTGGAGGTTGGGTCGTAAGATTTTTTAATATCCATGATTGACCATTTTATTTTATATGGAGTATTAGATTCTTTAAGCGACCAAATCTTGGTGGCTAAAGATGTGTCAAATTTCTTTTGGGGATATTTGAAAGTGGAGTTATGTGCATACAGCCTCTGCTTGAAGGTACCCTGAGTCATTCCAATGTAGATTTCTTCTTTACCTGGGTTATTTTCAGGAATGACTTTGGCCTGGTAAACGATAGATTTGATTGTGCAGCCTCCCCCCAGAGGACAGGTATCTCCTCCCCTGCATGAGCAGCGAGGGTTAGGGGGGTTAATAGGGATTGGGGGTTTAGATGTCAGGATAGAGCCGACTGAGGGAGAGCAGGAATAGCTAGTTTTGATGGTGTTTCTATTAAAGATTTTATGGAGTTTGTTTGTGGGTGGAAAATGCTTATCTATTAGAAGAAGGAATTGTCTACCTATATTATACCTGACGTTGAGGGAGAACGGAGGGGTGAACCAAATTATGTTCCTGGATCTGTTGGGTCTGCGCTGTCTGGTGGGTGGATTGGGCATATATGAAATATCTTCCTGGTATCCACTTTCTCGGAGCGCTCTGTTATAATATGGCGCAGCTTGTTGGAAAATCTCTCTGCTGGATGAAAGGTTGGAGATTCTTCTGCTGATGCTGGGGACAAGGTTCTTGAAAACACGAGGTGGATGGCATGATTGCGTATTAATGTACTTAAGCTGTTCAGTAGGTTTGTGGTAGGGTCTGGTAGAATTGCTGGGCAGGTCCAATGTAACATCTAAGAAATCCACACTAGTAAGGTTGGTGTCAATGGTGATATTAAACCCAAGTTCTTTAAGGAATTTGGTCAATTGTTTTCTGAACCTGTCTAGGTTTTGACCATTGCAGTTGCGTGAAAGACATAAACCATCATCTCGGTATAGGCCAAATTCATGGTTGGGGAACTTGTTCTGTAGGGAGTGGAGAATAAAGAGACCTACCAGATCACAAATATCCGCACTATCAAAGGCACCCATTGGAACATCAAAGGGGTCCTCAGGATTGGATTTTTTAACCCACGTTTTGTTATCAAAGAAAAGGAGTGAATTTCTTGCGTGGAGGATAGTTTGGATTTCCAAGTCACTCATCTCCATGAAGGATTTGGCAAAGGTTAGGGAGCTGTCGAGGATTTCCCTGCTAATGGATGGATAAAAGTCAGTAATGTCAAATTGAGTAAACTTGCATTGTTCTTTATTGGGAATGGCTTTGAACCATTGGATAGATTCTTGGGTATTAGTCCAAAGTTTTAGGTTGCAATTGTTTTTAATACATTTGTTAATTTTCTTGACGATATATTTACTCGCTAGACCTATTTCACTTTTAGCAGGGTTAATCAGTCTGCAAGTAGGTCTGTCTTGAAAATGAGGTTTGTGGTCTTTCAAGGTAATGAAGGCTGTTTTTTGAGCTAGCTGATTTGCTCTGTAGTCAATTTTTAGTTTAGCTGCAATGTTTGAGGCTTCTTGGTTAATATTTGATAAGGTACGGCTTGATGCGATTTGATATTGCTTTGTGATGTTTTTTAAAGCAAGATCCTTGTATTTGTTTGTATGGATTTTATAGATATTTCTGGTTTTATCTGCAAATGTGAGAGTGTGTTCATTTGATTTAAGATTTTTTATGTCAGCGGCTAAGATTTTTTGGAAGGCAGTGTTATTTCGCATGAAACGGATTTTAGGAATTAAATCCAGTAAGTCTTTACAGCCCCCGCTATTCCGATTTCTGTATCATTTCGACATTGATCGATTACGCGGTTGAGCACTCTTGAAAATAAATCTTGTACTATATCTACTACTAAGAGGAACAATTGTAAAATGAACAAACAAGAACTCAGATACTCTTCTAAGGACATTCCGACGCCCAGCAACACTTTTTATCTGAAATGTCTTATCAATAAAATGGAAGATGTAGTGAAACGTATGAGGTGGAAACATCATATTTCTAATTCTACAGAAGACCCACATCTAAATAACCATTATGGTCTAAAATCCTCCAAATATCCGGATAAAGCCCCTGAAATGGACGCCTTTGAAAAAGACTTACTGGATTTAATTCCTAAAATCCGTTTCATGCGAAATAACACTGCCTTCCAAAAAATCTTAGCCGCTGACATAAAAAATCTTAAATCAAATGAACACACTCTCACATTTGCAGATAAAACCAGAAATATCTATAAAATCCATACAAACAAATACAAGGATCTTGCTTTAAAAAACATCACAAAGCAATATCAAATCGCATCAAGCCGTACCTTATCAAATATTAACCAAGAAGCCTCAAACATTGCAGCTAAACTAAAAATTGACTACAGAGCAAATCAGCTAGCTCAAAAAACAGCCTTCATTACCTTGAAAGACCACAAACCTCATTTTCAAGACAGACCTACTTGCAGACTGATTAACCCTGCTAAAAGTGAAATAGGTCTAGCGAGTAAATATATCGTCAAGAAAATTAACAAATGTATTAAAAACAATTGCAACCTAAAACTTTGGACTAATACCCAAGAATCTATCCAATGGTTCAAAGCCATTCCCAATAAAGAACAATGCAAGTTTACTCAATTTGACATTACTGACTTTTATCCATCCATTA
Organism: Euprymna scolopes; assembly: GCF_053919585.1. NCBI lineage: Eukaryota > Metazoa > Mollusca > Cephalopoda > Sepiida > Sepiolidae > Euprymna > Euprymna scolopes. The sequence continues at coordinate 23,489,279 of NC_136497.1, forward strand.
GCAGGGAAATCCTCGACAGCTCCCTAACCTTTGCCAAATCCTTCATGGAGATGAGTGACTTGGAAATCCAAACTATCCTCCACGCAAGAAATTCACTCCTTTTCTTTGATAACAAAACGTGGGTTAAAAAATCCAATCCTGAGGACCCCTTTGATGTTCCAATGGGTGCCTTTGATAGTGCGGATATTTGTGATCTGGTAGGTCTCTTTATTCTCCACTCCCTACAGAACAAGTTCCCCAACCATGAATTTGGCCTATACCGAGATGATGGTTTATGTCTTTCACGCAACTGCAATGGTCAAAACCTAGACAGGTTCAGAAAACAATTGACCAAATTCCTTAAAGAACTTGGGTTTAATATCACCATTGACACCAACCTTACTAGTGTGGATTTCTTAGATGTTACATTGGACCTGCCCAGCAATTCTACCAGACCCTACCACAAACCTACTGAACAGCTTAAGTACATTAATACGCAATCATGCCATCCACCTCGTGTTTTCAAGAACCTTGTCCCCAGCATCAGCAGAAGAATCTCCAACCTTTCATCCAGCAGAGAGATTTTCCAACAAGCTGCGCCATATTATAACAGAGCACTCCGAGAAAGTGGATACCAGGAAGATATTTCATATATGCCCAATCCACCCACCAGACAGCGCAGACCCAACAGATCCAGGAACATAATTTGGTTCACCCCTCCGTTCTCCCTCAACGTCAGGTATAATATAGGTAGACAATTCCTTCTTCTAATAGATAAGCATTTTCCACCCACAAACAAACTCCATAAAATCTTTAATAGAAACACCATCAAAACTAGCTATTCCTGCTCTCCCTCAGTCGGCTCTATCCTGACATCTAAACCCCCAATCCCTATTAACCCCCCTAACCCTCGCTGCTCATGCAGGGGAGGAGATACCTGTCCTCTGGGGGGAGGCTGCACAATCAAATCTATCGTTTACCAGGCCAAAGTCATTCCTGAAAATAACCCAGGTAAAGAAGAAATCTACATTGGAATGACTCAGGGTACCTTCAAGCAGAGGCTGTATGCACATAACTCCACTTTCAAATATCCCCAAAAGAAATTTGACACATCTTTAGCCACCAAGATTTGGTCGCTTAAAGAATCTAATACTCCATATAAAATAAAATGGTCAATCATGGATATTAAAAAATCTTACGACCCAACCTCCAAGACCTGCTCACTTTGCACTACTGAAAAATTTAGGATCCTTCAGGCTATCAATAACCCATCCATAGCCTGTATGAATATTAAAAACGAAATCTTCAGACAATGTCCCCACAAAAGAAAATTCCTCCTCGCCAAATGGCCTAACAACAGCATAACTTAACCGATTCACACTCCATTTACACAAAGACTCCTAATTCACACATAGACACCTAAATACCACATTCACCTCTCACTCTAAACCTCAAACCATCTCTCTTCTAATCATACCTCAACATTCCTCGCCACCTTACCTCCTTACTATCACACACCCTATTTACACAAAGACACCCTATTCACGTATAGACACCTAAATTCCACATTCACCTCTCATTCTAATCTCCAAACCAACTCTCTTCTACTCATATCTCAACCTTTCTCACCACCTAATATCCTTAACTCTACCATATAACCCCCCCCCCAATAATAAGGATAACCTTTATAGAGAAACTATTCCCCTTCCCCCCCACAACCTTCGCATCTGATAGTTGTATAGTCTTTTAATATTTATTAATTTCCTTTAATTATTTTAATTATCTTAAATTTCTCCATTCACTATTATTCTCTCATAATTAAAATATTAATATTTTTTAAATAAATTTAAAATTCTTTTAAAGTTCTTATTTTTTATTTATTTATTAAATTTACCTTATTTATCTTTATCCTTATTTTATTTAATTTAATTAATTTAATTAATTTAAATTTTTAAAAAAATTTTATAAATCATATTAATATATTCATGCCTTTCTCATCATTTATTACCGTTAATTGTCCTACTTTTATTTATTAATATGGCTTTAACAGGACCTTTATATTTTTTAGAGAGTTTTCCATCGCACCCCCTTCCCCGCTATGCACGCACGCATGCACACACACACACACACACACACACACACACACACACACACACACACACACACACACACACACACACATTCTTCCTTTCTTTCTTCTATAATAATCTATTAACGTCAGTTTTAAAACGATATTTTTTTAAATATGAAATTCTGAGTCTTAAACGCTCGTCTAGCGTTTCTTCTATGTTCGTTCATTTTGCATTAGTTTCAGATTTTTCTTTGTCGCCGAAGAGATTATACCGATTTTCCACAGTATATTATTACTGTTTTCGGTGTATCGAAACCAATGGTACGACCTTGAAATATGTATATATAGTGTCATAATAAATATTGTATCTTCAGCTCTCACATCTACGATCGAGCACTTTATTGGATTTTTTTCATCACCCCTGGACACGCTATATATATATATATATATATATATATATATATATATATATATATATGAATAACTATTTTATTTAATCACATAAATTAATATACAAAGATACAATTTACGTGTGAATTTTCAGTATCAACTTGGAAAGTGCTCGATGCATACGTAGAGTTAGGAAGTAAGTTATGAAAATATACATGGCAAGTAAGCTTAATCGTCATAAATAAGCTTAATTGCCATATATATTCTTATAAGTTACTACTTACTATCTATCTATATCTATATCTATATATAACTATATATATACATATACAATTTACTCACATAAAATTGATATGCAAAAGTATAAATTCATGCGTAAACATTAAGTATTTACTTTAAAAGTGCTCAATACGTAGGTAGAGCTAGTTAGTCATTTATAATGAATATTCTTCGTTTCATCCACTCTAGGACTCTTCAGACTTATGCGCGAATTTTGTGGTTGTCTGTCGTTTTTATATACTCACCTTCTAAGCCAATCAGCTTTCTAGTATCCAAAGCGCCCTTCATATCAGCCAATGGACATGCACTTATAGGACAAAGGCCCATTTAACGTCTGGTTGACCTGATTCTTTGTGTGTGTTCTATTTAGCCTGAATATCTAGTGTCTTGACCTGTTTTAAATATAGGTTAGGTTTTTTTGTATTTTTTGCTAGTTTTATATATATATATATATATATATATATATATATATATATATATATATATATATAACAAATATATATATGCATGATAGTTTTCGTATATGCATGTTTATTTATTTTATTTATTTATTTGTTTATTTTCTATTGTTTTTGTTAGTTTTAAAGTTATTTTGTATCTCTTACTATTTTCCATTCGACTACCGGCGAACGGCCGCTTTCCTTGAGTTCCCAGTATTTATTTGGTAGCGTTGTTTCCATACGGTGTTTTTTCTTGTTGAATGTACTTTTGTGGTCATAATATCGAGTTTTGAAATCTAAGGAAGTTGTTATTATGTGCTTTAATTATCATCTCTAAATTTTCGCAGCAGCTGTAGGATAACTTTAGGGTATCACCCACCATCCCAACTCGATCGTAAGTAGACTCAACAATAACTCAAGCGATTAAAATGCATTTAACAGATCAACCAATATCTATTAAACAGCCCTAACAATAGTGGATACAAAAATATTAATATCAAATATAAGCAACAAAACACCAATAACTATAATAAAATTAAAAATAAAAGAAAAAGAAATATAATCAAATGTTAAAAATAGAACTTGGCAAGAAATTTCTATATCTTATCTAAAAGCACTTTCCTGCAAGCAACCCCTTACACAAAATTTTCAATAAAAATACCCTAAAGTTATCCTACAGCTGCTGCGAAAATTTAGAGATGATAATTAAAGCACATAATAACAAAATATTTAATAAAAACAATGTAAACAGCAACAAAATAAACAATAAAAAGTAGACACTATGACAAAAATAAAACTAACACAAAAGACAAATATATAACTAGCAGAAATAATAATAATAATAATAATAATAATAATAATAATAATAATAATAATAATAATAATAATAATAATAATAAACCAACTCCGGACAACAACAACCATACTAGAAATAAAAATAAAAATACTAATAACGAACAAGATAAATGCAACTGTAGATACGGCACATTTTGTCCACCTCAAAATAAAGGTCTAACCAAAAGCATATTTTACCAGGCAACAATATTTGCGAAGAAAAAAACCAAATAACAAGAAATGTTACGTAGGTATGACTTCCTTAGATTTCAAAACTCGATATTATGACCACAAAAGTACATTCAACAATAAAAAAACACCGTATGAAAACAACGCTAGCATATAAATATTCGGTAGTCGAATGGAAAATAGTAAGACAAGCAAACACCTGTAGAGACCTAGACGACTCATGTAGATTATGCCTTCATGAAAAATTTGCTATCCTATACTTTAAAAAAACCCAATATCTATTAAACTGTAGGAGAGAAAAAGCGAAAATCTGTGTTCAAAAGATAACATTTACTCTAGGATAGAGATACAAAATAACTTTAAAACTAAAAAAACAATAGAAAATAAACAAATAAATAAATAAAATAAATAAACATACATATACAAAAACCATCATACAAAGATATGTATGTATATATATATATATATATATATATATATATATATATATATATATATATAACAAAAGCCAACTTAACCTATATTTAAAACAGGTCAAGACACTAGATATCCAGGCTAAATAGAACACACACAAAGGTTCAGGTCAACTAGAGGTAAAATGGGCCTTTTTCCTATAAGTGCATATCCATTGGCTGATAGAAAAAGCGCGGTGGATACTAGAAAGATGATTGGCTAACTAAAATCTCAATAGAAGGTGAGTATATGAAATCGACAGACAACCACAAAATTTGCGCATAAGTCTGAAGAGTCCTAGAGTGGATGAAACGCGGAATATTCAGTGTAGCTTAATCGCCACATATATTTTATAAATTACTATATATATATATATATATATATATATATATATATATATATATATATATATATATATATTTACTTCTTAATAAATTGATCTAACAATCAGCTGGTATCGAACCCTGTGATTATAAGATTTACAAAATATCTGGTCGTAATATTTTAGGTATTACACCATCTAAGTATATACAGGATAGAGCAAATAAATAAAATTCTAGTGATTCAATTAAATTTTTAAAAAACTTTATTTAAATGAAGGATTTTTTTTTTATTATTCCAAGTAAGACAAAGAATACTATCTCCTTATCTCATAGGGTTTCGATGCCTAACATCTCTTCAGAGGAGAAAATAGTAGCAAATAGATATAATGGTATTCACCCTATTTTCTAAAGAGTTTCATTTACTTCTTTTTCCTCTTCCTTTCTTTCATTTTATTTTTTCTGCTTCTTTTTATTTTTCCTCTCTTTCCCTATTCCCAAACCTTACCTGACCTACTAAAGCGGCCACTCGACCTTTTTGATAGCTATTTATAGCTTGTTTTAACTTCGTCTGTAGAGGTCATTTTCTGCTATATATATACATACATATATATATACACATATGTATATATTATCTCCACCCCCTCATCCATCTCTTAATTTTATATTTCTCCCCCTTCCACTACCCCTTTCTATCTATTCTATCTCACTAACGTTTAAGTCCAGTAATACTTAGGTTTTTAATAAAAAGTTTCCTCCGGACCTTAAAAAGCTTTTCATAAGGAAGAATTACTCCAGAAATATGCCCAACTTGGATTTCTACTCTGTGATGTGGATTACCCAATATGCAGCTTGGATCTCATTACATCAGAGCTTTAAAGGACAGTGTTGTGGGGGAACCACCTTCCAAATGGAATGTTCTTTCCATTATATAAACCATAGAACTTTTGATCCCAGGTGTTGATTAAACACCAGAGCGGCCCTCGCCTGTTCGGTGACGTTTACTACTCTTTTCAGTTGTAATCTTTTTACGTTGTGGTTTTAGTAATACATTGTTTAAACTATATTCAATTGTTTTGTTTTCTTTTGGCTTAATGCAAGCCATAACACTGGCGACATTGGATTCGGAGAATGTACTCACATTTAAAAACAGTGTTCTAAAAAACTAAACACTGACGACATTGGATTCAAGGAGCATACTAAAATCGAAACCAGTAACGACATTGAAAAAAATACTCGCGTTGAAATAGTATTCTAAAAATACTAACGACGTCGGACTCAAATGTTATCAAGCAGAAGGAAATATCTAACATAACACTTGCAACTGAAAGGTTCACGGTAACTAAAAAAAATGCAGATCATTACGGAAAAAATAGTTGAAAAGAAAAAAGTTCGTCACGACTTTCAAAGATAGCGTTGTACTTTTGCAAAAAGAAAAGGTTCGTTGCGACTTAGAAAGGTAAATTTTTATATTTTTGGAAAAAGAATTCGTCACTTGTGTTTTTCGCTGCTAAAATGAGGCTTATTTTTTTCTCTGGAGAAAAATATACACTTGATTTTCTTTTTTTCAATTAACTTTTTATATATTTATGTTTTTTCTGTTCGTTTTATTGTCTGGAGGAAGAAATGAGAAAGAATACAACGGTTTTGTAAAATTAAGCGAACGTTTTGAAATTGCTAATGCTGACAAAGCAAAATGGACGAATTGAAAGTAGCGTTGGAACATTTGACCAAGTTGCATATCGATGCCGCAAAGCGTCAGTCACAATCCGAAAAACACTGGACTAAACGTCAAATACGATTCGAGGAACAGCAAAAGGAAGTTCAAAAACAGTAAGCTGAACGTAAATTACGAACCGAGGAACAGCAAAAGGATAAAATACTGATTTTCACAATCGCGGAAATCAGCTTGAGAGGGGGTGTTGTGGTGGAATCACCTTCCAAATGGACTGTTCTATCCATTATATAAACCATAGACCTTTTGATCCCAGGTGTGGATTAAACACTAGAGCGACCCTCGCCTGCTCGGTAATGTTTCAGTTATAACCTTTTTACGTTGTTGTTCCAGTAATACATTGTTTAAACTATATTCTGTTGTTCTGTTTTCTTTGTGGCTTATTGCAAGCCATAACAGATAGTCACCTTGGATTTTACCGCACACTTTAGAACTAAACCTTTATATCCTTTTCTTCAATTCTCCCTGTTATGTGACTTTTATTTAATCAATTTTTTATTATGATTTTCCATGTCTAACTGACTTTAGCAAATAGGGTGAATATCATTATATCTTTTTGCTAATATTTTCTTCTCTGAAGAGATGGTAGGCATCGAAACCCTATTGGATAAGGAGATAAAAGTTCTAAAGTATTCTTTGTCTTACTTAGAATAATAAAAGATCCTTTCTTTGAATAAAGATTTATTTAATTTCATCGAATCACTACAATTTGCTATATATATATATATATATATATATATATATATATATATAAATATGTGTGTGTGTGTGTTTGCACAATTGCGTTTCTCTCTATTCAATTTATTCAAATAATTAAACAAAGCTTTTTGTAATTAAAGCTAACCACATACGTTTCTCTTATTATTTGGCGTATTTCCTAATTATTTGCAAACTTCGCCCAACATTGATAAGAGAACATTCATTGCACTGCATTCCTGCTTCGACTTGAAGACAATCCTGCACCTGCAGCAATCCGTGTCTCCTCAATCTCATTGCTAACAAACACAATTACAATACCATGTAGATAAATAAGTAATAAATACCGCTAGTGACAGGTATTATCGTAATCGTTCGCAGTCTATTTTTAAACTCTTTATTTTTACTAGTTCTTTCAGTTGTTCGTTGGTTGTTTGCTATTCATTTATACATCACGAATCATGAATATATGAATGCATGCCCAGACCTACTGTTAATACTATCATAATGAAACTTTGATATTTCTTATAAAATACGAACTAACGTTTCTTCCTTAAATTATGTACTATCCTATACCTTAATTTATTGAATCAATATTATTTCGGGGTACAGAATTTTATGATAGCTTAATACAAACGAAATATAACATAAAGAATATAAAACACATAAAGTGAAAGAGCTAGTAGATCAGCCTCGTACAATGCCCAAGAGAGCTAAATCGAATACTAATTACGATAAAAAAAATAATATTATAAAATGTAAATATGGCGGAGGACACAAAAAACTCGCGGGAAAAAAGTAAATAAATAAATAAATAAATTTATTAATTAAAAAAAATATCCCCCGCTTATTATTTTCCTCCTTGCTTTTTTTTGTGTGTCTCCCGCCACATTTCCGTCTAATATTATTATTTCTTTAATCGTAATTATATCCCGATTAAGCTCTGTGGGTCTTGGTACGAAACCGGTTAGCTAGCTCTGTCACTTTTTACTTTTTAAATTCATTATGTTAAAATTTGGTCGATATTTACCAATCACACACACACACACACACACACACACACACACACACACACACACACACACACACACACGCACACGCACAAACACACACATATACTCACACACACGCATAAACATACATACATATATGTGTACACACACATTCACACACACACATTCACACACACACACACACACACACACACACACACACACATATATATATATATATATATATATCATTTACTTTAATTCACCTATAACACGGCATATTTCCACTGATGCGTAGGAGAAAGTTTTATAGGGGTAAACCTGAATTGGAAGTTTGGTAGAAAGATAATTGTTCACACTGAAATGAAATGTTTTTAATATTGGGAAGCAGAGAGCTGGGAGAGAATTTGAAAGGCAAGTGTTTTAAGGAAAGAACTTTTAAGTGAAGTAAATCTTCCGGCATTTAGGGATGTGTACACTGAACGTACGGGATTTTGCTTCTAATATATTGCGTGGTCCTTTTCTGACTCATGAATCGCCTATAACCGAAGCCACAATTGATCGAGAATAAAATTTAAAGAGACTGGTCGCTTGTTACTTTAAATGATGTCGAAGAATGTGAAAGTATTATTACCGAATTAAGAATAAATTAGTGTTGGGACGACTAATCGTATTTATAAACGGGAATCAGAAAATCGGAACTTTTTCGCATATCAGAATCGTAATATCAGAACTTTTGAGGGTATCCGTATCGGCAAAAATTGAGCCTAATTTCTAATTCCAAAAACGATTCTTTATTTTTTAATTTTTTTTTTAACTTTGTTTTCGTATTGCTGATATCATTATAAAATGATAAATATTTATTGAGTTTACAGTAGCAATAAAACTAAGATATATAGATAATTAACAGATAAATAAAACTAAGATATTAACAGATGTATCCGGCGTTGTATTAAACGTAAAGTTAAAATATCTTTAAAAAGAAATGAAGTAAAAACACGGAATGAAACTAAACATTTCACTTCTTGTAAGTAAAAAATACTGCAGCTGTGATCGAAACCAAAACCTAAGGACAGTGAGTCAAGTACGATTACAATTAGGCCAGCTTGCCACGTCATTAAAAAGTATTTTCAAACCTACTTATTCTTAACAAAAGGAAGCTGTCGTGTGAACGATTCGCACATGCACAGTCGTGAAACAGTTGACAAACAGATAAAAATCCGATGACCTTCAAGTATCAATGTTTCAATTTTAACACTCCCCTAGCAGCCTCTTTCCGGATGAAAACTGATTAAAACGTTTTTCACATATCTGAATACTCTGTATATCAAATTTAAGCCTGTATATAAAAATGTCGTTGAGTATATAGGTTAAGAGTTGTCCTCACACACATTCTCACTTTTATAGATATATAAATAGATTGATAGATAGATAGATAAAAGCAAATTTAGTTAAAAATTGCACAAGTTAACTTACCAGAGTTGATAAATACGAAATAATGATGAAAATGTATAATCTAACACCGAGTTTATTAAAATCTTCATATAATACATAAACGGTAAATGTTAAGGTATTTTCTCAAATTAAAATGAAAATTATATTTACATTATGAAGCAAATGACAACTCTCCGCTAATCCCCTCTCAATGTTTTTTGTTTGTTTTTTGTATTGCATTCCCCTAAGCGGGTTGAACCAGCTTCCTCCGAAGGACGAAGTGTCAAGGGAAAAATTAAATTCACTGACAGTTCCCAGTCGTCGTAATGAAATTTTAATCTAAAATTTCATGAGACAATTTTAGAATCGGAATTGGTAATATACGAGGTGCCTTCAATAAGTTTCCAAACTTTTCCCCCCATGGATATTTTATTGATACTAGACACATGAACTTCTAGCCCCCTTCGAAGTAATCTCTTTTGGCTGCAGTGCACTTGTTATACCGTACTAATAACTTCTGAAAGACCCCATGGAAGTGTCAATGACTATCGTCACCGCCTTTTTCATCTCTTCAATTGTCTCATAATGTGTTGAAACTCGACTGAACACATGGAAATAAATAACTACAACAAAAAGTAAAAAAGAAAAGAGATATTGAGAGCAAGAAAGTCTATACAATATTTACATAGAGTCCATCCGTATAGTCATGGGGAAAATGTCGGCTGTGTAGTCGTCGACTATCTATCTCGTTGTCTCTCTGAGTCTCTCACTGGGTCTCTCGTTAGGTTTCCCCGGTCTTTACGGTACCAACTATATTTATACAGTTTACACTCAACGTATGTTAATTAGGTGAATCCTGCCACAACATAATGACAAACTCAGAATCGAGGTGTTTGAACAGAATCGATAATTGTATCGGAATCGGAGAAATATTGGATCCTCCCATCACTTGCATGAACAGTATTTGCTTTTTTATGAAGAAGGTTTAAAAAAAACTATTTTCTCACATGAGATTTACAATAAATAATGAACTAAGAATTCCAACAATTTTGTAAATTATTGTATTATTGACTTAATCAAGAAAAATGTGTCTTTTTATAGTAGAATTGTTCGGTGTATATAATTTTTGCTTATTGTCTCTGCAAAACATTCGTACCACTTTTTCCTGTGCATTTAATATGAAATATGTGGGGTATTGCAATGTGAATGTTTAATAAATATTTGAATTCTTATTCTATACAGCATTCTTCGTTTTTAACGAGTAATCCTTACAATATAAACTAGCAGTAAAAACAAAACACATTTTCCTAAAACACCAGCATTTAATGTGGGAATATATACTGTCCCAATAATAATAATAATAATAATAATAATAATCACGTATACATTGGTGAACTTAATGCGAACTTTAAAAACATGCTACGTGAAGATGAAATAAATATTAATAGAAGAATTGTTATTATTTTTAACTTTAAGTATTATTATAATTTTTAACTTTAAATTATAGAAAATAGCTTGGGGAACATAAAACGGCTATAAAAATGACGATTCCTTAAATGCACTATTCTTCTATGTATTAAAATATGATGCTTCTTTTAACCTTTAACAAAATTTTAAAATTGAATGTCGCCGAATATCTTTTTAATCATCACTTAATAAAAAAAAATCCGACACTTAATGGATTCTACAATTTATGATGTTTAATGAGCAAACTTGTACGAGCTGAACACGATTTCAATGAACACGATTAGGCTTACTATTTTGCATTACATTTCTAACAAAAGTTTTTAGATTTTTGTGGATCTTAAGAAAAAAGCACAGGAAAGTAATTCCTCCATTTAATGAACGCAATACATATTTGGCTTTCTAACGTGTATGTTTAGTTCGACGAAAACGAATTCAAACATTCTTTTTGACGTCATATATATTTTGTATTCTAACTTCTATGTTTTGTTCGAAAAAGAACAAAACTATCCATTTCATGTCATAAATCACATCTTTTCAAATATTGACTTCTAAGCTTTTTTTTGTAAGTACAACGGAGACAGTCTTGAAATAAAGGCATTGATGCATATAGAAACAATGTTCGCTTGTCCATTTGTAATTTTCCATTAAGTCAGATTATTATTTCCATAATAATATATACGTATATCCTATATAGTAGATTTATTAAAAACAAGCAACAGATATATTCATTAATTTAGAATGAGTGCTTTATATCAAGTTGATGGTTGAACATCGTCTAATTTTGCCGCATTTACTATATAATATATTTACTATATAATATATTTACTACATAATATATTTACTAAATATATTTACTATATAATATATTTACTATATAGTATATTTACTAAATAATATATTTACTATATAATATATTTACTATATAATATATTTACTATATAATATATTTACTAAATAATATATTTACTATATAATATATTTACTATATAATATATTTACTAAATAATATATTTACTATATAATATATTTACTATATAATATATTTACTATATAATATATTTACTATATAATATATTTACTATATAATATATTTACTATATAATATATTTACTATATAATATATTTACTAAATAATATATTTACTAAATAATATATTTACTAAATAATATATTTACTAAATAATATATTTACTAAATAATATATTTACTATATAATATATTTACTATATAATATATTTACTATATAATATATTTACTATATAATATATTTACTATATAATATATTTACTAAATAATATATTTACTAAATAATATATTTACTAAATAATATATTTACTAAATAATATATTTACTAAATAATATATTTACTATATAATATATTTACTAAATAATATATTTACTAAATAATATATTTACTATATAATATATTTACTAAATAATATATTTACTAAATAATATATTTACTATATAATATATTTACTAAATAATATATTTACTAAATAATATATTTACTAAATAATATATTTACTAAATAATATATTTACTATATAATATATTTACTATATAATATATTTACTATATAATATATTTACTATATAATATATTTACTATATAATATATTTACTAAATAATACATTTACTATATAATATATTTACTATATAATATATTTACCAAATAATATATTTACTAAATAATATATTTACTATATAATATATTTACTATATAATATATTTACTAAATAATATATTTACTATATAATATATTTACTATATAATATATTTACTAAATAATATATTTACTATATAATATATTTACTAAATAATATATTCACTGTATAATATAAAAAGGTCCGTACCAAATTTCAACCAGGCTGGCCAACTAGTTTCCGAGAAAAGATGGAACTTAAATCCTGATTGTTATTACTCCCTATTAATTCCTTACTGTGCATACAACGGATGACATAATTCCTAGTTCGCTGCATATTTTCATAACAAAGAGCATACAAAATTGCAACCATGTCAAGCTAGTAAAACATTGAACTTAAATATTGAGCGCTACTAAAACATCGCTGCATCTTATCATAATAAAGGTCCATTTAAATTTAAGCCAGGTCGGCTAAAATACTACTCCATATTAATTCATAACAGTCTATGAACGGAAAATATAATTGTAAGTCGTTTCACCTTATCGCGATAAAGCTCCATAGCAAATTTCAGACGTATCGACCCAATAGTTTTCGAGAAAAAGTGGATTGGACAGACAGACATACAGACTAAGAAAAATATAATACGTACATATGTTTGTCAGTGTTTACAATTTTTTTAAATTCTATGTCATTACAATTTGTGAAGTGTCTGTAAACTGGCTTGTCCGCTGCATATCATGCCATCTTACGGCAAACAATAAAATAATTATGTAATTGGCCGATAGAAGCATGTTAAATTTTCTAAATGAAAACGAATAATTAAAAATGTGGTTTTAGGATATAAAACTGGTAACATAATTATTCACATGAGTGGCCTGAGGAAATAGATGACGTGCTGATGTGTGTGTGTGTGTGTATGTGTGTGTGTGTGTGTTCACAGTCTAATGTTGCCCATTCACGCAAGAAGCATAGTTACCAGCACTCACACGTATGTCCATAAAAAGCTCGTAGATACATTCACATTTATATCTTTTTTTGTTTTATTGTGTGTGAAAATAATTCGTATTATTTAGATTCTTAGGACTACTGTTCTCATCTTGGGTGCCATTTTTACAACGTTTGGGTCGGTCAAGTGTATCTTGTTGACCTCTTGAATCTTTTCGTCGAGTGTATCTTGTTGACCTCTTGAATCTTTTCGTCGAGTGCATCTTGTTGACCTCTTGAATCTTTTCGTCGAGTGTATCTTGTTGACCTCTTGAATCTTTTCGTCGAGTGTATCTTGTTGACCTCTTGAATCTTTTCGTCGAGTGTATCTTGTTGACCTCTTGAATCTTTTCGTCGAGTGTATCTTGTTGACCTCTTGAATCTTTTCGTCGAGTGTATCTTGTTGACCTCTTGAATCTTTTCGTCGAGTGTATCTTGTTGACCTCTTGAATCTTTTCGTCGAGTGTATCTTGTTGACCTCTTGAATCTTTTCGTCGAACTAAAGAATCTTTCTGTCCAACTCGGAAATCTGCACGGAATTTCGAACGAAAACCTTTTATTCAATTAACAAGGGTATCATGCCCCTATTCTGTAAGTCATAAATCGTAGAAGTCGTAAGTAGTTCGCAATTGTATTTTTGAGTGTCGCGCGCATTGAGAATTAAACCTTCGACCTTCAGGATAGTGTAATTTTGCAGCTAAATTTAACCAATACTTTATCTATTACGCCACTCAAAATGACAACAGTAGTCCAAAGAATAGAAAACGTGATGAATAATATGATAATGATATGGAACATTATATGAAAAAAAAAATCAGAAATGTTAAAATAAACGAAGGTAGTATATGTGAGCACAATAAACACGGTGGAATTCAACTGATATAAATATTGCCCATAAATGTTTTGGGCCTTAATCCAAAACACCCACGCACACTTATTGCATAGCGAATTTGTTTTTAGAAATATATATTTCTGTGTAAATATGTTTTTATTTTCAATCATACTCCACCTTTTATTCATACCAATCCTTAATTTATATGAAGCTCTATATATTACAGAGCATATAACAAATAAATGACAAAGGTCTATACGCCACATTTCGTATTATTGACCATCATTATTCTTTTAAGTATGTTGTTATTCTTATTATTTTTATATTTAACTATATATTTTTGTTACCTTACTTTTCTATTGATTGCTATGGTGTATGATATTGTATAATTTATCTTATTATCTTTCTGGTCATCATCCTTAAAATATTGAACTTCGCCATGAATCTCTGCACGAGTTAACGCGTCATTATATTAATCTCTATTATTTATCAAATATATTTACCAAATATATATATTTTTTGTGATAACCTAGATATTCTTTTTATATACTTGGGATAATTGTTTTTTCATACATTTACGATGATTAGATTTAGTGTATATAAAATAGTGTTTGGTTTGGTTTGTGATATGGTTTATATGTATTATTATTAAGATTAAGGTTATATCCAAGAAATGTACTATTTTATGGTTACGGTCGATTGATATTTATAACCTAAGTTCAATAAAGAATAGTTTGATTTTCTTTCTAGTTTCTACTAACAGTCTGTCACTTGATTGACTCATAATAACACGTCATCCCTATTATGCCCCCCTAAGCATTGTTACATAAATTAATTTCATATAGTATGTACAATCCATCTTGTTCAGTGTTCACGCAGAATC
Source organism: Euprymna scolopes (assembly GCF_053919585.1). Taxonomy (NCBI): domain Eukaryota; kingdom Metazoa; phylum Mollusca; class Cephalopoda; order Sepiida; family Sepiolidae; genus Euprymna; species Euprymna scolopes. The sequence goes on from NC_136497.1 coordinate 23,504,902, forward strand.
CGAAAATCCCATCGTAATATCAACATTTTCATTTCTATCTTTTCTTGTCCATAATATATTATCGTATTTTATTAAGTTTCTTCTCGCTAATTTCAGTTTTAATTTGGTTACATTTATTTCTTTTTTCGCCAATTTCAGTGTTTTTGCCAAAAGTTCAGGAGTTAAAGACAGATAATAAGAATCAATGTCAAACATAATAGACTTACTACTATTGCTTTTTGTGATTTTCAGGAACCAATTGATGACTTAACAGAGAAAAAAATAAGTTATGTAGATTTCTTTAAATTTTAACTTAGGTAATATATGTGTGTGTAATATATATGTATTACATATATAAGTAATATACATACATATACAATGACGTTATAAATCAAATTTAGCATATTTTCATGGCAAGTGTTCGGCTGAGCTCCAATCTATGGGCACCCTCACCTCGCGAAACTTTCACAAGAAACACTTGTCTAGCAAAAAACACTATCACTAATTTCCCCCACTCTTTATCTGAATCTAAACCTAAACGTAGATTCCATGAGCAAAGCTTCGTTCTTAGAACTACACGCCTGTGGAATTGTCTTTTGTTTTCCTGCTTTCCAGCTGACTGCAATATGGTTGTCTTCTAGTTTTACGTAAACAAGTTTTGGATGAGCCGTTCCATTTAAGTTAATAAATTTACTGAATTTCCATCACTAATGATTTCTATATTGGCCAATATCTACTGTACACTCTTTACCCCTTATCCTTGAGTGGCCTCTTGGCCTTGATAAGTGGTGATGCCTACGCAAAAAAATTAAAGACAGAGATACATATATACTATTTTTATTCTCTTATTTTTCCTTTATATTTATGTATGTTTGATCTTTTTATTTTTAATCTGAATGTTTTTAAACCTTTTTTATCTAAATATTTTACATTTGGTATAATTCTGGCGGTTCTTCTCAACTTCATTTAACTTCGAAATGCCATGGCCTATTCTTTCTTTATTAGTCTGATCATATAATGAAGTTTTTTTGGTAATTTTATCATTAATCCTGTATTTAATCTCTCTCTTACTCTCTCTCTCTCTCTCTCTCTGTAAGTCTTCCTTTTCATATTTCAAACCCATTTTGAACTCGCTTTTTGTTTAATAATTTAAGTTTTTATTCATTCCAAGTGTACATAACCAGCATTGCGAAGTGTTTTTTTTTTATTTCAAAATCTAGTCATTATTATCCTTGTAATTTCATGAATCTATATGCATTATTCTCGTTTCTGGTTTAAAGTCCATAAACTATATCAAGAATAAGCTAAAACACGTGGGTGTTCGTTTTGTCTTTATACTTTCTAGATTTATCACCGCAATATATTATTTCACGTTGCGCTGGCCAACAAGTGAACCAGCACTAACCCACTTTCCGCATCGTCCGTTCTCCAAATATCCGCTCGATAATAGTGAAGCGATCATACTAATGCATGAAAATGCAAAATCTTCTCGGCGACATTCATTCAACGGAAATGATTTACCGGTCAAGACTAAGCCTTTTTTTTTTTCATGGAACCCTTACACGACTGATTTCTTTGTATCAAATTGAAGCCGGCAAACCGAACCGAGTGACCAAATCAGTATTTATTTTTATACCATTTACATATATGGTGTTTCAGCTCCGATTTACTCGACATATTCGTTATGCAATAACGATATCACTCGCACATATAAAATCATACGCGCGCATATGCTAACGCACAATCACACACAGATATGAAGCACGCACATGGTAATAAATATTTATGACATTTTTCGGATAGGAATTAATATATTTCTGTAATTGATACAATATAAATGTGATGCATGTGTCCCTCTGTCGTCCAAGAATATGTATAAAAACAAATTCCTATACTAAGATTAAACAACTTTTTTCTCTGAGTAAAACATTCGGTTGGGTCTAATCGAGTACTGATTTTCTATGGCAAAAGCGTACAATGATAAGTCGGGGTGTGCGTTTGCGCTGGTCATCAATTCACAATAAATACGATTTTAATTTATTTGTTACTTTAAGATATAACTTTATAATATAATGAAAATAAGCAAGACCCGTAGAAATTCTACTGAATCTATATAAAAGACAAGTACGTCCAAGGATGGAGTACTGCTGCCACATCTGGGCAGGAGCTGCTAAAAACAGCCTATCCTGCCTTGACAGAGTACAAAATAGAATTCGTGGCTTACTGGGGGATGCCCTTTTCTCTTCCCTACAACCTCTCTCCCACAGAAGATACGTTGCGAGCCTATCTTTGTTTTATCGTTATTTCCATGGCAAGTGCTCGTCTGAACCCCAATCTTTCGCGAAAAACGCCTGTCTAGCTGAAACCATTGTAAATAATTTTCCCCACTCTTTATCTGTGCCTAAATCAAAACGTAGATTGCATGAATAAAGCTTCTTTCTTAGAACTGCACGCCTGTGGACTCTCTGCCGCTTGACTTCAACTTGGATGTCTTCAAGTTCAACATAAACAAGTTCTTGATGAACCGCCCCTTAAGTAATGACACTTTATCAAATCTCCAATACTAACTATTACTACGATACTATCCCATTGATTATTATACACACGAGTGGCTTCTGAGCCTTGATAAGTGGTGACCTCCATGTAAAAAAAATCATTAAATAAAAGTCAACAAAAATTCTACAGAATCAATAAATCAAAGAAACCTAAAAAGTTTATATTTATGGATAGTGTAAAAAACAAAAATTGGGACAGAAAAACACGCAGCAAATATAAGTGTATTAACATTTCTATGAAAATAGTATCCATTGTATTTAAAATATAGAATTGACTCAAACGAGATAATATGTACTAAAATACCCAGGAAGTGATATTGTGCTACATGGTTCAATACAAATAATAAATAATCCTGGATATGACCTTAAACTATAGCCGATGGTGAGACCCCAGGATGCAGGCTTTGAAAAGTGTAGAGCCACCCTTTAATTGCCATTGCTCCCTTGTCCACTCTGACCCGGAGTGGTAGTACCTGCCAGGGTTTCAACTATAGGTTAAATATGATTTGGCATTAAATAACCTGAAAATGGTTGATATGCCGTAAAACAACCAACCATACAAACCCTACAAATAAAATCACATTAAAAAAAAACTATTTAATTTACCCTGTCAATCTAGCACATCTTGGTAGGCAATGTTTTTTTCCTGTTTTATTTTTCGAATGTTCTCTTTTTTATGTAATATTTTACTGCCTTTTCGATGAAGAAACGTTGCACATCGAACTTACATCGGGTTCCTCTCTCACATCCTTAAAACAATGATCATATATTCTTATAATGATATTCGAAAACTAGTTTTAATTAAAGAAAGGTCACGTTCATATTCTTGTCTAGGGTTGCCAGATTGGATTTTTTAAAGCCAAATTTAGCGGTTTGGAAATTTTACAGCATCTTTTCATCCAAAAATAGTATTTTGCGTTTTTCAAATGTAACGTATGGACGGGCTAAGGACAGAACTAGTAGAATCTGATATAGATAGGAACATGATTACAGGGTTGTGAAAAAAAGTACGCGGAAGTCCTATTCATTACTGAGCAACTTCGAGATCTCTGCTAACCCTTCATGAAATTATTAGTTTTAAATACTCAGCGTTACCGGGAGTGTTTTTACTTATATGTCTGCGTTACATATATTTATTATGCTGTTTTTTGTTTGTTTTTTTAATAAATGCTTGACAGTTAAAATAACTATTTACTGTATAGTTTAATATTTAAATTATTAATTGAACGAAACTGTTACAAAACTATAAGCAGATTTGTTAATGTAATGTTTAATTTTTATTCAGAAAATTATAAAGTGTAGATAATTTCTAGAACATTTAATGTTTGAATGAAATACACTAGAATTTGTGAAGAATCCAATGAAGATAATTTTTCTATTTGAAAGCTTAAATTAAAATTTTCTTTCACAATCTGCAAAGTAACGAAGTAATTAATTTTTTTACTGTTAACTATCATATAACTGGTTTATGGTGAAAAACCATGCATCCTATATGTACAGAGTGGAACGATAAAATTGTCACCCAAGAAAAGATGATATGATTCCATGTCCGTTTTATGAAAACTGGGTTTCTTTTTTCTTTTCTTTTTTTTAGTTAGAGACCATCTGCTAATTGGCCGGTTGTGTACAAATCCCAAGAGAGATGGGAGCCTTTTATTATGTCTGAAAGTGACACAATGTTCAACGAGCGAGATCGGAGATGCGCCGCTGTACAACCCATGCTCTCTGTCAATCCAAGTTGGTTATTTAAAATATGCTTCCTTTGTTTCTGAATTATTTAGATGTTGAGTAATTATTCGTATTATTTGAATTTTTCAGAATACTCTTGAGGGTCGTTTCAACATTTCGGTTGGTGTAACCTCCGAGCGCTTTCAGTTGTATCTCGTTAAACTTGAGTATCTTTCTCTGAAATCCTGAGATCTGCACGGTAGAGCATTTTGTCTCCGTTAATTAAATCAAGGATTCAGTTCGAAATTCTTTGCAGATTCTAGAGTTTGATAGAAAGATTTAGGAGTTCGACAGAAAGATTCCAGAGTTATAGGAGATACACTTGAAAGAAGGTCGACGGTTACATCAACCGGAATGTTGTGAAAATTACACTCAATTTTAGAATAATAGTCCAAAAAATCCAAATAAAAGGATTACCATAGATATTTATTAACTATTTTATTTATTTATTTATTTGTTCACAAAACAGACGCCCCCTTTCTATAAACAACACAGACTACAACGAGGTGATTCATATCTATTCGTATGCAAATCTATTGTCCATATCGTATATGATTCGGTCATATCGAAAATAGAGAAATATCTGTTTAGAGAGCGATGTGTCGGCGTATACATAAAATCACCAATTCTCAATAATCGGAGAAACATTGCGCTAGTTTCGCTGCCGACTTGAGTTTCGGTGTATTTGCTTAATCTCTCTTTTTCGTGTGCAATACGAGCCGTGAGTGCGATATTCTATGCGTTCGGTAATTGGGATCGTGTTGCTCTGTTTCGACTTCTCTCCGCCATTTGTTTGAGAACTAATTTCGAATCATTCAGATTCATAGACATCAGGTTAATCCATTGGTTGATCGCAATTAGCTTCGAACGATTTGGCATCTATTGCTTTTGATGATGACGTCTCTATCAATAGCGATGTCGGCCTTCTGTGTCGCGACGCCGTACGAAGGTGTAAACATGATGTTTTTGCCTTGCTGTTTTGCAAGCTGCCATTTCTTCCTCCAAAAGGAACGGGTGTCTTTGCTGACAGACAGACAGACAGACAGACATAGCATTCAACAGAAATTAAAAGAAATGTAATAGAAAAAAAAAGACATTTTGATTCCTAGTATATTTTAACATAAACACAAATAAAAAATATAGGGAAATAGGCAAATCTATCTCCTTATATATATATATATATATATATAGTCATCGGCATACAGTCCTGTTTCGTTGTATCACAACTCATCAGCGCCGTTAGACTCCCCTCCCCAAGCTGAGGATTGAACCACGAACCATCGCGTTGATAGTCAGCAGTTTTACCGATCGACCCACGGGAGCGTTTCCCGCATATACCATTGCCAAATGTCTATTCTAAACAAACGTTCATTCACCACTTTTATAGTGCTCAACCCGCTTATTTATAAACAAACAGTGAGCCTCCAATTTTCAACG
>NC_136497.1:23513100-23533100 GCF_053919585.1 Euprymna scolopes
TCAGAGGAAACTGTTTCTCACGTTCCTTATTAATTCTGAGGACTTTGGAAAACCAGTAATTTTATTATAACTTTTGTTTTGATGGACGACAATTGAAAAGTTTTATTTCAAAATTTAGCTGAGAAGGTGAACTATGAATTGTAAAAATTGTTTGAAATTTAGTCGCAAAATGAGCGAGCGGTGAATCTTAAAAGCAGTTCTAAATGAGTAAAAACAACACTTAACCATATGTTAAATGCTATCGTTTTACTTTTTGTCTGTTCGTCTTAAAGACGATGTATTTGTAATTGTGGTCTTTCTCAACAATTTGTCCATCTGTTCTAAAACCTTGCGAACTGTTATCCTTGACGTTATATCAAACCTTTTGTTTGTTTAAATACCTTTCTTTTGTAGATGAATCGTCAGTTATATAATTAGCTATTCGTTCAATTACTGTTCTCATATTGCGTTATAATATTTAGATTGATGTAACTCCCGACTTCTTCAGGTTTATCATGTCGAGCTGGGAAGAACTTCTGTTAAACTCGGGAATCTGCACAGAATTTCGAACGAGGCCCTTTATTTTATCCACGGGTGTAGTATGTTCTCGTTTCGTCAGCTATCGTAAGGTAGAAGTCATAATTGAGTCGCAAGTGTAACCCTCAAGCGCAAGGACTCATAGCGTAGTTACTAAAGTACTTGGTGATTTCAGTTGTACAGTTAAACTCTTCTAGAGGTTGAAGGTTCAATCCTCAGTGCGAGCGACTCTCAAAATGCAATTACGAATTAGTTCGAATTTTTCGTAAAATAAAAATTTTACGAATTTTTTTTATTTTTTCGTAAAAAAATCCGAATTTTATTTTTCGAAAAAAAAAACGAATTTTCAGGATTTTAACCCATTCATGGCAGACGAAACAAGAGTATGCTATACCTGTAGATTAAATAATGGGTTTTGTTCAAAATGTAATGCAGAATTCTAAGTTCGAAAAAAAATTCTGGAGTTCGAAAAGGTATATTTAAAAAAGTTTGGAGGTTACATCAACAGAATCGTTGTGAAAACGGCACTGAATATATGAACAGTAATCTGAAACCCAAATAATACGATTAATCAACAATCCTTATCTGAAAAATTCAGAAACACATTATTAGTTATGTTGAACATATTTGTTAAACTAACAAGACAACGCTGCGCTTATCTGATAGTTTAAATATAGAAATCTAAAGATTTTATTTAAAAAATTTGAGAGTTTCGCACCTAATTGAATATATCACGTGAAAACTATTCATTTTTGTTTTTGGTGGACGTATCTTCAATAAACACAAAACACAATGATCCTTTAGACATTGCAAATGTTTTTTTGTTTTTTTTTCTTGTCTTCGAAGGACTGGCGGGCATCTGAATCCACGAGGAACAATGATGTCGTCGTCTTCATTGTTGCTTCTACAATCATCTAATGGAAGGTGTGGGATGTTTTGTTTCGCAGTCTGTAAGTATAGATTTACTTATATGAATAGCTTTCGGGAATAACACCCACATTGTTTACCAATGAAATACGTTATATATGTAAGTAAGTCTACATAATCAGTTTCATATAACTAGTCTAAAACACGTAATTACAGTTTCTATTTCCGATAAAAAGAAAAAAAGATTACAAAAATGTATTACTTTTTTTTCCATGAACTTTTGGTAACCTTTTATAAGTTTTCACTACCCGTTATGTTTCCATAGTTGCTATAGTTGACAGAGCCAATTGAGATATCACTAGTAGCATTGTCCCCGCGGGTTTAACCTGATTCCCCCGAGCGAGGAAGTTTCATGGAAATATCAAATTCGGTAACAGTTCCAAGTCGCAAGTATATCGTCTGGTGAGATGACAACGTTAGGTTATTACAGTTCTTGCAGGGACGTGTCGATGTCATCCTATATGCATTGCCTGATATTCCCAAATAACCACTCCTCTGATACTAAACATTTCCAAATTTCGGTGGTGTAACGAGAACCGGTGTTCAACTTGATTTTGTGGTATATAATTAAGGATAAAATCCCATTGTCTATAAAACATATTTTCTTATGTGCGTTTCCAATAGCATCTGAAAACTAAGTCCAATTCCTAGCCTGCAGACGTGGGCTAGATATGTCAAACGGAACTGCTACTACTGATAGGAAAAGACGCCAAGACGAATTATCAGCGGCTTGTTTTTACAGTCATATGGTTTAAACCTTCGCTCTCTCATAACGATATCTAATCATAGAGAAAGGCTTTGGCGGTCAACTCTTATAACGTGGTCGTTACATTTTAACACTGACCCGACTTCGCTGTGACGTAACCTCACGCCATGAATTGGCTATTTGCGTACATGAGATGCCACTGCAAGGATATACGTGTTCGTGGCTTTGTTATACTCTAAGGAATGATTTAAAGCCGGAGACTCCCAAGGAAATCCATGACTGTATACAAGAACGTTGTGGCAACCCCTACTACGTAACTATCCCATTTTATTACTTCCTATCTAAGAAAAATAAGGTAAACGTTTCGTATGTCACGATCAAATAATGTTGCAATATTTTTTATATAATGAGGGGGTATGATTAAAGAAAGTTGAAAGGTTCTACTTGTAAAGACTGGCGATAGGAACTGACCAATCAAATGGAGCCACGTTCTGCTAGCAAATAATTAGATACCAGAATTTTTTCATAAAATATTGAATCCTTTAGCTTTCTTGCGCATAATTATTTCGTGTTCAAACTAGGAAGATCTGTTTCGCTTTGCCTGCAAAGCTCGAGACCTATAAAGAACAGCTACACACCGAAAACTCTTCTAGCCCTAGGACTTGTAAAGAACAGTTACCTAGCGCAAACTCTTCATCTCCATGACTTTTACCAAACAGCTACCTACCGAAAATAGGACTTGTACAGAATAACTACCCATCGCGAACTCGTCTGACATTAAACATAGCCTTCAATTCAAGAAATAAAATAGACGTTTGTTGTTGAATGCAAATCAACAAATCATAAAATTTCAAGTAAATCATATATCTGGTCTTCACAACTCAATTACAGCGGTGCTTCCGAGATTAAAATTGTACCTTAGATGTTTTCTCGACGTAAGTACATCCGACGTGGGCACATTATCGCTTTCCTTTGCAAAAGAACACACAAAGAAAATCTATATCCTGAATTTGAGGGATTACTATTTTATTAGACTGTTGGTGTTACCTTCTTCTCCTCAAAAGGCGGGTGGGGGGAACATTCTCCCAGGTTTTATCTCTTTTTATTTGTTAGAAAGGATAAAGAAGTATCTGTCCTGTAGTCATTATCCCATACTCCCAGGATTATCAGAAATTTCATTTTGGGGTGATGGGTGAGGGTGATAACGTAGTATCCGTTTTGTTGTACTGACACTATCCTTTCCCAGATTATCTCCTCATGTTTTTCGTAGTAATGATATATGTAGTATATTCCTTCAGTTTACTCTAGCAAGGTTCGATTCGCCTCGTCCTAGAAACGAAATAGAATCAGTTATCGCTCCATTATTTTTGTTTGTTTGTTATAAGTAATGCCACTCTTATAACTACCGAATTCTTGTCGGACACTCCTAGAATCATTACAGAAAATACTCTCTTACAATAAATGTCGGCATAATGCCAACTAACATTATATAAAACGGGTCGCCTTTCGCTCTTGATTTCACCACTAGAATTTTCCAGTTTAATGCTCATCGTTTCGAAAGTCAAATATTCCGTTCTGTTCGCACCGCGTTCGCTCATCAGGCCACAAAAGGAAAAAAGAAAACTAAGCTTTGCTCGCCTACATGATTATCTTTAAGAACAATATAAGTAAGAGAAAATTTACTATAGTGCTAATCTATTTTGTAAGCAGGTCCACTAGTATAAAATTCTAACTAAATTTAATTACTATTTTAATAGAACTTCTAATGTTACGTGTGTAACAAAATCAATAATAAAGTCCTTAATTCTCCCCTCTTTATCCTCGCCCACCCTCGCACGAGAAACCAGCGGAAGAAGAAGCAAAATCCTCCAAAGCAATTACACAAGAAACAGAACAAAGTTCTTAATTGTCTTTTATGAAAACAACTAGAATACGTCGTTTATTTGTTCATCATTTTTAACGGTCATATATAATCCCATTCCCCTGTTTTTTTTTCATTGGCCTATGTTCATTATCTCTTTATTTCCTATCTCTTATATATCTGGGCATGTGTTCTATCATTTTAATAAATACTCACGCACATCTGTGTGTGTGTATTCATGATGGCTTGTCTGCGCATGTGTTCCTTTTCTTTTTATTTCAAAGGTGCGTTTTTGTTAAATTTATTTATAAATACATCTATTTCTCTCCCTTCTCTCTCCCTCACTATATATATATGAAAATATTTTCTGAATTTACTACAACGGTCCAGTCATGTATTGCGCAATGTTAAAATAAATATTGAAAATAGATACATAAAATCGTACGTAAATAATACATGAACTAATATATATATATATATATATATATATATATTCATCTTTGCTTGCTTGTACGTATTTTTATAGCTATTTTTAAATATATACATATGCATGTATTTATATATATATGTGTGTGTGTGTGCTTGTGTGTGTATATATATATATATATATGTTAGCGTGTGTGTGTGTGTGTGCGTGTGTGTGTGTGTGCAAGTATATTAATCTGTCTTTTCCAGAAGGCTTTTTAACTTTTTTTCTATTCTCCCTCCCTCCCTCTCTCTGTTTTATTTTGTTTTCTGTTTTCGATCTTTTTCTAATTTCTATTTTAATTTTCCCTTCTATTCTCTGTTGCTGGGCGACTATTTTTTTTTCTTATACTAGGCCCATTCTTATCATTAATTACTGGTCCATATTACGCAGTGTATTGCAACATTTTTAATTATATACAGATAACCATTTCCGTTGTTTGGGAACATTTGGATGACGAGTATCAATGAAGTGTCGCGATCAAATAAATCTAGATACTCTTATAGATTAGTTATCTTTTAAACCAATACATATCAGGTGAAAGAAAGGCATTACCTACTTACGTGTCATGTCAAAATTCGTATAAATTTCTAAGATTACAAAAATTATGATAAATTAGAAAATAAATCATAAGTCATAATGAGATTTATCGAATTATTGAGTTTATCGCAAGTTTTACTGTGTAAGAGTTGTGCGACTAATTCAGTATGACAAAGTGACTTATCTTCCTTGATTTAAATTGAATTAAATTAAAGATCCACTATTTTAAAATAAAATCTGTCAGAACGTAATTGTTTATAATGTGTTGCTAAAAATGCATCTAGCACATCTACTGGGTAATTTGGTGGATCTATATTAATAATGGCGTGTAAGTATGTAATAATGTTTTCACCTGAAATGCGTTGGCTTAAAAGATTTTCATATGTACACAATAATCTACATTTTGTATTATTATAATTATTCACAGGACTGTTATCATATCAAGTGTTATATCCTCTGGCCTTCTTCATGTGTACCGTGTCGAACTCGGAAAAGTGCACGTAATTTTAAATAGAACCCTTTATAGAATGCATATGGATAGCAGGCTCTTGTTCATTAGCATTTTACAATTATAGTCTAAATATCGCGCGCGCTGAGCATTGAACCGTCAACAACTTTTTTTTAACATGGAAGTCACCACTTATCAAGGCCCGGAGGTCACTCGGGGATAAGGGTTATTGCGTATACAGAAATCAATGCGACAATATCGTAGTAATCGTTAGTAATAGAGATCTGATAAAGTGTCTTAATTAAGAGGCGGTGTTTATCAGGAACTTGTTTATGTTGGACTTGAAGACATTCAAGTTGTAGTCAGGTGGGAAACAGGCAAATGGAAGGGAGTTCAACAGGTGTGCACTTCTAAGAAAGAAGCTTGCTTCATGGAAAATACGTTTTGATAAAGAGTGGGGAAAATTACTGACAGTGGTTTCAGCTAGACGGGTGTTTTTCGTGAAAGATTTGCGATGGGGGACCAAGGATTAGAGCTCGGACGAGCACTTGCCATGAAAATAACGATAAAGCAAAGACAGGCTCGCAACGTCCCTTCTGTGGGAGAGAGGTTACAGGGAAGAGAAAAAGGCACCCTCCACTAAGCTACGAAATCTAATTTGTACTCTGTCAAGGCAGGATAGGCTACTTTTAGCAGCTCTGCCAAGATATGTCAGCAGTACTCCATCTTTGGATGTACTTGGCTTTTACATAGATAGAGTATTGCATCTTTAGTGAGATACCTTCTGGAGCGGTAGAAGGATCCCACCATTTTTCCAGCGACCTTGGCAACATACTTGATGTACGTGTTCCATTTAAGATCAGGAGTAAAGGTCAATCCAAGAAGCTTGTCAAAAAAGGGAGCCTCCCCAACACGAGAGCCATCTATTTCAATTGATGGCAGATGGGGATCAGAGCGTGTATGATGTAAAGATAGAAGCTTGGTTTTAGACGCATTAGAAGTAACCAGACACTGCTTCTGCCATTGTACCACGCGTTCAAGATCACAAGAATCAGAGAGAACTTTGTCATTTACGGCCTTTGATGTGTCATCAGCATATATTTCAAGGAATGATTTAAGTATGTGTTTTGGAGATCATTGATGTAGATCAGGTAGAGAGAAATGATTTAATAATTGAGAAAACATTTCCAGCTGTACCGTAGCTGGAAATCTTGTGAAGTAGGCCTTATGCCATACCTTATCAAAGGCCTTTGATATGTCAATATACCTTTAAATTAGTGTTATTTTGAACCAGATTTTACCAAATACTTTATCCGCACGAAATATTCTAGTTAAAATTTAGGAAATCTTTAACATATTCTTGCATTTAGATGTACAATTGTACTACTTATCGATATAGACATTTACATATTACAAGAGATTACTATGCACACGCATATATATATATATATATATATGTATATATATATACATATATTTTTACAGAAAGTTTTAGATGAGACAAGTCATTGGTTGCGTCGGTTTCAAATCCGATAATTAATGACCGTTTTAGATATGAATATCAAGCTCTCTTCACCCGATACTCATCTGCCTCATGAGATAAGTATCTTAAACGGTCCCAATTATCGGATTTGAAACCGACGGTACCAATGACTTGTCTCATCTAAAACTTTCTGTGAACAAAGTATAAATAATGCGCTCTTATTTTTCTTATAACTGTTCACTCTGCTGGATTTATTTTTTCTAAAATAACTATACATATATATATATATATATATATATATATATATATATATATATATATATATATATATAACTATATATATATATATATATATATATATATATATATATATATATATATATATATATATATATATATATACCGGCTCATCAGGATGTATCGTTACAACTTAAATTGGTTATATTTAGGAAAATAAACATAATTTAGAATTTTTGCAAATGTATTGTAGTACAAAAAGCAATAGAAAGTTTATACACAAAATAATATTCGTATTCGATATGTCCACCATCTGCGTCAATAACTAGTTGAAGACGTTTAGGAAAAGCCTTACATGTGTCACGAATGACTTTCTGTGGGACTTTGGCCCACTTCTACAGTTTGACCTTCGGAGCTTTTTGTTTTTACATGGAGGTCACCACTTATCAAGGCTCAGGAGCCACTCGGGGATAAGGGTTATTGTGTGTACACTAATCAGTGACATAGTATCGTAGTAATAGTTAGTATTGAGGATTTCATAAGGTGTCATTACTTAAGGAGGCGGTTCATCAGAAATTTGTTTGTGTTGGACTTGAAGACATCCAAGTTGAATTCGGGGGGGGGGCAGGCAAGCGGCAGAGAGTTCCACAGCCCTGCAGTTCTACGAAAGAAGCTTTGTTTATGGAATCTACGTTTTGATTTAGGCAAATATGGTGATATTCTGATATCTGAAGGTATAAAGATTCATGAATAAGTGTCAAAAATAGAGGAATACCGAGAAAAATGATTAAAAGTATAGATTGAAATAGACTGTAACGCTAAATATTGATGACCCTGTATATATATATATATATATATACACACACACACACACACACACACACATATATATATATATATATATATATATATACTAGCATTTAAGCCCGGCGTTACCCGGGTGTTTGGATGTGTATGTTGAGCAAAAAAAAAAGTGGTAGTAGGAAGGCAGGCTCGAACCCGTACCGCAAAGGAGGAATAGAACAGAGCAAAACCTAACGTTTATGCTGTGACGACCACCGCTAAACCGGAAGCGACATTTAAGGCTAGACAATCTAAAGGAGAGGATAACTTTAAAAAATATCGGCGAAAAAAGTGACCCCTCCCCCTGTAGAAAAATGCCTAGTTGAAGGGGAATACATTAATGTTTTTAGCCAATTTTTCGATATTTGTCGTATGATAGGTCGAACTTCAAAACGATACTGATCCTGGAAAAATCCGTCGCCTCTATTGAAAGTTTAAGGCAGACATGCAAACGTACATACATACATACATACATACATTTATATATTGGTAACTAAAAATTTTCGACCCACACTGATGAAAAAACTTGCCCTATCTCTGAATACCCTTTATGTAAAATTTCAAATATTTAGACCAGAAATGGAGTAATTTGGAAGAGACCGCAGAGGTCAATTTTTTTTAACTTTGACCCCCATTATGCCCCCTTAAAATTCATTGTTTTTGGCTCAAATCAAGTTATTAAGTTAGATCCATCTCCAAGGAACCTATATCTAAAATTTCAAGTGCGTAGACCCAATATTGTCGGAGGAGTTTGGTAGAGTTCTCAAAGGTCAAATCGTTGAACGTTGACCCTTTAATCGCCAAATTTCTGACCAAAAACCGATCATATCGATATTCCCAAATCTCAGTACTCTGTATATCAAATTTTGAGTCTGTAGACTAAAAATTGACAGAGTTATTGCGTAGGGAAATGTACACAGACAGACAGACACACAGACACACAGACAGACAGACACGTTCACTTTTATAGATATAATATATATATATATATATATATATATATATATATATATATATATATATATATATATATATTACAGCTATGCCAAAATCATGGAGCACCTATAAAAATTGGGATAAATGTTAAGAAACGCACAATGAACAAGTGAGAGCAAATGTAAAGATATTTAATAGTAGATTGCTGTTTTTTTTTCTTTAAAGCCTCTCTAAAGCGTTTTAGCTGAGTTTTATACTAAATTCACTCCAATATTCAAAATGATTCATTGTTGCTTTTCCTAGATAATATTTGATTCGTACCAGTACTATAAGAGTAAATTAAATTGTAAATGCTTTAAATAAAGCAGCTTTCAAAGATTAAACGGCATAAATTGTTGCTTTATCTGGTGATAAATTGTTGCTTTATCCGGTAGAAATTGCCAGGGATGTTATTATTAAATATTATAGTAAAAGAAGTTTGGTAAACTTGGTCCAGCATGTTAGTATAAATTGTAGAGTTCATTCTGCTCTCACATCTGTACAACCTTTCAGAGCCCGAAGAAGCAGTGCAGTTCCAACCCAATTTACGCTTCATTCTCCAAATTTGACAGTTGGAACTAAACACTCACGATAACATGCCTTTCCTACCCTACAGCGTATAGTAATCGTTAGTATTGGAGATTTGATAAAGTGTTTTACTAAAGCGGGATATTCATAAGGAATTTGTTTATGTTGGATGCAAGTTGTAGTTAGGTGGGAATCAGGCAAACGGAAGAGAGTTCAACAGGGGTGCACTTCTAAGAAAGAAGCTTTGTTCATGGAGTCTACGTTTTGATTTAGGCACAGATAAAGAGTGGGGAATATTACTGAGAGTGGTTTCAGCTTGGGTGTTTTTCGTGAAAGATTAGCGATGCGGGACCAGAGATTGGAGCTCGGACGAGCACTTGCCATGGAAATAACGATAAAACAGAGACAGGCTCGCAACGTCTCTTCTGTGAGAGAGAGGTTGCAGGGAAAAGAAAAGAGCATCCCCCACTAAGCAACGAAGTCTATTTTGTACTCTGTCAAGGCAGGATAGGCTGTTTTTAGCAGCTCCAGCCCAGATGTGGCAGCAATACTCTATCCCTGGACGTACTTGGCTTTTATATAGATAGAGTATTGCATCTTTAGTGAGATATCTTCTGGAGCGGTAGAAAAATCCCACTATTTTTCCAGTGACCTTGGCCACAGATTTGATGTACGTGTTCCATTTCAGATGGAGAGTAAGCGTCAAACCCAAAAGCTTGTCAAAACAGGGAGTCTCCTCAACACGAGTGCCATCCATTTCAATTGATGCCAGATGGGGATCAGAGCGTGTATGATGTAAAGATAGAAGCTTGGTTTTAGATGAATTAAAAGTATCCAGCTACCTCCCCCCCCCATTCTACCACGCGCTCAAAATCACAGGAGAGAGAATCAGAGAGAACTTTGTCATTTACGGCCTTAGATGTGTTGCCATAGATGCTCGCGTCATCAGCATAGATGTCAACGAATGATTTAAGTATGTGTTTTGGGGGGTCATTGATGTAGATCAGGAAGAGAGTTGGGCCCAGGATGGACCCCTGAGAGACTCCAGCATTAATACCGAGGGCCTCTGATTTCTGCCCATCAACCACGACTTTTATGAGTCTATCAGAGAGAAATGATTTAATAATTGAAATAACATTTCCAATTATACCTAGCTGGAATTTTGTGAAGTAGACCCTTATATCATACCTTATCGAAGGCTTTTGATATGTCAAGAGTAATTGCCATAGAAAGGAAGCCTTTGTCGAGAGATTGCTATAGATCTAGCAGCACGGAAACCGTATTGCATGTCACTAAGAAGGTTTTTTTCTGAGGTGGTTGACTACTTCTCTATTTAATATGGATTCCAGCAGCTTACTTATGACACACAGGAGACTTATTGGTCTGTACTGAGAGGGAGATAACTTATCAGCAGAATTCTTTAATACAGCATACATAATAAATGATGAGGTTTTCCAGGGTGTTGGGAAGCACTTCTCGTTAAGGCAACGCATAATCAGTTTTGTAAGTATGGGGGTAAGTTCTGGTGGAAGATTTTTGAACACTATAATTAGAATGCCGTCTGGGCTTTACTGGAATCAAGGTTCTTGATTAGCTTGGCGATCTCCCGCACGGATATTTGTATGTTACATAGTGTGTTGTCTGTTATAGGAGGAAATACGGGGAGTTCATGGCCTTCGTCGCATAGGGTAGAATTAGCTGCAAATTCTTGGCAAACAGTCTGGCCTTGTCGGATGCTGACGAGATGACCTCAGGTCCATTGATGACGGTTGGGATAGAACGCACGCTTCTGTTCAGGATCCTGTTTGCTATTTGCCAAAACTGGTGGGAACCAAGCCGCTGCTCAGCTACTTTGGATTTAACGGACTGAGTATATAGCTCTTTTGCATTTTTTACTCTTTTACAGTGGTTGCTGGCAGTCCTGAAAGCAGCTTTAGTCTCAGTACATCATTACATTGGTAGCAATGGAAAAAGTGGTTTCTGTGCGCGATGGCAGCAGCATATTCTGAGGACTGTTAGGTTTTTGTGTGATTTTTTTTAGATGGTATGAATCAGTCGATGCCTACAATTAACCATTCGGTCAGGTCTGGCACCATAGATGACACATCCTTTTTAAACATGGAATGCAGCGGTAGATCAGATATGAATGTGCGGAAGATATGCCAGTCAGCCATAGAGTACCGATCTATAGTACGGTGGAGAGGGACGTTTGAAGACATATTACATTTCATTTTTATCTGAACCGATATAACTGAGTGGTCGGAGAGTCCCAGTGGAGATAGATCGGAACATGATATAGCTCAGGGGAAGTTGTGAGAAAAAGGTCTAGAAGGCTTGCATACTGACTGGTAGTATCGGGCACACGGGTGGGTTCGTGAACAATTTGAGTGAGGTCATAAGCAATGGCAAAATCCTGACATAACCTCTCCTCACTATCTGTCTTATTTGAGTGCGTTTGCTTCCTTGTGCATTTTATAACGCAATATTCCAAAAAGACAGTGCCCCATGTCGTACGTCAAAAGTTTTATTGAGTTTTATTGAGTTCTTTTGAGAAAAAAATATAGTAATGAAGTTGCCACCTCAATACCCAGACCTAAATCTCATTGAAAGCTTGTGGTCCCATCAAGAGAAAAGAGTGAAAATGCACAAATATTCATAAAAAAATAATTACTGGCCAGACTTCATAAAAAGTAGCAGAAAATACATCCTACAAGCTGCAACAATTTTGTCAATAATATTTAAAAAAAAAAAACAGTAAAAACTGTTATAAAAGCAAAAGGAAGGCATACCAAATATTGATTTTTTTAAAATATTGATTTGTTTAAAATATTGATTTTTTAAATATTGATTTTTTTATGTTTACTTTATTATTCTTAACCTTTAAATATATAAGTTTGTATCATAATTGCGATTTTTCATTAGTGTTCCATAATTTTGGCTATATATATATATATATATATATATATATATTTATATATATATGTATATATATGTGTATATATATACATTTGAAAAATAAACGGACGTTTCTCAAGAGCTCTTTCGGCTATGATCTCACCAGGAGAAAATCGATAGCATACAAAATAATATATCGAAAATAAAGAGTTCTTTGAATCTTTTCTCCCGTTTTTTTCCCCCTCGTTGTGCCAATATTTTAATCGTTTTTTAAACGTTAATAAATTTATTTTAGTGTCCACGTACTTTTGGCACATTCAATAAGTTCCCCATTAGAACTCTTTATTTTCGACATAATATTAGTTTGTATGCTATCGATTTTCTCCTGATGAGATGATAGCCGAAAGAGCACTTGAGAAACTTCCGCTTATTATTTTCAAAACTGTATATAAATTCTGTACGTCCAAACATTTATATAAATATATATATATGCACATATATATATGAATATATATATGCATATATATATATATGCATATATATATATATATATATGCATAGATCATCTTATAACGATTAGATCACTGTCTGACTGACGTAAATGAACATTTAAAATTAAAATGTTTAAATTCAACATTATTTCACGCGGTTAATGGTAGCCGAATTGATACGGTCTTCGCTAATCGAGCCAGAGATATCTCGTGTTGTGGGGTTCGAATCATTCGACTGGTATTAATCGTTACACCCTGCACTGAAGATTCCAGAAAGGATTAAACACTAGTGTCTCTAGGTATTTAATTATTATAGTAAAAAAATAATTATGACAGCCCCTTTAAGAAATTCGTATCTTATTGTTGAGCACTTTCAGTTGAATTAAAGTCGGTCAATTTAGCTCTTATGCATAGATCATCGTATAACGATTAGATCACTGTCTGACTGACGTAAATGAACATTTAAAATTAAAATGTTTAAATTCAACATTATTTCACGCGGTTAATGGTAGCCGAATTGATATGGTCTTCGCTAATCGAGCCAGAGATGTCTCGTGTTGCGGGGTTCGAATCGATCGACTGGTATAAATCGTGACACCCTGCACTGAAGATTCCCGAAATGATGAAACACTAGTGTCTGCAGGTATATAATTATTATAGTAAAAAAGTTATATATATATATATATATATATATATATATATACGAAAAACTATGTTGCCATACCGGTTCTCGTCAGATTACCGAAGTTAAGCAACGTTGAGTCTGTTAAATACCAGATGGGTGACCATTTGGGAATTCTAAGTGCCGTATGTGCCCTCTCCGCTTATCTCAGCTTTGTTTCAAGTCTTCCTGATCTTCCACTTGCTATTAATATTATTTAAAAACACTGACTGGGGGGGAGGTGTGGTTATAGTGTTAAAGATCATCTCTCCTCTCTCTCTCTCTCTCTCTCTCTCTCTCTCTCTCTGGCTCTTTCATACTCTCTCTATCTTCTCTCTCTGTGTCTCCATTAGATAGTAGATCGAGAGAGAGAGGGAGAGGGTGGGAGGAGGTCTGAGAGATATTTTTGTAGTTAATCCACGTTGCAGGAAGTGACGTTTCATCTAACCGGATGTCATGTGATTCTACGTGGCAAGGTTGGTGAAACGTTGAGTCTCTCAGAAAATGCCAAGCCGAGCAGAAGTCTAAAATGGTTCTCTCCTAAATAAGGGGGAGATGCGCGCCCCAGACGTGGGACGTGGTAGGTACCCACAGTGGAGACCATCGATGGCGACATCTGCAGATCATGCCTGGGAGAATAAAAGGTTGAAACCCCAACATCTGTCTTCATCTTGTGTATTCCGGCGAAAACAGCAAGAGAGCTCCACCCAGTTGAAGACTCTCCCAGAGCAGCGGACCAGGTGTGAATCTTCTTTAATTCAACCACATAAATACACACAAGCGTCATAACTACTAGACAAACGGTTTAAGGGATCTTGGGTCCCGTTCTCTCGTCTCTTAACACTAGTAATATCTCTCTCTCTCTCTCATCGTCGTAAACTTCTTCTCTTCATTAGTAAAAGGGACACGTCATCACCAGGGTACCAGTATCCCTCAAGTAAAGTGTCCAAGTCAAATCCTCTTCTTCTCCCTCCTTTATGTAACAATAGATTGCGCAACTAATGCCACAAAAAAATTCCACGCGCAGGCTTCCAAGACTGAAAGAAAACACTATATATGTAAATACAATATATATATATATATATATATATATATATATATATATATATATATTGTATTTTGTGTACAGAAAGTTATTAGATGAGATAAATCATTGGTACTGCCGGTTTCAAGCCCGATAACTAGGACCATTTCAGATATCCATAAAAAAGCTCTCTTCGACCAATACTCATCATGATTATTGGCTGAAAAGAGCGTGATATGGATATCTAAAACGGTCCTAATTTTCGCCCCTGAAACCGACCGTTACAATGAATTATCTCATCTAACAACTTTCTGTACACAAAATACAATATATAAATACGCTCTTATTTTTTGGATTTTCCTTTGGATTGAGCACTCTGCTGGACTTCTTTTTTCCAAAATAACAAAAGCTAATCATATATATATATATATATATATATATATATATATATATATATATATATATAAAATTCAGGTGCGGTGTGTGGATTGTGTAACCCTTGCCTCACAATTACACGCGCAGCTACCTATACAAATATGCCCATTGTGTCTTGATACTGAACGGAGGCATCGACTTAGCTACTATTTATAATTAATCGTTTACCCACTGTATTAAATTCTAATCAATATTGTTTACTCTGTCGGAGTTGGCCAACATATGCACTATTTCTTTGGGTCGTTTTATTCGCCATCGTCCCTTTCTGTTCATGTTTTATTTCATCCCATTCGGGTAGATTGTTCCCCTTCTTCTTCCAAATATAGACACGCATACACGAAACTTCGATATCAGCACGTATTACAACTTTCTAGCTTTCTTTTAACATTATTTTTAATGAGCGACATTAGTAACTTTTGTATATTTTTCCACATTTACGTCGAATCGCCCAAATAAAGAGTTTAGTTTAAAGTTTTCTACTGATTCTTGATTTCGACAGAAAGATTCCCGAGTTCGGAATATAATCCTAGAGAAGATTGGCCAATTGGTCAGGCGAATAACATCCAACATGTGAATAGCAGTCCGAATAAATCAAATAATACAAATAATCAATTCCCTTCTAAAACATTCAGATACAAAATTTTTCCTGTTTGTGTTACCCAAATGAAAATGAAGAAACCATAATAAATTCAATTAAATCATAACGCGTGTTTTCACATCTTAACACCAGTCCTCCTACGAGATTAAGGGCATTGTCATTTTATGATTGATTCCCCTCTATGGAGGCCTATGCTCGCCGAGGAATCCAAATTATCAAGGTTGTATACAACAAGAAAATAATAGATGAAGGATTGTTTTATAAGGATGCTGATGTTGTCTTATACTCTGCCAATGGCCGGAAGATATGATAGACATATCGGAACCACAAAATTCTGGGGCATGACACCTTCGCTTATAAACGAATATTGTCATTTCTTATAACTTCTTCTTGCTTCAAACTCCCAACCGAACTGACCACTTCTCTCACTTACGCCTATATTTCACGTGGCGTCATACTCGTTTCTATCAATTCTCATAATAGGTCAGGGTGACCTTCGAGTGCATTAGCTGAACCCGTTATTTTTAATAAACGTGATTATAATCGCCGACTATTTAATAGCTAGACTCATGTCTTATAGCGCTTATTTTTTTCCAATGAACCGTACGTTATCTATATATATATATATATATATATATATATATATATATATATATATATATATATATATATATATATCAGAAATCGGAAAAATACGCACTGTTTGGAGTATCGAAATCGGAAAAAAATGTATTTTATTTTCCGATGCCAGAAACGATTCTTTTACTTATTTTGTTGTTGTTCACAGTTTAATTCTCCAATGCTGATAATTACGATGTCGAAATTTTCCTACTTCAACACAACAGGTATTTGTTGACATTAGATATGAAACGATCATCAAGGAATTAGCTAAAAAGCAGATGTGCAGTATTGTATTTCACACGTGACAAATTCTTGCTAAGAAATTCCCTTCGTGAACGTTCTATTTGCTTTTTGGTGTAAAAAGGAATACAGAAAATTTCATTGCAGTGGTGGTAAGTAAACGAGTTCAAGGTGTGAACAGTGGCATGAATGCGATTTGAGTTAATTATTTTATTAAAAGTAGAGTAAGGAAGACTATTAACATCTGTTTTGTGAGACGGGAGTTGCAACACGAAGACTGCGCTGTCGATTTTGTACTACGTGAAGGCAAGGCAAAAAGGACTTTTCTGAGGGGCACATCCCCTGATGTGCCAGTAGTGTTAGATTAGCACTTTTATACTATTAAATATGATGTCATCATGAGATCTAAATGAATGTGTTGAGTGAAAATAGATTTACTTTATTAAAATTAAGAAAAGGAAACTTAAAATTCTCACAATGAAACACCGTATTATGAGATGACAACAAATTGTTTAGTAGTGGGTTTACGGTATTAACTTAAAACCTGCGTGTCCCAAGTTCGAATCCAATTCGTTCCACAAAGGTCACTTACGCTTGGAATATTAGCACGTGGTTCCTCCCATAAGTATCTGATATCTTTCTAGAAATAATTCTGAAAAGAAAACTACCAGAGAAATCAATTCCAGCAACAGAATCTTCGGATTCATATGATGATGAACTGAATGATTGTTAATTTAAATTGAGACCATTAATATCTTGATATAATTTCTTTACAGCCTTCTAGCTTATTATTTAGCATACAAGAGAGATATGCACCGTAAACATCTACTAAACATTCTATTAAAAACATATTAAAATGTTTGCATTTCAAAACGGAAAAAAAGCTCCGAAAAAAAAAAAAATTATAAAAATTCTATAATCTTTTTTTTTTGTTTTTTGGAGTTCTCCACCAGTTTCCAGAGATGTATTTTCAAACACTGAAAAGTATTTTGTTGATGCAAATAATGATGATAGGAATTCAGAAACTTGTTCATCAATGGTTGCCCCGGGCTATGGCTGAAGGGCCGCTTCCAGAAATAGGAACGTTTCTATTACTGTTTGTCGCTTTTCGCCTGATGTATAAATGGGTTAAGGGACCCTTTTTAACCTGAATTACAGCCAACCACTATTAACTTTTTTTTCACTATTCATATTTTTATGAGTTCCTGTGTTTTTTGTTTGTTATTTTGGAGGAGGGTGGACCTGTGAATTTACCCTTGTCCGTTCGTCCGTTCGTCAATCCGCACTTTTCTCAATAACTATGCCTGGGAATTTTTTAAAATTTACACAAACATTAAACATGCTATGAGTAAAAAAAGTAACAGAACGGATATTCCGGGAAAACTCCTCGGGGTATCTCTCGGGTTAAAATGGCTAAAATTGCCACTTTTTTGCTTATTAAAAAAATGTTGCTTGGATTTTTATAAAACTTTCTGAAAAGTTGTTACTAACTGATTTCTATATAATTTTGTTTGTCTATCCTTCGCGATAACTCTTGGGTGTGCCCCAGGGCTCTTTTAGGGCTAATAAAAACACTTCATTTTCGGGACTATTTTACCGTATTTGTCCAAAATGTTCTGTGTATGTCTCTTTAGCAGTTTTGCATGGTGCTGAACTCAAATTTAAATATCTTAAGGCCTTGGGGACTTTTGGGGCTAAATAGTGGGGGTATTTCTTTTTTACATGGTGCAGAACGCACATTTATATATGTTAAGGCCTAAAACTGCACCGTTTGTTAACTTTCACCAGGATTTGACGTCCCCGGGGACTTTAATGGTTAAATGGGAGGGGGGTGCTTAACTTAGTCATATTTTTATGCCTCGTTCATTCTGCACTCACGGAGGAACCCTGCATGCTTCACTTGTTTTATATTAAAAGCTGTCCTCTATTAATAGAAATATGCTTTAATTTTTTTAGTAATCTAATGAATTGCTCTTCGATAGATATAGTAATCTTAAGAAAAAAAATTACTTGAATAATAATATATTTAGAGAAGGTGAAAGAAATCATTAAAACGTGTCAATTCGTTGGTGGGTATAGATTTACCACAAATTTTATATTAAATCGAACTTTTGGCTTACTAGAAATTAGCGATATTGATTTCAATCTAATGTTATATAATTAGAGAAGTTGGCGTTCGTATAATAGTATTCTCACAATTCAATAATAAAATGTAAGACAATTAATTCTTAGTACTTTAAGCGATAGTATTCAAAAGAAATAAAAATTAATTCAGTAATGAAAAGTTGACAGGGCAAACATCTGATATTTTAATCGATAGTATTTATAAAAATTAAAAAGTAATGCCACCATTAAAGGTTATAAACAGTTCACCCGCACTGTTTCAGTTGATAGCATTTAAAAAATGTAAGGAATATTATGCTATACGGATTACATACTAGCCATTTAATGTACTTTTATCTATAACATTTGAAGAATTATAAAATACTGCAAAAAAGATTGTTAGTATATTTTTTTTCTGGAAATCGTTACGGATAAGGAGTGAAGCCACCTTATTTAATGAGCTAACGAGAACAAAAGATGATTATCGCAAAAAAACTGATGTTTATTTTTGTAAGCAGGAAAACATATCACAAGACTTCCGTTCTTGGAAACTCGGATAATTCTGTAATATGGAGGTTTATTAAAATTAATCATCAAAACAACGAATTGACGGAGACCACTAGACCAACAAGTCAAACGAGCGTCAACAAAGGAAGCAGGAGATATAACAAACATTTTTTAAGAATACATAGCATAATAGTATATATTAAAATGACTGAGACTGGCTACACAACATCTGTGAAGGAGAGAGAGAGAGAGAGAGGGGGGGGGAGGTCGCAGAGGAAAAGAAAGGCTGGGACCAATCAAATGAAACGTTTCTGCACCTTTAATCGACACTATTAAAAATATCAGTAATTCGTTTTCTAACAAAGCTGCCTTCATATAATTCTGAATTTGAAACAAACCCCACTGTTATGCGTGTAGGCGTACACGCTTGTTCGCAGACACGGAATCTAAAAGGTTAGTTTGAAATAATGTCTTTGTTAATTAGAAAATATTTCAAATCAAAGGAACATTTAAAAAAAGAACGAGAAATCAATTCAGTGGCGACAAATTATAAATTTGTACAATTTTGATTACAGGAAATATCAAATTAACGAGGAACATATGGATTTGATTCGATGAGATTGAGATTGATATCTGGTTCACTTGAACTTTGCCGCTTCGCCAGGTGAACACATCAGTGGAAGACAAATGCCTTCTTAATTGATCGCTGTTTCATTTCACGAGTTGTGACATTCACTCACATCTTAATGTTGCCAACGTGAAACCCTAATTAAATCTTACATTTTTCTCCGTACCCGTACAGACGTGTACATATTTCCGCATCTCTCTCCCCCTCTTTCTCTCTCTCCTTCTCTCTTTCTCTGTCTTTCTCTCTGTCTCTGTCTCTGTCTCTGTC
>NC_136497.1:23538100-23778100 GCF_053919585.1 Euprymna scolopes
ACCAAACAACGGCATCGTCTGCATACAGTAACTCCTTGACCAAGACATGATGCAGCTTGGTTCTGGCATTAAATCTTCTAAGTTTAAAAATACGACCCGTGGTTCAAAATTTTAACATGATACCCTTATCGAAATCCCGAAACGCGTGAGCAAGTAGAGCAGCAAAATATAGAGAGAAAAGAGTAGGAGAAGGAATTTCACCTTGTTTGACACCATTGTCAACTGGGATTTTATCAGACAATTTTTCGTTATACGAGACTCGAGCTTTCATATCACTGTGCAGTTCCTTGAATATTCTAAGTTTGGAGGATACCATACTTTCTCTAAGATCAACCAGAGGGTATCCCTGTTGACGGTGTCAAATGCTTGATCCACAAACACTTGATAAAGCGGTATCTGTTGTTCAATGCATTTATCCTGGACTTGTCGGGCTGAAAATATCATATCCATAGTTCCTTTGCCAGACCTAAAGCTACTTTGTGACTCTGGAATAGCATTAGGACCAACATCTTCCAGTAACCTGTTTAATAGAAGTCGTGCGAGAACTTTCCCAGCAGCTTCCAAAAGCGTGATCCCACGGTAGTGGTCACAAACATTCTTCTGTCCCTTTCCTTTAAACAGAATCACTAAGACACCATCAATCCAATCCCGTGGAACAGGAGCATCTGCCAAGATTTCCTCCACAAAACCAAGGATAGTATTAGCAATGTTCACACCTCCAATCTTAAGCAGTTCCAACGGAACACCATCCAAACCAGGTGCCTTGCCACCGCTGACTAGTGCGATAGTCAACTGTACCTCAAACAGACTAGGCAAACGATTCATTCAGAATATATCACATTATGGTTGGCTATCTATTGGATCAGGATTTACTGCTAAGGATTGTGCAACACATCAGTAAAGTG
Organism: Euprymna scolopes; assembly: GCF_053919585.1. NCBI lineage: Eukaryota > Metazoa > Mollusca > Cephalopoda > Sepiida > Sepiolidae > Euprymna > Euprymna scolopes. The sequence goes on from NC_136497.1 coordinate 23,539,006, forward strand.
CACTTGCCATCTTTTCCTCTTTCACACAACAGATTCATCACTATTCATTCTTTCTATGCACCAACCCGTCAAGCGAATGAAACTGGCATCTTGTGTTTCTACGAGTCTCTGCGCACTGTTGTTGCATCTATACCAATTAATGAAAAACTTGTTATTCTTGGTGATTTCAATGCCCGTGTTGGGAAAGACTATTATGACCTGGAGTGCACTTGGCCGCTCTGATATCAATATCATGAATGCTAATGGCCTTAAGCTACTAGAGCTGTGTTCAGAATTTAATCTTGCTATCTGTAACACTTTTGCTTGCCGTAAACTGAAGCACAAAGCTAATTGGACACATCCACGTTCAAAGCATGCCCCATCGACGAAACCTTGCATCCCTCTGTCTGTTCTACAAGTATTTTAATGGTGAATGCTCTTATGAACTGCAAGCACTTGTGCCCCCACGACGTGAACACCCTCGACAGACCCGACAAGCTGCAAAATCCCACCCCCACACTGTAGAGATCCATAGATGTAAAAAATCTTTCTACTCCAGTAGTTTCTTCTCCAGAACCGCTAGACTTTGGAATTCCATTCCAGGTCACTGCTTCCCCAACTGTACTGACATGCAGAAGTTCAAGTGCAACGTGAACCAACATCTTGCTGCCAAAATCCCTACATAGTACCCCAGTAGATGTTGCTCCTGATAGTAGCCCCCTACACCAAAGTGGCAATGTGCCTTGTTTGGGGTAAAAATGTAATAAAAAAAAAACCTAATTGACTTCATCATAACTCGAAAATGCAACCTTCGAGATGCATATACTGTTGGTGTCATGCGCAGTGCTGAATGTGACACTGGTCATAAGTTGGTGAGAGGAAAGTTTAATCTACGAATCCGTAAGAAAGTTCGTCATAGTGGCGTTAAGGTGCCTAGCCGTATTGATGTCGCCAAGTTAAAGTTGCCTGAAGTTCAAAAGAGTATGGCGGAAAAGCTTGATAAACTTGCATTTGATGGTACATGGGTGAATTTCAAGACTCAGGTTTATTCTGCTGATGCTGAAGTTCTTGGCTTCTAGGGGGAAGAGGCCAAAGGCACATTGCAACGTGAGCTAAGAAAAATGAAAAACCAATGGTGGATGAATATAACGGAGCAGACCCAAAAGGCGTTTGACACAAACATTTGAAGGAATTTTATTGACTCCTGCACCAAGTATTTGGTCCTCCTACCTCTTCAATATCTGTTGTCTCATATATATATATATATATATATATATATATATATATATATATATATATATATGCAGGAATAGGATAATCCAGTTGTCCGAAACGCTATTAAGAGTATTACAGTATACACTAAGCGAGTGGTGGTTTTAATAAGCAATAACTTACGGAAATATAAGTATTATTTCTAATGAATCATTTTTTTTCAATTGGTTTTATTAAAAACTAGCTAGATGGCCGGCGTTTCCCGGTCGTACAATACTCTTAAACATGATATTTTAATTCATGCAGAATGCGTAGGTATTATTATAGAATCAATCCTGTATTGATTATTATATATTACGAGGAATAATTTGCCGAGAGGGCAAATGAAAAATTAAAATATTATAATGATAATATCGTTCATCAACTTCCGTCTGTGTTTGTTTACAATATCTGATGGTCAACTGATATTTTAGCTTGACAATAAAGGCATTAGAAAAGTCACTTCTGATTAATGTTTAGTTTTAAAAGATGCATATGAAGAATTGATTTGCGGCGATTATAAATGATACCTTTCCTTTTATCGAAAATTGAACTCATTAATAGTAAAAACATAAAATGGGCATGTATACTTGGGATTGAACAGGCGATCATTCGATCTATTGGTTAATGATTTACCACTGAGCTATATCTATATATCGAAATTACTCTGTTTTTAAGAAGAAATAATTTGCTGATATTTTATTATCTCTCTTGACCGATGTCACGTAAAAGATTTCCCGGTAAACATTCCTCATTTTTTTTATCTATAAGAGAGAAAAGATTATGGTAGGATAGATGTTTTTCGATTTTCGGTATATCGAATGAATTTCTGTACAAAACATATCTAAGAACACTGCCAGACCTATGAATTATCATTGTGTGAAATTTGCAAAAAATAGGTTCAGTTCCGGAACCTATGAGAAGAGCTCGCACACAAACGCACACAAAGTGATTTTTATGTAGATGTAGGTAGATGTATACTTTTTAGGTAAGTTAGTAAACGATACAAAACCGCTCTTGCCATTTTTATTAGTATTGGTACATTTGTAGATTTTATGTTAGCATAAAGTAGTAGACTTTACGAGTGGCGTGCAATAAGTAATGCCCCTGTCTCACTTCCAGTTATATGATCTAGCTGAAATTTGGATGTGCAATGATTATATCTCTACGGATTATGTGGCAAATTACAGCTCTGAACTACAGGTGTTTGAACTGGGTCAAGTGTGAAATGGAGCCTGTTGAATGTCGAGCAGTGATCCGGTTTTTGTATTTGAAAGGAAGCACACCACAGGAGACTTTTGATGAAATGAAAGAAACTTATGGTTATAATGCCCCATCACATGACCTTGTAAAACGCTGGTATCGTGAATTCAAACATGGTCGGAAGTCTGTGGAAACAGCTCCCAGACCTAGTCGCCCCCCCCACACTTCAGTCATTGATGAGGCATCTGTCCGTCAAGTTGAGGCTGCCATTTTGGAAGATCGGCGCATCACTACTCGCCAAATAGCCTAAGATGTCAAGATTAGTACAGAGTCTGTGGAAACTATGATTCATGACCATTTACATATGCATAAGGTGTGTGCTAGATGGATTTCCGGGTTGCTCACACCATTCCAGAATCGAGAACGCGTCGAGTGCTCGAGAATGAATTTGGAGATGTGCCAAGAAGATGAGTCAAAGTTTTTCAAAAGACTGATAAAACCTGGGTCCATCACTATGATCCAGAGACCAAGCCCAACCAATGCAGTGGAAGCACTTGGACTAAGCACATCCAAAGAAGGCAAGGATGCAGCCCTCTGCTAGCAAGGTCATGCTCACAGACTTCTGGGACCAGGGCGGAGTAGTGATGACAGATTTCCTGGCAAAGGGTGCCACAATTAGAGGATCCTATTATGCTTCACTCTTGAGGAAATTAAGGGAAGCTATCAAAATCAAGAGGCGGGGCAAGATCAGCAAAGGCACCCTCCTCCTGCAGGACAACATTCCGGTCCACAACTCGCATGTCGCCAGATCAGAAGCACGGGCATGTGGTTAAGAAATCCTCCCTCATCCTCCCTACCCTCCTGACCTTGCACCCTCTGACTTTCAACTTTTTCTCAGCCATGAAGTTGTTTTTGAAAGGAAAGCGTTTTCCAGATGATACAGCCTTGATTTCTGAAGTCACGTCGTGGTTGGGCGAGCAACGTGGGGTGTTCTACAAAAACGGTTCCCAGCGCTGCATCACACGATGGGAGAAATGCATAACTCTGGGTGGTTCCTATGTAGAGAAAGACTAATAACTGTGCCAAATTTCGTTGCTCTACTGCTATGGCAAGTGGGCCAGAGGCATTACTTATTACACGCACCTCGTATATTAGCATCACGAGAGAAATTATCTGAAAAACACTTTTACTACATGAACACAAAATGCCTAAAAATATAAGTACTCGATACATTTTTTCCAATTATGGTTGTACCCCTCCAAAAATACCACACGTTGAATTGTTTAATAAAATTTAGTCGTTTTTGAAATTTATCAACTTTTGTACAAAAGAATTTATTCTATCCCCGATTTGTACTTCTAGTTTCAGCTATGAGTCACCAACAATTTTTGTTTTATCGATATTCGACTACATGTTTAAAATATGCATCCTTGCATTGATCAATATTTTTAACTCAAAAATGGTCAAGAGCTACGAAGACGTGAGTTGTACTATTAAAACGAGCGATGTTTTGTGCACCAGAATTTATTTTTCTACACAGTTACCATTATTCTGAATGCACATTTTCCAAGGACGCATCTCTGTTTCTGACGCAGGTCCATGAAAAAACTGTAGTTTTAGAGTCTCACACCGCCAGTATCTACAACAGAGAGATGAAACTTTCAGATCATTAGTTCATAAAGTTAGTTATTATTACAATGTAATTTGCAATCTCATTTATTCGGAATAAGCAATATCCGGGTGTTACATTTGAAGCGCCCCTCTTATATATATTATATATCTAAAAAAAGGAAATTGGCTCTGTGTGTGTGTCTGTGTGTGTACATTTCCCTACCAAATTACTCTGTCAATTTTCAGTCTACACACTCGAGATTTGACGTAAGAGTTATTGAGATTTGGTAAAATCGTTTTAATCAATGTTCGGCCAGAAATTTTGCTGTCAGGGGGTGAAAGTTCAACGATTTCACCCTTGAGAACTCTACCAAACTCCTCTGCCAATTTTAAGTCTAAACACTTGAAATTTTAGATGTAGGTTACTTCGAAATAAATCAAACTTTTAAATCTGATTTGAGCCCAAAACAATACATGTTAAGGGGTGAAAAATGGCGTCAAAGTTTTAAAAAAAATTTACCTCTGCGGTCACTACCAAATTACCCAGACAATTTTTGATCTAAACATTTGAAATTTTACATAAAGTGTATTCAGACATAGGGCCAGCTTCTTAATCGGTCTTTGACCGAACATTTGACTGCAAAAAGTCAAAGTTGAAAGAGTTAACCTTTGCAAACTCTACCACACACCTCCGCCTATTTTAGGCCTAAACACATAGAAATTTTAGATGTAGGTTACCTGGACGTGAGTCAAACTTTTTAGTATATATATATATATATATATGAACAAATAATTAATAAAACATGTTAAAAGACATCTTGAAAAAGAGTTACAAACATATTTAATTTTAAAAAAGGAAGCACAAGATAAGTGGATAATCCTTAATCCGCGGAGTTTCGACGAAATGCTCTCCTTTTCATCAGAGGGCAGGAATTAGCAAAATGCAGGATCGGATTTTGCATATAAAAGTATTTAATGAAACTAAAAGTAAGTCACAGATCTTACTTGGTTAAAAAAAGGGTGAGGTAAGGGGAATAGGAGGTAAAAGAAAAATGATAAAAAGATTTCACATGAATGGATAGTCCGGTGAAGGGTAAAAAATCCAAGAATGGTAAAATCCAAAACGGTCGAATTTAAAAGTTCCAATCCAATGGGTAAATTCCAAATGGTCCAAAATGATCCAAAGATGTCTTTTAACATGTTTTATTAATTATTTGTTCATATTATAAGCTCTATTTCCTTTTCGGTTTTATTGAGCTTTTACATCTGGTTGAGATTACTTTACTTTTAAATGTTAACTCTTTAATATTTATAATATATTTTAAGCTTACCATTTTGATTACCTTGGTAAACTTATTGTAATTTATATATATATATATGTGTGTGTGTGTGTGTGTGTGTGTGTGTGTGTGTGTGCACATGAAGTTATGGACAGTACATAGGGCCCGAGCAAAGCCGGGCTGAACTGCTAGTTAATATATATATACTAGTATTTTTTTTTAAATATATGATTTCAGAAACAATTGTTTGTATTAAAGATTTTTATAGCAAATCTGCAACATTTTTAAAATTATTATGTTGTTAGCTTTCATAGTATTACACAATATCTACTAAAACATTTATGTGCACGTAAATACATTTATATATCTCTCTCTCTCTCTATTTTTCTACCAGAGTCATCTTTTATCAAAATCCAAAGGCTACTGGAAGATAAGGATCAATGAGTGCAGCGTTATAGATTGTGGTAGAATTTAATTATTTAAGAAAATGACTCAACGAGAACTTGTTTGCATTCGACATGAAGACGAACAAGTTGTAGTCAGCTGAAAAGCAGGCGAGCGAAACAGAATTCCACAGGTGGGTGATTCTAGAAGCTTTTGTTCATAGAATTTGCGTTTAAATTCAGGCAAAGACATAGAGTGGGAAAAATTGTTGAAAATGATTGTAGGTAGACGAATGCTTTTTCTAAAAGTTTGTCAGGTGTGGGGTCAAAAATTAAAGCTCAGACGAGCACTTGCTATGTAAATAGCGATTAAGTAGAGAAAAGTTCGCAACGATTCTTCTGTGGGAAAGAGGTTGCAGGGATGAGAAAAGAGAGTCTCACGCTAGGTTCCGAAGCCAGTTTGGAACTCTGTCAATGCCGGATAGGAAGCAGCGAGTGGAGCCTTCCCAGATGTGGCCACAATACACTATTTTAATATGCATTTAACTTTTGACTCGGCAATGGATTTGATGTAAATCTTCCATTTCAGGTCAAAGGTGAAGATCAGACTCAGACCTTGTCGAGACACAGAGCGTCCTGAGGATGAGAGCCACTCATATCAATTGGAGCTTGGTTTGGGATGCGTTCAAATTATCCTGCCACCTTATACTTCATTGCACCACGTGCTCAAAGTTAAAGGAGAGAGTCTCTGCGAGATAATGCTCGTTACTAACTTTTAACGTTTTTACATAGACGGAAGTGGCATCTGCATATATATCGACGAATTAACTTAGAGTGAGATTTGGGAGGCCATTGATACTTTGAGCTCCGGATTTCTACCCATCGACGACTGCTTGTATAAACCTAACCGAGAGAAAAGATTCCATGGTTTAGTAGACATTTCCAGATATTCCATAGCTGGAAATCTTGTAAATTAGAACTTTATGCAAAATACTATCAAATGCCGTTGATACATCAAGAGCTAGTGCTCTTGAGAGGAAATCCTCATCGATAGATTCATTAATTCTATGAGAAATTACAACTGTAGATCTCAAAGGATGGAAACCATATTGCCTGTCTCCGCGTAGATTGTTTTTGATAAAGTTGTTGACAATTTCTCTATTCAACACAAATTCAAAAAACTTGCTCATGATACATGGAAAACTAATTGGTCTATACTGAGATACAAAATAGCGATCTCGAGTATTTTTAAATATTTGTCCGACTAATATGGTTTCCCTGTGTGTTGGGAAGCATTTGTCCTTTAGGCAACGATTGAACAGCTTTCTGTGGATCGTCCCTATTTTTTTAGAACTGTGACTGGAATATCATCAGGGCTAGTTGTCTTGCTGGCATCAAGGTTCTTGATCAGTTTGGCAACATAACAACAGACATGTGGATGTGGCTCAGATTGTTTTTGTCTTGGTAGCTTGCATTGATCGCCTAGGGTTCGGTTGGAGTCAAAGTCCTTGGCAAAGAGCTTGGCTTTATCATTTCAGGCCTTATAATCATGGACGAGATAAAGGGCTTGTATTTGGTTTATAAACTTATTAGTTATTCGGCAAAGCTCATATATATATATATATTTATATATATATATATATATATATACTTTGGACTTGATAGACTGATCATATAATGTTCTTGTGTTTTCTATAATCCTTTTACAGCGCTTGTAAGTAGTTCTAAATGCGACTGTAGTTTCCAAACATCTATTACGTTTGAAGCAATCAAATTAGTCGTTTTTATATGCTATAATAGCAGCACATGAGTGTACGGTAGCTGGTTGTTTAGTTTCCATTGGAACTTACTCAATTAAGTCAGATGTTATAGCTCTATAACGGTCTCTATAAAACTAATTTGTCATAAGTTTGTCCACAGAATATTGATATATAGGATATTTCGATCTGTGGAACAAAATCAATTTGGTTTTTAGTCTAAGGAATAGACGTCAAGATGTCAAAATGCTATATACATGCGTAAATATACATTTATACGTTTAACTGCGTTCATTTGTCCAGTTTAATATGCATGTATTGTTAGCTCAAGCTGTAGCGAATAGCGCTAGAAAGCAAAATGTTTTTCTTTCATTAAAACTGATGGCACTCAAGTCATATATATATATATATGTGTGTGTGTGTGTGTGTGTATATGTGTATATATACATATATGTACACAAGAACTTTTAAAATCACGTCTATATATAGGGTGTAATAACATAGTCAATAGTAAAGTGGCTCCATAGATATTTCTTACGAAATTTACATACACTAAAATATCATATTAAAGCGTATTTAATATCGGACAACGCCGGGCAGTGTGCTAGTATATATATATATATATATATATATATATATATATATATATATATATATATATATAGTTTTAAGTTGGTATTTTTCAAGAAAATCTTGCGTTATTATATTGTTCAACATGGATTGAATTCCGCTTTTGAATATAAGCGTTGTTTCCTGAAGAGGTCTCTAGTTACTAAACACTAGAAGACCGAAACAAGCTCATGACTGTGTAGCAACCAAATCACTGCTCATGTAAAGAAAAATAGAATATATATATATATATATATATATTTATATATATATATATGTGTGTGTGTGTGTGTGTGTGTGGTAGTACAATTAAGTTTACAGGGTGAATCATTACAGTAAACTTAAAAGTAATTTAATACTTAGTTGCTTTAAATACTTTATAAGCAAAATTCTTTTATGCATTTTACTAACTCGGTTCCTCTGACAAAAAGGAAAATATTTCTTCGAAACTCCGCGGATTTAGGACTTTCATCTCTATTTGTGTTTCCTTTCCAAATAATAAATATGTTTTTAACTCTTACTAAAGTATTTCTCACCATACTTATTAAATATATATATATTTATATATATATATATATATATATATATATATATATATATATATATATATATAACAAACGCATGTATATATATATGTGCGTGTGTATGTTTTTGTGTGTGTGTTTGGTAAAATAGGTTCTTTCAATTATATTTCACTGTTTGTGAATACCAACCCTTTTTGTATAAAAGCTCAATGTTTGTTAAATATGACAACAGAGCATATACAAAAGAATAACAGTATAGCTGCACTCCAGGATCCAAATATTTATTTTTTATGCCAAACACCTCCTCCAGCATGTTAAAATTTCGGTTCATGTTTTTACAGATCTATTTTGTCATGCAGAAACAAACACATATTATTATGCCAATATACATATATATAATGTGTGTGCGTGTGTGTGTCTTTATATATATATGTACATATGCGTATGCATGTGTGTATAATGGGCCTTATTATAGTAGGGTTTTTTTATTAGTCATATAATAATAAAAAAGTGCAATATTGTGTATATATTAAAATGTAAAATCATTTTTTTAAAATCAAAGACTTGATCGTCTTTTCTAATAGAATGTTTATCTAAATTATAACCGTGTACAGCGTGAGCTTTTTCAAACTCCCCAGTGTCAGTTAGTTATTCTACCCAACACTTGAATTGTGGTCGATGCTTGAAAGTGGCTGAGAATGGGATTTCTTAATGAAAGTTGATGTACATCGATTGTTGAAAAGATGTCATCTCCATTGCTAGACCGAAGCTAAATACAGCTACTCTCGCTAAGTGCTACTGACGTGGAAAAGGTTCTTACTGCTTGGCACATGGAAAGGAGACAGATTCAAGTAGAACTGCTGTCGCCTTCCATTTAAAAATCGCCAATAAAAACAAGAAAAATAACAACCAGTTTGAATATCGCACTGATCTTCCCGAAAGTTATTATAACTGCAGGCAATTACTTATGTTTTAGAAATGGCTGAGACGCTCTTGCTGCTTTTATTGGGAAACGTAAAAAAACAAATACATTTGCCTATTTAACGTCTTTACCCTATCTCATATCTGTATGTATTCAATTAGATTCTTAAGTCACCTTCGATTAACACGTTTCCATGACAACATCGAATACGGATGGATCGGTTAAGTGCATTTTCCTATCGACAGAATTCTTTGTCAGCAATTCGTTCTGAATCAAGAAGATTTCTTAGGATCATGTATTTTTGTTTTCAAGTTTTCTTTCAACAGAAACGGTCCTGCTGCCACATCTGCTTGGACTTCACTCTGAGAAATAAAAAATCGACTTCGCAATCTAGTTGAAGAATAGGCCTTCTGTTTCTTATACTCCCTCTTACATTCTACTATTCTCTCGCTGCTCTGTCATGGAAGCTGCTCAACTCAGCTACAATCTCTGGCTCCTATACTTGCTCCTCTACATTGCTTACATGAACTCATCGTTTTACGAAAACTAGAAAGAATATCCTCAGTTTGTCTACTACTCCTGGTGTTACCAGATCAGGCTGTTTTAAAATATTAACATTCTAACCTAAAATGCACTGAAAATATTGACTTTATAACCTAAAATGCATAGATGTTAATGTGGTTTTCCTATCCCTTCGTAAAAATCAATCACGTTCTACAAAATCAAAAGCAATTTACTTTACAAAACAACCAAACCAAACATCATGAATAAATAGTTGCAGATATAAAGAATTTGAAGCAGAAAACATTTTTCCAACTATGCTAGATTTGACATCAAATAAAATTTATGCCGGTCGATATGCCATAAATCAAAATGCTTGATATGTCGTAAATCAAAATACCAATAAAAATAAAATTCCCTTATACCAGGCAAAATGTCCATGCACAGAGTTTCTATCCAAGACATTCCTGTCTGTTTAACGCATTATCACGGAACAGCTCATCTATAGGATTATTTTCTTCCAGTGTTCAAAATATTTTTCATAAATCATAACTAATCAATTTTTTCTATTCCATTCATCATTTTTAATACTCCCATCATACTCTTCATCTGGAATTTTGCAATTCATTCATTTCGTTTATGTTAGATATTAGGATGCTGCAAGATATTTTTTTTTATCTTACTAAGTTTATTTTTAGTATTTTTTTATGAAACTGCAGGTATCGTAGGCTGATCGAACTAATGCACAACGTCATTGAAGTGGCAAAGCGTCTTGTGAACAGAAAGAATGTTAGAAACAAGCTTATGAAAATAAATATGTGAAGAAATAACAAAAACATTTTACAATAACAAAGGACTTATGCAGATTTATAAGAATTTCTGCAGATACGAAATTTGCAAAAATTATAAAAAATCATATTTTAGCGTATTTTAAGAAAGCGCAACGCCTAGCGGCCTGCTAGTACAGAAAATTTTTCATCTTATATTTTATCAGATGAAAAAAGAAATTCTTTCATACATTTGTAATCACGTTATTTACCTTGAAATCGATATGTGTGATATGTAAACGGTATTTGACTAAGAGCCTCAATCAATAACAGTCGCGATTGACAACGCCAGATGAAGTAGAAATCGAGGAATGTTTTTCTTATAAAAGTGTCGTCGTCGTCGTCGTCGTCGTCGCCGTCGTCTTACAGGATGGTAACAAGCAAGACAAATTCAATGGTATAATATACAAAAAGTGCATAAGCTACAATATGTTACAGAAGTTTAGGCATGATTCTAGGGCCATAATTGTCATGAATCGATGTTTATATGTAACTATATTTTTAGTTATTGAGTAAGTCCATTATTCCTGAAATGGGTACATCGACTTCCTTCATAAGAAAAATAATTATTGATATATAGAAATTGGAATTATTGATAAATAATTAAAAAATAATGATAAATAGACACTAATTTCTTTAATTTTATTCAGTTAAAAAAACATTGTTTTATGATCAATTGTATTGTTTTTTAACGGTTTTATTATTTTTACAATAATTGGAATTTATGTATATAAACAACGCTTAAAAACAAGAGACATTCATTAAATTGTAATTTAATCTGCGCTGATTGGGTAAATGATGCTTTTAATCTTAACTTTCAGCAAAGTCAAAAAAAAGGTTATGTTTATTTTTTAGTGGTCTAGGGCCGGTCTCATCCATTACAGCGTTTTTAATCCGGGCGAAACGATTACAGCGAAGAATTACTGCCGACAAATTGACGAAATGCATCAGAAGCTCCAACGTATCTACTCGAGATTGGTTAATATGAAGGGACCAATTCTCCTCCAATGACAAAACTCACCCGCATGAAGAAGCTGAACGAATTGGGCTACGGGACTCTACCTCATCCGTCATATTCACCGGACCTCTCGCCCACCGATTATCACTTTTTAAAGCATCTCGAACACTTCCTGCGCGAAAAATACTTCAAAAGCTGAGATAATGCTGAATCAATTCAATTACTCCATCACTTCTAGAACTCCGAATTGCTATGCAAATATGATAAATAAACTTGTTTCTCGTTGGTAAAAATGTGTCGATTCAATATCATATATATATATATATATATATATATATATATATATATATATATATATATATATATTTCTGGTTTCTTATCGTTGGACATTTTACAGTTTAAATACACTTTATCTCACATCCGAAGATCATTATATTATAAACATTAAATCACTCTGACAGACGTTAAAGTCATTAAAAATTAAATGTTTAAAATTCAACGGTATTTCTCGCGGTTGACGCTGCCCGTGTGGATTTGGTCCTTGTTAATAGAGTCAAAGATGGCTTCGTTGCCGGTTCGAATTTCCCATCTACTGGTAATCGTGACACCCTGCACACTGATGATTCTTGAAAGGATAAAACAAGTTTCTGTCGGTATTTAATAATCATTATAGTAAATAATATGTATATATATATACATATACATATACATATATATATATATATATATATATATATATATATATATATATATATATATATATATATATATATATATATATAAAGAGAAATTGCATGTAATATTAGAATAGTTTTCATCACAACTTCCCGGACAGAACTTATGGGATGTGTCACTGATAACTTGAGTCAGAATGATATAATCTCTTCAAAATGATAATTACGTCTTTTCTATTTCATTCAAACATTTTCAGTACAAAAGCTTCCAAGTTAAATGTTATAACATGTTTATTAGTTAGAAAACAATAACAAATTATATCCTTCCGTTATTTCACCATGCGTAATCATTAAAACTAAAATAATTGTTTCTTTGTCATAAGACTTAAATTATGATTGTGAAAGATATAATTTCTTTTATCTGCTAATAGCCACATATAATTTAACATGCAAATCTTTAATTAAAAGTGATGCTAATTACATGTTTTCGTTAAGCATTATAATTAAGCAATGAATTTTTATATTTATGACGCTAGCACGTTCGTACTACCTACGTACCTATCTACGTATCTAAAATTGTAATCTAGTTCATGTTAATAAAACTACTTAGCCAGTATATATTGTTTGTTGTATTCATGATTGAAACTCGAGTCTAACCATTGAAGCATCGCAGCTAAATTCTGAACGTATGTAAATAACAAAGTATAAATTAATTTAAAAATACGATTAATACCCCATACATGGGCGAATGGTGGTCTTATAGAGGTACAGGATACTTTCAGGCGTAAGTAACTTTCTAGCACAGTAAAGAGAGAGCCAACCTTTCTCGCAGCGGCCCTGGCAATGCTCTCAATGTATCTGTTTCAACTCATGTTCCCCGTGAACGTTAAGCCGAGAAGTTTGAAAGAAGTACTTTAAGGTAGTGTATATTAAGCCATAGATATTAGTGGTTGAGAGGGTTTCTTGTAATTATTGAAAGGAAACAAACTTACTCTTGGCAGTAATGTAATGTGACTATCCATTTTTGTTCCCACTCTACTACAGATTGGAGGTCTTTCTTTAGTGTTTCTGCCATTTTCTTATATGTTTGTTATTTTTTTTCGCTCGTGCCTGTTATAGAGCGTGTTTTCATCAGCAAATCTCAGAGACAATTTTATCAGGGAGGTCATTTATAAATATTAGGAATAATAAATGTCTAAAGATATACCCCCGAGCTACACCTGCATTGATATTATATTGTTTAGATAGACAACCCTTGAAGGCAACATGGAATCTTCTCTTATTTAAGAAGGATTTAATTATGTTAAGTATTCGTCCAGTGATACCGTATGATCTGATTTTCCTGAGAAGACCATCGTGTCATATCCTGTCAAAAGTCTTAGATATACCTAGGGCTCCCGCTGTACTCTCCCCTGCTTTGTCAAGTGTATGGGATAAATGTTCAGAGATTACTGTTGGGATATCTGCTCTAGAACAAGCTTGCCTAAACTCATATTCTTGGCCAGTCAGAAGCAGCTGTAAGGTGACGAACTAGCGCTTGGTTAATAATTGACTTAAATATCTTAGCGAAAAGAGGAGGAGGCTAATGAGAGATAATTTAATGGGTCAGTTCTTTCGCAAGAATTCTTATAGATTGAAACCACAGAAGCAATTTTCCAGCAGTCAGGAAAACAAGAATTTTTAAGGCATTTGTTATAAAGTTTTGAGAGGACTGGAGCAACATCAGAGGGATATTTTTTAATAGTACACCTGGGATGAGATCGGGTCCACATGCTTTTGAGGTGTCTAGGTTTTTTTAATATAATTCACCTGAAAAGTGATAACTTTCAGATCATCCAGTGTGGCGTCTATCCGCAAAGGAAAGTCAAGAAGGGAGTGGTTTGCTTGGTCCAATGTGGAGTTTGAAGCAAACCGACTGGCAAGCATGTTAGCCTTCTCGGTTGCCTTGCAGACAACTTCGTGATTGTTGGATAGTGGGGGGGGGGTGATTGCCCATTATTTAGTATAGTTTTGTATATTTTCCAGAAATCACAAGTTCCTAAATTATGTGCTTCGATGCGTTTTCTGTCGCTATTTTTTTTTTCTTACAATTACTTCTAGCTTCTATAAATGTTTGCCTGTTTGTACTGGACTTTAGTCAATTAAATCTGCTATATACATGCTGCTTTTGTGCAATGGCAGCTGCACAAGTGGAAGTGGTCCTGGATATGACCTTAAACTATATCTGATCGTAAGGCCCCAGCTTGCGGGCTTTGGAGAGTGGTGAGCCACCCTTTAATTGCCATTGCTCCCAGATCCTATCTTACGCGGGCTAGTAGCACCTGTTAGAGTTCCAACTATGGGTTAAATAGAAACCGACAAAAAAAAAACAAAAAAACAAATGTACTCTATTAAAAAATTGTTCTTTAAAATCACTGGATTCGGTATTAAATAACCTGAAAAGGGTTGATATGCCGTAAAACAAAAACAACTAACCAACCAACAACTAAAAGTAAACCATTTGGCTGAGTGAGGGTTTCTATAAAATTTCCGCGTTGGATCACGTGCTTTAATTACCGTTTTGAACCATTCAATTGTCTCATTTGCGAACTGTTCAGCGGAAAAGAAAAAAAAGACATTTCCCCACAGGGCATCTCTGAAAAGATTCCTGATGCCCTTCCAGTCAGCCTTCTCATAATACGTTGTCATTTCGAGCAATGGTTCTTCGGTTTTGGTTCGAGAATTAGGCGATTTCTACCATTATCACAGCGTGATCAGCATTCCCGAGGGGGCTATGGGCATTCGTTACATAATTATCGAAAACTGTGGTCAGAAATAAAGTGAGGCATGTTGATCTTGCTTGTCTGGGAAATATGTCGGAAACGTAACCATCTGTGATAGAGAATAAGATATAGAGAAGCTATGCGTTTTATGTTACCAGCTGCGCCTTTGTAAGTAGATAATCCAAGCCAATTACTATGGTGGACATTGAAGTGGCCAAATACATATACTTAGCGCTAGTATCGAGGAAGAGTGCTGTATCTATGCTGTCAGAGACTTGGTTGATCAGCGTACAGTCCAGGGCCGAAGGAGAGTTGTAGAGAAAATATAAGTAACTAATGTTATGTTGCATGTTAAGACTAAAGCACATAAAGGCCTGGTTGTCTGATTCAAGTTTTGTTTCTCTAGTCAAGGAAAGGGTGTTTTGAATATAGACTCTAAGTCCGTGCATATGTCTGTCTGAGTCCTTACGGAAAAGGTGAGATAACCAGTCATGTTGAAGTGGTTAGGTGGGATGGAGGAATGTAAGTCAGTTTCACTTAGCGCTAAGATATCCGGGGTGTGTTGTACAAGAAATAATTTAACATTATCTAAATTAGTTCTAAGCTCGCAGATATTTGTGAATGCAAGCCTGAAGGGAGGGGGCAAATTGTTTTTGTTTAATCATAATTTTTGATTGAACTGCCATTTTATTTTATTTAAGAGTTTCAGTTTTAGGGTAAGATGGGCTTGACAAAGTGGTTGTGCAAATTACCAAACATGCAACACAAATAGACCATACGCCGCCTCCTCATCTACAGGGCTGTGACCTCGGGAAAGCTAACTAGAGATGGGTACATGGCCCCTTTCCATGCCCGACATGGCATTACAGTCATCTCGATATTATACAACTGATGATGGATAAGCCGCTGTAAGCGCTACCAAAAAGTTAGGGTTCCTGTACTGTCAGTCAGAAACAGCAGTTGGAAACTGTTAATCCGGTACCCTCAACTCATCAGTCGACAAATCAACCCAATCCAATTGCGTTGGAATATATGCTCTCCAGCACCCCAAAAGTGCCCAGTTTTAGGGATAGGATGTTGCGAGAGTAGGGGGCGTTCATTGCCGTAGTCAGGAAACAAGGTCGACCACTGGGTATTTCTGTCGAGCCCCTGTGATCACACCTCTATGCTTGGCTAATAGGCAAATAAGGAGTATGAAAGCCGGGCGATAGACAGAGCCTATCCTC
This sequence comes from Euprymna scolopes, assembly GCF_053919585.1. Classification (NCBI taxonomy): domain Eukaryota; kingdom Metazoa; phylum Mollusca; class Cephalopoda; order Sepiida; family Sepiolidae; genus Euprymna; species Euprymna scolopes. The sequence continues at coordinate 23,555,473 of NC_136497.1, forward strand.
ATTAAGCAGTTTAGGTTTCTGTAGCAGATATCGACGGTGTGAGACTCTAAGAAAAAGACATGCCATACGCGTGCATCAGAAGCAGTAATACGTCATAAAATTCCTAGTAAAAGTTCATTGAGTATGGTAGTGACTCCGTATATAAATATATTTTCGAACACAGAAGGCCACTCGTTTTAATGGCACCGCTTCAATCATTATAGCTCTTCCATTTTTGAGTAAAGAAAGGAAGCTTTACTTTCGAAACTATTTTCGTAGCAAAGCTCTGGACGTCCGTGTACAACCATCATTCATCGTTGGTAAAAGTCTAGAGAGATAGTAATGGGTTAAAAATAGAAGGCTTGACCTTTGGAACAACCCTCGTACATGTAAAGAACTAAGTTTTTCGATGATGCGCAAATTAAAGACTCTTTTTTATTTTGCTATTTTTTCGTAAGAAATGTTATTGTTTTAATGAAGAAAATTTTGGGATTGTTACGAAAACATATTCTTATAACACAACGTTTGTGTGTGTGTGTGTGTGTGTGTGTGTGTGTGTGTGTGTGTGTGTGTGTGTGTGTGTTCGTGTGTGTGTGTCTGTGTGTGTGTGTGTCTGTGTGTGTGTTTCCTTACTTTTTCTGCAAATGTAAGAGATTAAGCAATTATTTGGAGGATTTTCGGTTATCTAACGAGGATTTCTAAGAAAGTATTATTTGCAAATGTCTCGTCTAATTTTTTTCCAATCGGTCACAATGTGTTGCGAACCAATGACACATTTGCTGTAAATTTCGAACAGTCGCAATGTCATGGGGACATTTCTTCCAATGCATTAACTGTTGTCATCTACATTAACTGTTTTTTTCGCCATATTTCGGCGATTTACGTAAGCTGCCAGAGTATTTCGTGACAAGATCTACAGAACAACGGGCGTTCTCTGTACAAGTACCGAAAAGACAAAAGAAAAAAGAACTCGATTTAAAAGTCAAATTGAATTTTACATTTTGATGTATAAAGGTGTTCGAGATTTTTTAAAACATATTTTGATGATTTCATAATTCATGCATCTTCAGTAACGTGTTAAAATAAGTCACATTTATTTAGAAGGTTGCTTTATTGTACCACGGCGATAAAAGGGTGGATAATTCACGAGAGTTATGCACTGCCACCATGTGGTAGCCAAATAGCTAAATCCACGATGAGTGGGGAAAAGATTTATTTATGTTTGGGCTTTTCTGTGTAGCTAGAAACGAGTGGGTATTTGGAGCATGATCTGAAATCTGATTGCCACAGGGAAATCTATAATTACTTATGCACTGACAATTATCAGCTACTAAATATGTTCTATTGATTAGGGGAAGCGTGAGCGAATGTTTATTTGTCTAACCCGCCATCTTTGGGGAAGTAAACATACGCATCAAGCAAGCGAGATCACTTTAAGATACTACCTCCAATACATACAACTCATAAGCGCTTTATGTATTAATTAATACAAATTAATATTAATTAATATAAATTAATATTAATTAATATAAATTAATATTAATTTAAATAACATGTTTATTGTAACTCAAAACAAGGGAGATAATTTAACATTCATGGTTGAAAGTTATGTTTCGTTTGATTCTATTTTGTGTCTCAGTGATTCCGTGAGTGGCATATTTTGGTTATCCTTTTTATGAGGAGGGGGCGTCAGATAATGTTTCTATGCTTCTCATAATATCTGTATGTGAATTAATAAAGTTTAACTCCAGCTTTTGAAATATGAGAAAGATATTTATAGAACAAATACAGTTTAAATTGAAATTAATTGTTTTATTCATACGGTGAGAAATTTCGTATTTGAAAATGTCAATTAATAAACAATGTCAAGCCATAGAAAACTGTTTCACTACAAAATGGATTCCTTTACAGTAGGTAATTTTCTCGCGGTCTTTAGAATAAGCCTCGGTTGGAATTGAATAGCATCTAAGTAGGATGATTAGATTTATCTGAAAAAAAAAAGGATGAAAGAAAGCTAATTTTGTTATCTCAAGTGAAAGATTTCCGGTCGAAAATGTTTGCCACTGTAAAACTAATGAAAAGCTCGGAAGACGTTAGATGCGTTAAAATGAGTACATTTTTAGCCCCCCACTCCCCGACAAAAAAGGGGTAGACCTGTAAATTCACCACAGTCCGTTCGTCTGTCTACACTCTTCTCAATATTTACGCCTTGGAATTTTTTGAAATTTACACAAACATTAAACATGATATGAGTAAAAAGTAACAAAATTGATTTTCCGGGAAAACTCCGCTTGCTTTTTGGGTTAAAATGGCTAAAATTAACACTTTTGTGCTTATTAAAAAAAAATGATGCCTTGGATTTTTAAAAACTTTCTGAAAAGTTGTAACTAACTGATTTCTATATAGTTTTGTTTGTCTATACTTCGCGATAAATGTTGGGCGTGCCCCATAGGCTCTTTTAGGGCTAATAAAAACACTTCATTTTCGGGACTATTTTACCATGGTTGTCGAAATTTTTCTGTGTATTTATATTTAGCAGTTTTTTATGGTGCTGAACTCAAATGTAAATATGTTAACGCCTTGGGGACTTTTGGGGTTAAATGTGAGAAGTGGGGCAAATGATAGACAGTCATTTCTCTTTTTGCATGGCGCAGAACTCAAATTTGCAAATGTTAAGGCCTAACACTGCACCGTTTGTTCATTTTCACCTGGGGATTTGGGGGGCTAAATGGGGGGATGCTTAACTTAGTCATTTTTATGCCTCTTTCACTGTACACTCACGGGGGACTATGCATGCTTCACGTGTTTTCATTAAATGCAACCTAAAAAATGTTTGGAAATTGTTTAATAGAGACATGAAATTAATGGAATTTTTAAATGCAAGACACACTTTTGGTATATTTTCCCAACATTTGCTAATATATTTGGAACAGATACTTCAAAAATAAAATTTACCAAACACTTAGATTTTTTTTCCCAATAAAGTAAAGAATACCCGTTTGTTCAAAATAAGGAGAAAAATACTTTCTATGTAAATTAGTTGATGAATTAAGGAAAAGGTATAAATTAGATTCCAAGTACATTTTTAAAGTCTATCTTACAGAATATTTAGGGGGAAATAATTTATATATTTATATACATTTTTATAAAATGTTTTTCCACTTTTATCTTAAATCATTGATTACAAACAAAGATGCCGAAAGATTATAAACAATGAAATAAAATATGATGACACTCGTTATGACCAGCATGTCATTTTCTCAGCTTTTCGGTCGATATAACTGCCGACCTTCTTCAGGTATATCTTGCAAAACTCAGAAATGTTTCTGTTGAACTCGAGGATCTTGAAAGAATGTTGAACGGAATATTTTATTTAATCCACGTTAGCATGCTTACCGTCAGCCATGATTGGAGAGGTTCTAAGTAATTTGAAATTGTATTTTTCAGTCGCCTACACTGGGAATTGAACTCATAGCTCCAGGACGATATCTCTTGCAATTAATTTTTTCGAAGTACTCTAACCACTGCGTTACGGATCTTTGATAATAAATATACGATTTCGAGGGGGCTGAATTTTCTTTTATAAATTTAATATAAAATTATCGCGCACTTTCTGCCGCTCTAAAAGTACATATAAAAATGTTCATTAACCTCTTTTAATTATGGTTCATTACTGTTTATAGGTTGGCGATTATTTCGTCCCCCTTAAAAATGTTTGATCATTTATTAGACCGCCGCCAATTAAACTTTATAATTAAAAAATTATGGTCCATATTTTATGCACCCGAACTTTTCCTGTTAAAGTAAATGGAAAATCGAATCGTTTACATGTCTCGTTTTACCGATTATTAGAGAGAAAGTGGGTGCAAATTTATACAGGAAAGTGATCCCCCACTCTAAAATTTTAAATATTTATTTTATTTTTTTGTAAATATTTGTTGCGGGCTATTTAAATGTAATCGTCAAAAATAAGTAGAATTTGATTTTTAGAGGGTAAACTATGACGGGTGGAATAGTAAAATAACTTTTTTAATAATGTTCGCTTTTATGCTTCTCAGTTGCAAAACATGTCTGTGACATGCTGCCTAGATGCTGCGAATTTAGCAATTCATATGAATTAATAATTCATAATATGAAGTAATAAAATAAGAGTTATCTCCCTTTAATAGCAAAAATAAAAAACATATCAATAAAAGTAAAGTAACCTAAAATAAATTATAACCGAATATACACTTAAAGTACAGGTTGACAGTTTTTACCCAGGCTTATCTTTCTGAAATAGTCCTTACTGTGATGTGACGTTACAAAATTTAAATAATTAATCCTATCTATTCTGGGTTGCATAGATAAATATTATCTCCAAATGGGTATACGTGAGTATGGGCGCTCAATCTCAAGAAACGCATTTCCATTAAAAAAAGAAAAGAAACATACACTATTTTCTAGTTTACCTAGCTGACCTTTCAGGATCGTCTAATTCAAAGATGAAAACGTTAACTTAATGAGGCAGCGTGACCTCATTCGAGTCTGTATGTTTTAATATGGCCTCTAGAAAGGTCGGCTTCATAATGGAATTACATACCTTTTACTACTTCCGGCTCGATTTTCATCCATGATTACTTTTATCCTGAGTTGAAAGTAGTTACCATGCCTCTGACGTCATTGAAAGCAAAATTCATTGAACTCATAATTTCAGAGTAAACACATAAACGCACACATACAAACACAAAATGTGCACACAGACACACACACACATATATATATGTTTATATATATATATATTATATAATTATATATATATATATATATAGACAGAGAGAGAGAGAGAGAGAGAGAGAGAAAGAGAGAGAGCATAAAACAGCTTATAAGAGCCGAAAGATATACGATTCAAGTTATTAATTACACACAAAAATAGCTTAATATCTTTCTGTATAAAAACAACAAGCTTTGGATACATACTTGCGTGTCTTTGAAGCATGTGTGGTCAGACAGTAGTTCTCCATTTTTTTTTTTTTTTTGCGCAGTCCATTACATTAATGTTATATTCTGCAAGAGCTTTCAAGCTGCACCGTACTAGAGGCAGTGGAAGGCGTATTAGGTAGTTTTACATGGTATGCTTCTCATCTCGACATTTGCAAGATCATTGAAGCTGCACCAGTTTAACAGCAGATGGTAGACGAAGCAGTATTGCATCGTATGATCTTCCTCTTACCGTTCACAGATGGTTGCGTCAGTTTTTTTAAGCTCATCTGATTATAAGCAACTTTTAAGCAATATACATATATACTGATAGCGGGATTGGAATAAATTTTTAATCATCGAATTTCTCCTGCGGCAACTTAACAACAAAAAAAGAAAACTTTTTGTGTTTATCTGTAAGAACAGTATGGATGTTTAAAACCGCCGTAAGATCATAAATAAACAAAACAGCTTCTTTGACACGCCCAAAGGATTTCAGAATACATTGTGCTATCATAAAAGGTCCTCTCTCTTTCTCACCTCTTTTTCCTTCCACCCATTATCTCGTTCCGTCCTTTTTTTCTCTATCTACTTTTATTCTGTAATTGCTTACATCATTTCAGATTAATTATCATTGTCACTAATTTATGTGATCTGCCTTTTATTCAACCATATAAACTTTTATTTACATATGGAATGCGTGCATGGTTACGTAATGAATAGATTAGAAACTTTTACATAATAACACTGGCAAATTTATAGCCTGTTCACTAAGAATGAGTGTTTTATGCCAAATTGATTGTTGATTATGGATAAATTTGTGTTTGTTTCTGCATTAAATAATAATCATTATTAATTCATAACTGTACATCGAACGGACGGAAAGACAGACGGATGGGGAGAGAGCAAGAGAAATAAAAAGTAGATATAAGAGGAAGTTGTTTTTTTTTACATAGGAGTCACCACTTATCAAGGCTCTGAAGCCACTCGATGATAAGGGTTATCGAGTTTACGGTAATCAATGGGACATTATCGCAGTAGTCGTTATTAATGGAAATTTGGCAAATTGGATTATTTAAGGGGCGGTTCATTAAGAATTTGTTTATGTTGGACTTGAAGACAACCAAGTTGTAGTCAGCTGGGAAACAGTCAAACGGAACAGAGTTCCACAAGCGTGCAGTTCTAAGAATGAAGCATTGTTCGTGGAATCTACGTTTTGATTTAGGCACAGTTAAAGAGTGGGGAAAGTTATTGACAGTGGTTTCAGGTAGACGGGTATTTTTCGAAAAATAATGGCGAAGAGGACCAGAGATTGGTGCTCAAACGAGCACTTGACGTGGAAATAACGATAAAACAAAGACAGGTTCGCAACGTCTCTTCTGTGTTTAAAGGAGAATGAATTTCCGAAAAAAATCGGTATGTATGAAATAAACTGATAAAAATATAAGAAGCAAAATATCAACACGAAAGCAATATTTTGGCCTAAATAACCCTATGATTTGAAAGGAATGAGATTACGTACCGCGCTTGTAATTTTTCACCGCCAAAAAGCAACAGCTTTATTGTTATCCGTGAGTTTTCCCATTAATTGTTTTGATTGTGGATTTATGTCATTATTTTCACAATAATATTGGTTGGGGCAAACATGAAATCGCTGTCATCTATAACAGATGGATTATCAAACAGTTCTCTAAAGTGGTTATGCCATCCCGCCATGATACTATCGGTATCAAAAGGGAGCAATCATTAGATTTTAGAAGAAACAATAGATGATGATTGCGGTTCATATGCTTGTTTGAATTTGCTGTAGAAACCTTTGGTATATTTACAGTCAAATCTTTTTGAATTTCAGCAAACACCTCGGCCCATTACTTAGTCTGTATCTGGTGAAGCTTGCACTGCAGTTTCTCTTTTGCATTATCTACTTTTTTCTGTAGGTCAGACAGATAAACTAATGTTGCGTGTTGAGACTGCGTACACACACGCAGGACAATCTGAAGCTAAAAAGCACCAAGTGATGGAGTGCAGCTGTAAAAATTGACGTCGCCAGAGGTGAATAGGTCAAGTAATTGACCCCACGGCTGCCGATGTTGAAACGCCTGCTAGAGAACAGGTGAATATATAAGCAGGCGAAGCAGAAGAGCCAAGCAGTCAAAAAGCGAAAGCAGCACAAGCCGCCACTGAATCCGCCACCTGTTGCTCTCCTCTCTATCTACCGCTTGGAAGCGCACACATGAGGCAAAGAAATAACATTATAATTTTATATTTTTCTAGCAAATGAATTTGTGTTCAAATTTGTTTTTCTTGGCAGACGAGAAAATAGCCAGATATAACACACTAGGAAGTTAACCGTAGGATCTCCTTTCCCCAATAAGATTCGGGATAACAATCTAATTTTCTGTCAAACTATTTTCCTTAAGATCCAGACATTTTATTAGATTTAACTGTGTACATTTGAGTTGAACTAGTGTCACGTTCCGTCATTGAACAAGTTCTAAGATTCCCGCGCGCTTCCACAGTTTTTTCCCCGTTTAGAGACATATATACACTTTCACATCAGTTTATTCTTTTTATCATTTTAGATTATATAAGATCAAGTTGTTATGGCGGATGGCAAAAGCGATGGTATACGTGACGGGAAAAATGGAATGAGTAGGTGAAAGAGTAAAAAGTTAAAATAGCATAAATTGTATCAGTGGTGGCATTGTTCTGTTCGTTTAGGATTATAACTATGATTAGAAATATATGTAGACGAAGCTGAATAATTGTTATTTTTGCTGTTGAGAGGACCATCTGCGTGTTATTTATTCATTTTTGCAAATTTCTCTGTTACAGTTATGATTTTAGGATATCATGTGTGTGACAAGTGCACTACTATCGACCAACTTTATTTTTATCGTGCTCATAGATATGTATTTGAGGGAAATTTTGGTGTCAACTATATCACTTTTGATAGAATCATAGGTTTTTTGGTGCCAATATCGATTGATCAGGCAGGTGTTAATGTTTTCGCGTTTGTTAAATATATTTGGATAGCGGTTAGCGTGTGTATTAGTTTTCATTGCGGTTACGTGACGTTGGTAATGACGCAATGGGCAATTAATATTAATTTACTAAACGTCCTTGTATCTCATACTAATGATAATTTGAATATATGTATGTATATATATATACAAATATATATATACATATATATATGTATATATATATATATATATATATATATATATATATATATATATATATATAGTGTTATAATGGAATAATTTCAGGAGGAAATCCGGGTATGAGAGCTCAATGTGGTAAACAGAGCAATAACATAAAAATTATGTAATTTCCGTGTTATATTTTTATATTTTATATATATATATATATATATATATATATATATATATATACAAATATATGTATGTATATTGTAGTGGGGTCCAATATAATATAACAATAAATACGAAAACTGCATTAATCAAAATATCATATATATTGTAGTGGAGTCGGGAAAGGCGGAAGTAGGAAAACACGACGACTGGTGAGAATACGAAGAACATTTATATCCAGAACAGGGTTAGTGATACAGGAAGATTAGTAAGTCCGTGGGGAGTCGTCTCTGTACGACATCCGGATAGCTCTCATTGAGCGGTCTATACTTGCTGCTTATATGGCTAATAGATAAGTTCATCTTTATTGATTATAAGGGTGTGTATGTCCCCACAACACACACACACACACACACACACATATATATATATATATATATATATATATGTGTGTGTGTTTCCTTATAAGATTGTCAAAGGAAATGTAAACGTGTGGATAAACGTGGACGATTTAATGCAGTAATTAATCATATATATGATGTAAAGGGTGTAAATATGAAATATTTAATATAAAATCAAATAAATATTGAATAGTTACTAATTATGGATTCCATTTTAATTTCACATTTGCAACAAACGCAATTTCAATTGAGATTAGTATCCAAAGCAAATAGATTATAAATATTTGGAAGAATAACTTATAGAAACGGAAATATCCGCACAAATATGATAGTTAATCAATGAAAGCGTTTGTCGTACAACGTCCTAATTACGCGGACAACAATTAAAATTAAAAGATTACAACAGTGGTCTGAATAATTAAAATTTATTTATCTATATAAAAGTTACCTTGTCTGTTTGTCTGTTTGTCTGTCTGATATACAGAAATTTGAGCATGTGAAATAAATTCGAGATTGTTTTTAGCCGGTAAAAATAGCTGCTAAGGTGTCAAAATTTTAACGCTTTAACTTAATATGCGTAAGCCAACGAAATGTGTTAATTATACGCATGCTCAGATATACTTTTATACGTTTAAGCACGTTAATTTTTAAAGCATTGATATGCATATCAACTTCATATAGTAATGAATAACGCTGGAAAGCTCTATTTTTAGTTGCAATGCTTGCTGATCGCATCCAAGTCATTTTTTTAAAACTTTTGAAATCACTACCATATATTGGGTAAAATATAATAACCAATAGAGAATCTGTTCTCTAATAATAAATACGAAATTTGCATGAATTAAAATATCAAATTTTAACGTACTGTAAACATAATAAAATCCTAGTAATAGGAATAAAACAAACAATTTGTTTAATATTGCAATTTATAGTGTTTAATTTGTTCATAGTGATAAAAATATGAGTGAAAATACTGAGGCTATCGGTGTGGTTCGAACTCAAAACATTTTAGAGTACGTACAGAGAGGTAAAAAAAAAAGAAATGGCGACGATGATCATGTAAACGAGCACAAGCGGTTGCGATTCTTTGGTCTAACGTTGTTTTTCCCTTTATTTTTCTCTTTATATTTCTTTCCCTTCTTTCAGTATCTCTCGGTCTCCCACTCTCTGTACAAGAAAAATAAATAAAGAAAGAAATAACGGGAAGCACTAGTCAATATTACCGGTGATTATCAGAGAATTATCCGTTATGTATAAGTAAAATGTAAGAGAACTAAGTGTGATAATATACGCTGATATCTATTTTTTATCAATAAAATATCAATCAAGAATAAATATTAAATTCGATTAGAAAAAACAAACTTTATTTTTTAAAACAGATCAATATTATTTATATGACTGACGTAAAATGCATATTATCTTTCTTTCAAAGGAAATAGTTATTGGGTCAATCAATACAATCAGTATGACTTTTGGTAACGATAAGGTGCAGCGGACTAAGTATTAAAATAACCATTCGATGCACACTTAAGGATTAATTGTGATTAATTGCGAGTACTCATCACTATACCGCATTTACTCTTGAAGTTCTCTTGGAAACTACTAGGCGATCTGCTGAAAATTTGTATTAACTTTCCTTATAAGATGCAGCTTACTAAGTATTATGATATACGTTAGTTGCACATTTAGATTCGTTATTTAAATGTATAAATAGGGATTATTCATCACAATACACTTCTTATCCTAAATGTTTTGCATAAAAAACCCATTATACGCCAACAGTTTTTAACTTTTGCTCGTTTTTAATGTCTAGCTTAATTATGTTTCTTGTAGAAATATATATTAATAACAAAAATAGAGGGGAAATCTGCTGTTATTTTATATAGATATATATATATATATACATATATATTCACCCCAAACAAGGCATGTTGCCACTTTGATGTAGAGGCTACTATCAGGGACCTAAGTTGCAGGGGTACTATGTAGAGAGTTTAGCAGCAAGATGTCTGTTCACATTCCACTTGAACTGCATGTCAGTACAGTTAAGGAAGCATGAAACCGGAAGAGAATTCCAAAGTCCTGCAGTTCTGGGGAAGAAGCTATTAGAGTAAAAGGCTTTCTTACATCTAGCGATCTCAACTGTGTAGGGGTGGGACTTCGCTGCTTGTCGGGTTTGTCGGGGGTATTTTCGTTGAGGAGTTACAAGGGCTTGTATTTCGTCTGAGAATCTACCATTAAAATACTTGTAAAACAGGCAGAGGGTTGCAACATTTTGTCGGTGGGGCAGAGGCTGAAGTTTAGATGACAGTTCGGGACCTATTAGGTTGGCGACTCTCTTTTGGACCCTGTCCTGGAAGAGAGACTAGTAGCAGATTCACCAGCCCAAATGTCGTAGCAGTACTCCATACATGGGCGAATAGTAGCTTTGTAGAAGTACAGGATACTTTCAGGCGTAAGTAATTTTCTAGCATGATAGAGAGAGCCCACCTTCTTTTCAGCAGCCTTAGCAATGATCTTGATGCATGTATTCCAACTCATGTTTCCTGTGAACGTTAAACCAAGGACCTTGAACGAAGTGCTCTCGGGTAACGTATCTCTAGCCATAGCTATTCGTGGTTGGTAAGGTTTCATGTTATTAAAGGAAACGAGCTTTGTCTTGGCAGCGTTGAACGTTACCATCCATTCTTGACCCCATTCCACTAGACTGAAGGTCTTCCTCTAGGTTTTCGGCTATTACGTTCCATATGTGCTCATGTGGTGTCGTCGAAAAGTATACCCATCTCAGATACAATTTTTCAGGTAAGTCATTTATGAATATCAGAAATAACAAAGGTCCAAGGATCGATCCTTGAGACACACCCGCATTCATATCAAATTTTTTGGACGTACGCCCGTCGAGGATAACTGTACGACGAACTTAGAAGTATAATATCGTTTCCATCAAGAGTTAGAGATTAATATGAATTAGTGGTTACAATACTATGAAGTTTTACATATAAGGCTCATTGTAAGTCAACGCGTCATAAATTTTCTTAATTTTTAACGGACTGAAAATAGAGTTTACTAATATTTCTTGTAAAGTATATATCAATAACAATATTTGAAAGGTGAAAACTGAGACTATTTTATGTATATAAGTTATGTAATTACATTGATTGACTAAATCGTTCCACACCTACATAGAAACTCCATAGAAACTGTTGCAATATTCCATCAAAATATGACAAGAGTTATGATGTCATTATCTCTATTTCCCTTTTGTTAAGCGAGACAGTCATAATTACATTAATGGCGCTTTCTACCTAATAACAGAATGGCGTTTATTAATCCACATAAACAGGTCCGAGCAAGAGGATCAGTGCCAAGATGTTAAATATCTATTTCTCTGCCATCGCATTGATTATTCGGATGCGGAAGATGTTTGCATCTCCAGAGTCTTTTGTTCTAAAAATGGAAACTTATGTAGTATATCTGAAAAACAAGTAGAAATATGCGATGACAAGTTAGTGAAATTGGAAAGAAAAAAACCCTTAAGTAGCTTACTAAAGAATTATTAATTAACTGCGAATATATAGTTTCAATTACCTTATCCTCAGAAAACGACAAATTGGATCAATTTTATTCGTGGACTTTTAGATATATCTAATTACTTATAGAATTTTTGTTGGCACTCCGATGTTGGCTGGGAATGAATGAGAAATTCTGTGTGATCCTAATCCGAGACATTGCTATTCATGTATATATATATATATATATATATATATATATATATATATATATATATATATATATATATATATATATATATATATATATATATATATTGGTTTCAATAAAATAAAACGGGAGAAAATAGATCTTATAATATCCTTGTGAAACGATTTTTTAATAGAAATCAAGTAAGAATAGCATGAAGTCACTTGATTTGAGGAATTAAAAATACAAAACTGACATCAAAAACTGGTAAACGTTAAATTGGTAGGTCCCGGTCCAGAAAACAACAACTTTTCACTCTTATCAGGAAAAAATTCTAATGGAATTGATGGGGTCAATTAATGAACACTGAATTAAAATCGATTCAAATTAAATATCTACCTTTCACACATATTTAAAAAATAAGTTTATTATATTACCATTTGAATGAATTTTGTAAAAATTCTACTTAAATATAGCGAATAATACAATTTGCAAAAAATTGTTTGAACATTAACGAGTAAAAACCACATTACTACTTCGCTCTCATATTCTAAAAAACAGTTATAACAGTGTGTCTTACTTCAAAAACGTACAGAACATCTGTGGCCATTTATATATGCACAACAGCATGGAAAATCTATTTCTGGTCTTCTGTTCTGTTGAATAACGTGCAGTTCTTTACGAAATTGTCAATATCAAGAATTTTGCGGAGAATCTGTGTGATGTGAGTGATGATCATGGCGAAAGATTCCATCAGGATATTTCGGTGATGCAGAAATTTTTTTAAAGAAAATGGAGCAGACTACTACTGAAATATACAAAGGAAGGATGACACTACACACAAGATGGTTAAGACGACAAATTTTGTAAAAACTGATTGTTCTGTGGGGATTTTTTTCCGTTCATAACCAGAAATCGATGGATAATCTGAAGAAATAAAAGTTAGATTTAATATCAGGATACATTTTAACACCTAAACCAGTCTATGTGGCATGTACGTTTTTGGACCCCCGATAAAAGGAGGGTGGACCTATAAATTCATCCTTGTCCGTTCGTCCGTTCGTCTGTTCGCACTTTTCTCAATAACTACGCCTTGGAAATTTTGAAATTTTGCACAAACTTTAAACATGATATGGATAAAAATGTAACGGAGCAGATTTTACGGGAAAACTCTCGTTGCACCCGTAGGGGTACCTTTCGGGTTAAAATGGCTAAAATTGACACTTTTGTGCTCATTAGAAAAAAATGATGTCTTGGATTTTTATAAAACTTTCTGAAAAGTTGTAACTAACTGATTTCTATTTAATTTTGTTTGTCTTTACTTCGCGATAACTCTTGGGTGTGCCATAGGGGTTCTTTTAGGGCTAATACAAACAGTCAATTTTGAGGACTATTTTACCATATTTGTTAAAAATATTCTGTGTTTTTAGCAGTTTTGCATGGTGCTGAACTCAAATTTAAATATGTTAAGGCCTTGAGAACTTTTGGGGATATATGGGGGAGCCAATACTGGGCTTTGTATTTTTTTTTCTTTTACATGGCGCAGAACTCAGATTCACATATGTTAAGGCCTAAAAATGCACTGTTTGTTCATTTTCACCAGGCTAAATGGGGGGGGGGGCAAATGCTGAATTTATTCATTTTTTATGCATCGTACAATGTGTACTGACGGAGAACCATGCATACTTCACTTGTTTAATCTGTAATTTGTTACACAATGTAATTAGTTACGAAAGCCCATAATTATATAAAATTGATAAATGCGTTTATTTAACAATAATTAGCTTGTGGATATCATGACTCATCTTTATTTGAGATCAAAATAGAAAAATATTATTTATGTTTCTTGTACTTATTTTAATAACTTTCGTGAATTTTAATTTTTTCACTTTGATTTGCTAGATAAAATATATTAAGTATTAAAAAGAAAACATAGTTAAAAAATATGCTCACGCCCGACAATGGATTTTGGTTGGTTGTTTTTGTTTTACGGCATATCAACCCTTTTCGGGTTATTTAATGCTGAATCGAAAGATTTTGAAGAAAATTTTTTTAATGGAATATATTTGTTGTTTTCAAGTCGGTTTCTATTCAACCCATAGTTAGAACCCTAACAGGTACTACCACTCTGGGTCAGATTGGACCTGGGAGCAACGGTAATTAAAGGGTGGGTCCACACTCCTCAAAGCCCACAAGCTTGGGCCTCACCACTGGATATAGTTTAAGTTAATATCCAGGACCCCCATTGAGGGACTTTTACCCTCTGTAGGGGGGGGGGCAGCCGGTGTATTCTAATGCCCCACCGACAGGACTCCCGACAATGGAATAAATCATTTAATGTCATTTATAAATCACATCTTCACCTTTATTGCTCTCTCTCCCCCTCTCTCTCTCTCTCTCTCTCTGTATATATATATATATATATATATATATATATATATATATATATATATATATACACATATATATCGTATGTTTGTGTATGAGTGTGTTTCTCGTGTGGCCGTTACTTACAGTTTGTTTTATTTGGGTAGTTACGATTTATCCATGATTTATTGAAATAAAAATCCTATTAACCCAAGTTTTAAAATATTTTATAAATTTCAATTACGGAATTAAATCAACCACTTTGCGTTTTTGTTTCTTCATAAACGTATAGGTCATTACTAGTTGGTGTTAATAATAAAAACAAAAAAAATTTACTTTGTGACATTTGGAAATTTGACACAAATTCAGGATCGTTTTCATTTTTAAATTGTCACTAAATTTTTTTTTGTATTTAAAGTTGTAAAAACTATTTACATCCAATAATTTTATAAATGGTAATTGATCTAACAAAATCAATTACATTGTTATAACAATTTTATTTAATTAATAATTTAATGTCCAAAGGTTATGGTAATACTGTAATTAAGCTTTCAAAACAACCTTTAAAAATAATCAATTTAATGAGGATTGACTGATCAGATGCATGTTTCCTATGTGCTTTTGGAGAATAACAAACACGGTTGTAAAAAACTGCAAGACATCTATCATGACCATCACTACAACACCAGAGGTAATTTCCTATTATCTAATGAAGCAAAATAATTTGCAACGAAATTTGATGCAAATTCCATCTATTGTGACCAGAGAACCATATCCGCAGACTCTTCCATACCATTGATAAAACTATGCGCCAACATTTTTATCATAGGACCCAAGAAACTGCAATCCGAAATAACTTCTATTCGTCTACTTTCTAACAGCTTGAAAGACTACGTTGGTCTGTCCCGTATTCAACCATACAGATCAACTCATTGTATCCCAATGCAGATTAATCAGTCTCGCCAGACATGAGTCAATTTTTTTTTATCTACAATAAAGTAAGTATCTGGCAACCGCTTCAACGAAAATAACATTTCTTGTCACAAGTAATACAAAAGCTGTCACATCTACAGCTGATCTACTGATTGTAATATCGCAAACGATCATGGAATCTATCGACTGTAGCTTAATTTCTGGAGCGATAGCTCTGTGAATATAAAAAAAAAAAACTTTGATAGGGCCTGGCGCAAAGAATTGCTCCACAAGCCTGCTTGTTAGCTATGGTATATCTGGAAATGTTTTCTTAACCATAAGATCCCTTTCCTTCTATACAACTATACGGCATAATCAAGTTGACACACCGGTTCCCGCTGGATCACCGAAGTTAAGCAGCGTTGAGCCTGGTCAGTACTAAATGGGTGCCCATTTGGGACTTCCAGGTGCTGTATGTGCTCTCCGCTTATCTTGGCATTGTTTCCAGTCGTCCTTGTCTTCTCCTTGCCATTGGACCGAAACAGTGTCGATTCAGGAGAGGTGTGGTTAGGGATTGTGCGACCCTTGCCTCACAATTATACGCGCAACTGCCCCTACAGGGTATCCTTTGTCATTCGAGACTGAGCGGAGGCATCGATCGATCGATACAATTATAACTGTAATTGTTGATGAGGAAAGTGTGAAGCATAAAGCATCAATGCGCGTATATTTCTGGTCGGTTGTTTTTGTTTTACGGCACATCAACCCTTTTTAGGTTATTTAATGCCGAATCCAGTGATTTTGAAGAAAGTTTTTTTAATAGAATATATTTGTTGTTTTCAAGTCAGTTTCTATTCAACCCATAGTTGGGACCTTTACAGGTACTACCACTCCGGGTCAGAGTGGACCTGGGAGCAATGGCAATTAAAGGGTAGCTCGACACTCCCCAAAGTCCGCAAGTTGGGGCCTCATCACTGGATATAGTTTAAGGTCATATCCAGGACCGGTAAACTTTTTGAGCACGACCCTCTTCCTAATATATCTTCCTTCTAAATAGTCAACCAAACATTTTCTAAGATCAATCATTGATATATACGCAAAATAAACAACTATTTATGAAAACATTTCGAAGAACATTGATGATCAAGATATACTCTCTCGCTTTCTCTCTCTCTCTCACTCTCTCTCTCTCTCTCTTTCTGTTCTCTTATCTCTTTTTCGACTTGAGGCACGTGGTGCAATGGAGAACATTAATGTATTATTATTGCAATTAACGGGACGCTCTTAAAGGAAAATCGCTTCTTTGATAAGTTTTTAAGATTGAATTCCCCCCCCATACCTGAAATGCAAGATACATCAAATCTGTTGCTACGCTTTCTGGAATAATTATCTCATTCTACCGCCACAGAAAGTACTTTAGACCTGACGTAAACCATCTATCAGAATAAGGGCCAGGTATATCTTAAGAATACTTACGTTTTATCTGAGTAGATTCTGCACGATATATCTTTTTTTTCTATTTTGAGAGATTAGAAAACTGATACTGCAATCTAGTGGGAGATGCTAGCTTGCTGTTCCTACAATTTTTTTTCACTCTGAAAACATGTTGACAGTATCCGGTTAGCGTATCTTTGTCAAGAGTAAGTGTTCCTCTGACCTAGGAACTCGCCCCGTAAAAACTCACGGCACAAACACGTATTAATTCAACCACACTGAACTTTCTTATGAATCTCTCTCCTCTCTCTCTCTCTCTCTCTCTCTCTCTCTCTCTATATATATATATATATATATATATATATATATATATATATATATATATAATGATTAGTTTTTTTTGGAAAAAGAATTCCAGCAGAGTGCTCAATTAAAAGGAAAATCCAAATTTTAAGAGCGTACTTATATTTTGTGTACAGAAAGTTGTTAGTTGAGACAGGTCATTGGTACCGTCGGTTTCAAGCCCGATAATAAGGCCCGTTTAAGGTATCCTTATCAAGCTCTCTTCAGCCAATATTGGCTGAAGAGAGCTTGATAAGGATACCTTAAACGGGCCTTATTATCGGGCTTGAAACCGACGGTACCAATGACCTGTCTCAACTAACAACTTTCTGTACACAAAATATATATATATATATATATACATATATATATATATGTGTGTGTCTGTATATATATATATATATCCTTAAACATTTCAATAGAAACTTCCACAAACAAAATGGGATACTACGAGCTTGCTTCCCAACCGACCACAGCATGATATTCTTAGAATCAAGTTTGACAGAAAAATACTTATTCTCCTATTCTCCTATTCAATTCTTTTTAAGTAATTGTCTTTCCATCAAATCCATTGTTTTCGTCTTGTAGAGAGAACCATGGTCCAACTGACGATAACTTTAAGCCTTATTCTCGAAAGACTCACGTGTCATGATTAGTGGTGACCGTTTATTCAGATTATATGTAAATATATTTATATATATATATATATATATATATATATATATATATATATATATATACACACACACATATATATATATAGAGAGAGAGAGAGAAGGGAGAGAGGGAATGAGAAGGGGAGATATTTGATTATATAAGTATTATATATGTTTATATAAGCATATATAATTAGAAGCATATATGTATATATATATATAAGCATATCAATCTATATATCTATAAAAGTGAAAGTGTCTATCTGTGTGTGTCTGTGTACATTTCCATACGCAATAACTCTGTCAATTTTAAGTTTACAGACTCGAAATTTGATATACAGGGTACTGAGATTTGGGAAAACGATGTGACTGGATTTCGGCCAGAAATTTTGCTGATAAGGGGTCAAAGTTCAACGATTTCACTTTTGAGAACTCTACCAAACTCCTCCGACAATTTTGGGTTTAAACACTTTAAATTTTAGATACAGATTTTATGGACATGGATCTAACTAAATAACTTGATTTGAGCCCAAAACAATAAATGTTAAGGGGTCATAATAGTGGTCAAAGTTAAAAACCAATTTTTTTGTTTTTGTTGTTGTTTTTGCTCACTATACACCTCCAAACACCCAGGCAACGCCGGGCATCCATGCTAGTACGTATATATTTTTGTTTAACAAATCTAGCTCACCTAACTCTCCTAGAGATTTTGGTCTGCACACATGAATCTTCATATATAAGACATTTGAATCCATGCAAAACTTTATATTTGGGTTTTAACCCGGAAAAATCGGGGCAAAAGTGTGAAAATTTAAAAAAAATGAAATTTGCCAGGTGAAGGTCGAACGCCAGCATTACGAATGCAAAACATAGTAGCTATTGGTTCATGTTTTAATTGTTAGCCTTTCGGTAAACATGTTTTCCTAACTTAGTCATTGACGGCAGAGGCAAAATAAATCGTGAGCTGAACGATTTGGATTCGAGTCTAGGTAGTGGCGCATGAGTCTTTTTTTATACTTTTTAAATCATTACTATATATTTCATCCAATCTATCTGTCTATCTATCTATATATCTAAATATCTATAAAAATGAAAATGTCTGCCTATCTTTTCTCTATGGTAATTAAAGAATACTATTATACTTAAAGGCATTACTTTACATACTCACACTTTTTAATATATACATAAGCACATAACTTTAAGAATAATACATAAGGCCCGAGCAAAGCCGGGCGGAACTGCTAGTATATATATATATATATATATATATATATATATATATATATATATATATATATAAGCATATATCTACATATATTTAATAGACTTACCAGATAGAAATGATTTAATGCTTAATAGGACGTTCTAGATGTTCCGTAGCTTGTAATTTCATGAAGGAATTCTTTATGTTGAACCCTATTAAATGCATTTCATATATCCAGAGCTATTTCTCTGAATACGGCGCCCACGTTTATTAATTTATTGATCCTGTTTGCAGAAACGATATTACTATTCACTGGGTAAATTGTTTGTGCTGAGGTTTATGATAACTTCTCTATCACGGATTCGACGGACAGGAGACTGATCGGTCCGTACTGAGATGCAGAGAATCGATCACCAATATATTTTAACACTGTCGCAAGAATATGGTTCGGCTCCGGTTGCAGGTTCTTAAGCACTGTGATTGGTATGTTGCCAGGACTAGTTTCTTTGCTGGAATCACGATTCTTTATAAGTTTGGCAACATCCGTAAAAAATAGATTCACTT
Organism: Euprymna scolopes; assembly: GCF_053919585.1. Taxonomy (NCBI): domain Eukaryota; kingdom Metazoa; phylum Mollusca; class Cephalopoda; order Sepiida; family Sepiolidae; genus Euprymna; species Euprymna scolopes. Next base: position 23,575,307 of record NC_136497.1, read on the forward strand.
CGCTCAAAGTATATTCTTTGTCTTGATCGCAGAGGGTTGAGTTAGATAAAAAGTTCTTAACAACGTTTAGGTTTTGTCGTATGCTGACGAAATTACAAGTTCATCTGTGATAGTGGATATAAAGGACGTGTATTATATACCCTACAACTCGTGGGAACCAAGCTTCTGCGCAGCTATTTTTACTTTTTTGCATTTTCTTAATCTCTTTAGATGCGATTTATGGAAATTTTAAAAGCAACTTCAGTTTTAAAATAGCTATTTCTCAGAAAGCAATTGGGATATTAATTCCTGTGTGTAGTGGCAAATACACACACACAATATATATATATATATATATATATATATTAATATATGTGTATATATATATATAGTTTGTTTGTTATATAAATATTATTAGTTACATATGTGTATACATGTTTCAGTGAAATCCCAAATTCATGAATGATACTTGATAAGATTAAAAAATTGATATTGCTTTCGATTCTTTTTTGGTCTGATGAAGTGTTATCTCTAACTTGGGATTCCACTGTAACATGTAACATCTGTAACCAAAAATGTTTGTGTAATTAATAAGCTATATATCAGCTCTGTCCTTCATTAAGCACTACTTAATAATCACAAGTGTTTCATTGGATTTACATCTAGAAAACCAATCGATACAACCATTATATATATATATATATATATATATATATATATATATATATATATGTATATATATACGTAATAGATGTACTGAGACTAAAGCTACTTTCAGGACTGCCACCAACCACTGTAAAAGAGTAATAAAACATGCAAGAGAGCTATATACTCAGTGTGTTAAATCCAAAGTAGCTGAGCAGCCTGAGGTCATCTCGTCAGCATCAGACAAGGCAAGACTATTTGCCAAGAACTTTGCAGCTTATTCTACCCTATGCGACAATGACCATCAATTCCCTGTATTTCCTCCTATAACAGACAAAACGCTATGCAACATACAAATATCTGTGCGTGAGGTCGCCAAGCTAATTAAGAACCTTGATTCCAGTAAAGCAACTGGCCCTGACGACATTCCAGTTATAGTTCTGAAAAAGCTTCAACGAGAACTTGCCCCCATACTTACAAAACCGTTTAAGCGTTGCCAACACCCTCGAAAACCTCATCAGTATGCCCTGTATTTAAGAATACATGTGAAAAGTCATCTCCCTCTCAGCACAGACCAATAAATCTCCTGGGTGTCATAAGTAAGTTGTTGGAATCCATATTAAATAAAGAAGTAGTCAACCACCTCAACAGAAACAACCTTCTTAGTGACATGCAATATGGTTTCCGCTCAGCAAGATCTACAGCAGATATGCTAACGGTTATATCACATAGGATTAGTGAATCTCTTGACAAAGGTTTCCTTTCCAGGGCAATTGCTCTCGACATATCGAAGGCCTTCGATAAGGTATGGCATAAGGGCCTATTTCACAAGATTTCCAGCTACGGTATTACTGGAAATGTTTTCTCAATCATTAAATTATTTCTCTCTGATAGGTTCATAAAAGCAGTGGTTGATGGGCAGAAATCAGAGGCCCACAGTATTAATGCTGGAGTTCCCCAGGAGTCCATCCTGGGCCCAACTCTCTTCCTGATCTACATCAATGATCTCCCAAAACACATACTTAAATCATTCGTTGACATCTATGCTGATGAAACGACCATCTATGGCAACACATCAAAGGCCGTAAATGAGAAAGTTCTCTCTAATTCTCTCTCCTGTGATCTTGAGCGCGTGGTACAATGGGGGAAGAGGTGGCTGGTTATTATTAATGACTCCAAAACCAAGCTTCTATCTTTACATCATCAACGCTCTGATCCCTAATCTGGCATCATTGAAATGGATAGCTCTTTTCTTGTGGAGGCTCCATGTTTTGACAACCTTCTGTTAAACTTTACTCCTGATATGAAATGGAACACGTACATCAAATATGTGGCCAGGGACGCTGGGAAGATGATGGGATCCTTCAACCGCTCCAGAAGATATCTCACTACTGATGAATTTCTCTATCTGTATAAAAGTCAAGTACGTTCAAGGATGGAGTACTGCTGCCACATCTGGGCAGGAGCTGCTAAAAACAGCATATCCTGACTTGACAGAGTACAAAATAGACTTCATAGTTTAGTGGGGGATGCTATTTTCCCTTCCCTGCAACCTCTCTCCCACAGAAGAGACGTTGCGAGCTAGTCTTTGTTTTATCGTTATTTCCATGGCATGTGTTCGTCTGAGCTCCAATCCCTCGTCCCCACTCGCTAATCTTTCACGAAAAACACCCGTCTGGCTGAAACTACTGTCAATATTTTTCCCCACTCTTTATCTGTGCCTAAATCCAAACGTAGATTCCATGAGCAAAGCTTCTTTCTTAGAACTGCACGTCAGTGGAACTCTCTGCCGCTTGCTTGTTTCCCACCTGACTACAACTTGGACGTCTTCAAGTCCAACATAAACAAACTCCTGACAAACCGCCCCCTTAAGTAAGACTCTCTATCAAAACCGCCAATACTAATGATCACTGCAATCCTATGTCACTGATTACTGTATACGCAATAACCCTTATCCCTCTTTGGGCCTTGATAATTTGTGACCCCCATGTAAAAAAATATATATACATATGTTTGTATGTGTGCGTGTGTGTGTTTCAAAATCACAGGAATATACACCTAATTCGTATTCTATTAATATCGATAATAAAAGGTTTCAATTTAAAGATATATTTATCGAATATGCTTTATAAATGTATACTTGCTTTAAGGAAACACACACATATATATATGGGTGTGTGTGTGTTTATGTGCATACACACACACACACACACACACACACACACATATATATATATATATATATATATATATATATAATAAAAGACATGTATGCCTCTTAAAACTAAGACGTACTAAGGAATGTATTTTAAATATAATTGTATAGGGATTTATTATTTGAATCTGAACAAAATACACATAGTTCTGCGTCTCCTTTCGCGCCTTGAATCGAATTTTTCAAACATATTAAAGTAATCTATTTATCCGTGTTACTTTCATAGTATAAACATCTTTATATTATTACTAGCATGGGTGCCTGGCGTTGCCCGGGTGTTTTGAGGTGTATGCTGAGCAAAACAAAGAAATCGGTCAATTTTTTAAACTTTGACCCCTATTATGTCCCCTTAAAATGTATTATTTTGGGCTCAAATTAAGTTATTAAGTCAGATCCATGTCCAAGGAACCAATATCTAAAATGTCAAGTGTTTAAACCTAAAATTGTCGGAGGAGTATGGTAGAGTTCACAAAGGTCAATTCGTTTCATTTTGACCCCTTATCAGCAAAATTTCTGGCCGAAACCCAATCATATCAATTTTCCCATATCTCAGTACCCTGTATATCAAATTTCGAGTCTGTAGACAACAAATTGACAGCGTTATTGCGTAGGGAAATGTACACATACACACACACAGACACACACACAGACATGTTCACTTTTATAGATATACTAGCATGGGCTCCCGGCGTTGCCTGGTGTTTGGATGTGTATGTTGAGCAAAAAAAAAAATTTAAGTGGTAGTAGCAAGGCAGGCTCGAACCCGTACCGCAAAGGAGGAAAAGAATGGGGTAAAACTAACGTTTATGATGTTACAACCACCGCCAAGCTGGAAATGACTTTTTTTTTAAAATTAAGACTAGACAATCTAAAGGAGAGGATAACTTTCTAAAATATCGGCGAAAAAATCCCCCCCCTGTAGAAACGTGCCTAGTTGAATGGGAATATATTAATGTTTTTAGCCAATTTTTCGATGTTTGTCGTATGAAAGATCGAACTTTAAAACAATACTGACCTTGGTAAAATCAGTCGCCTCTATTGAAAGTTTAAGGCAGACATTCAAACATACATACATACATACATTTATATATTGGTAACTAAAAATTTTCAACCCAAACTGATGAAAAAGATATCCCTATCTCCGAATACCCTTTATATAAAATTTCAAATATTTAGACCAGAAATTGTCTGAGTAATTTGGAAGAGACCGCAGAGGTCAATTTTTTAAAACTTTGACCCCTATTATGACCCTTTTAAATTTGTTATATCCATGTCCAAGGAACCTATATCTAAAATGTCAAGAGCGTAGACTCCAAATTGTCGGGGGAGTTTGGTAGAGTTCTCAAAGGTCAATCGTTGAACTTTGGCTCCTTAATCGCCAAATTTCTGGCCAAAAACCGATCACATCAATTTCCCAAATTTCAGTAACATGTATATCAAATTTCGAGTCTGTAGACTAAAAATTGACAGAGTTATTTCGTATGGAAATGTACACAGACACTCAGACACAAAGATACACAGATATACAGACACACGGACACTTTCACTTTTATATATAAGTAGATAAATTTGCCTGTGTGTTATTTTGTGTCACCCTGACATCTTTTCTCTTCCGAGTGACTGTCGTTTAAATGTTACTAGCGTGGATGTCCGGCGTTACCCTGATGTGTGTAGGTGTACAAAAAGGAGAGGATGGCAGGAAGGCTCGAACCCGCGACGCAGAGGTGGAAAATTTATATATTATATATATAAGGATGAAAAGAGAAAAACTTAACTAAAGTTTTGTAAATAGTTAACGGGGGTCACCAGCTGTTTACCATGTATATATATATATATATATATATATATATATATATATATATATATATATATATGGTAAACAGCTGGTGATCCCGTTAACTATTTATAAAATTTTAGTTTAGTTTTTCTCTTTTTATCCTTATGTAGTTAAATTCAGTTTTAAAATTGAAGACTTCTGCGAAATCGGTTTATAGGTGCGTAGTCTGTGATAGGTTAAAATTAATATTTTTTTCTTCCGGTACGTAAACTGCATTCTTTATTTTTATTTTTGCATTTTTTTTATTCAAAGCTTCTTTAGACCTGATCTTAAATGGAACACGTACATCAAATCTGTTGCCAAGGCCGCTGGAAAAATGGTGGGATCTTTCTATCGATCGAGTAGATATCTCACTGTTGATGCAATTCTCTACCTATATAAGAGCCAGGTACGTCCAAGGATGGAATACTGTGCCCACATCTGGGCAGGAGCTGCTAGAAAGGACTTGTACTGCGTTGATAGAGTTCAAAATAGACTTCGTAGCCTCGTAGAAGATGTCCTTTTCTCTTCCCTGCAACCTCTATCTCACAGAAGAGATGTTGCGAGTTTGTCTCTGATCTATCGTTATTTTCATGGAAAGTGTTCGACTGAGCTTCAGTTTATGGTCCTCCCTCGCCTAACTTTCACAAGAAACACTTGTCTAGCTGAAAACACTATCAATAATTCCCTCCACTCTTTATCTGTGCCTAAACCTAAACGTAGATTCCATGAACAAAGCTTCTTTCTTAGAACTGCACGCCTGTGGAATTGTCTTCCGTTTTCCTGCTTTCTGGCTGACTACAATATGGTTGTGTTCAAGTCTAATGTAAATAAGTTCTTGATGAGCCGTTCCATATAAGTTATCAAATTTACCGAATTTTCATTACTAATGATTACTATATTGTCCAATTTCTACTGTACACTCTTTAACCCTTATCCTTGAGTGGCCTCTTGGCCTTGATAATGTGGTGATGCCTGTGTAAAAAAAAAATATATATATATATATATATATATATATATGTGTGTGTGTGCGTGCGCATGCGTATGTAATGATTACTTGTTCCGAATTCCCACTTTATATTGAACACTATTATTTTTCTCTTTGTTTTTTAAACAAATATTTACATCTATATTCATAATCTTGGAGTTTTCCCAGTGGTAACAGTTTTTCAACAATTACTCATTTTGTGAAAAGATTAAGTGATTTTGATTTTCTAGACAGTTACCTGTCATTTTATACTTGTTTACTAAACCTGTTGAATTTTAATAGAACAATATACGAACTAAAGTTTTTAATTCTGACAATATATTTAGAGTAATTCGCTCTATTTGTCGGAATTTAATGATTACTTATACTCTCCCTCTGTCTTTCTCTCTCTCTCTCTCTCTCTCTCTCTATATATATATATATATATATATATATATATATATAATTTTTAGTCATTCAATGAATTTAAAAATTTATGACATGAAATGTTGGAGTTTCAGATCAACATATCTATATATTAATTTGCTTGTCCGTACGGTGTCACGTCATCATCATCGCAAACATTAATTAATGTGAATTATCTCTCTTTATTGTTCACTCTTTATTAGTTAAAAAATCATTAACCTCTTTTATTTTCCAAAACTTCCCGAACACCAACAACAAAAAAAAAGTATATATATATATATATATATATATATATATATATATATATATATATATATATATATATATATATATATATATATGAACTTCTATTTATGGTTCTGGATTATTTTAAAGACAATTATTCATAGAAGGTATCGTTCCACAGTTTAAATAGTATTTTACTTACATTTTTAACGATGTCTTCTGTTTATTATTGTAGGAACGCTTATTCTATTTTATTCAGTAATAAATATATTTTTTACATTTAACGTTACGAGTTCGTTTTTTTTTTTTTACTTTTGAGTAAGCCTTACATAACAAAAAATATGTTTCGAAATAAATGTTACAAAAGTCAAGAATGACTTTATTAAATAAATCAGCAAAGTCACCATTCGCAAATACAGAGTCAAAACATATTTTACGTCTTGTTCTGTTTTGCTTTTGTTTTACGGCATATCAATTCTTTTTCGTGTTATTTAATGCCGAATCGAGTAATTTTTTTAACATTTATACATCTTCACGTTGTTTACAAGTTATTATTTATGTTTTGTCTGTTTTATTTTGCTTCTTTTACAGGCATTCATCATCTTCTAATGCCCACGACAGGGCATACATATTTAAATACTATAAAAAATGGACACAACAATTTTTTTAATATGAAATAAAACACTTTGTTTCATTACTTACGATTTAATTTATTTAAAGAAATATTTATTTCCTATTTAAAGATTTTCAGTATATTTTATTTAACTGAAGAAATATTTATTGTTCATACATATATTTTTCCATTATTTTTATTACATTGTTAGGTCAAGTTTCAGAATAGTTAACCCCCTCCCCATATTAAGAATGGCTTTCGGCATGATTCTTACAATAGCGGTATCAAAGTTTTTTTTATTTTTTATTTTAAAACAAATTATAAGAAAAAGATACAAGACCATTCAATTTTTTTTTCATTAAATCGCTATTTAGGTGAAGGTTCAAAATAGTTAACCCTTCTCCCCATAACCGTTTTTCTATGCAGTAAAATACTGTTTCAATAATTATGGTTTAAATAAATATTTATTCCTTATTTAAAGATTTACAGTATAATTTATTTAACTGAAGAAATATTTATTGTTCATACATATATTTTTCCCTTATTTTTTTTACATTGTTAGGTAAAGTTTCAGAATAGTTAACCCCCCTCCCCATATTAAGAATGGCTTTCAGCATGATTCTTACAATAGTGTTATCAAAGTTTATTGATTTTTCTTATTTAACAAAAATTATAAAAAAGATACAAGAACATTTTAAACATTTTTTTCATTAAATGGTTATTTAGGTGAAGATTTAGAATAGTCAAACCCTCTCCCCTTATTAAGAATGGCATTTTTATTATTTCAGCATGATGTGTACATTTTTCTTAATATAAAAAAAAGATACAAGAAAATGTTAAGCTTTTTTTTTTTAAATTAAACTGTTAGATCAAAGTTCGGAATAACTTACTTTATAGCCAATTAGCCAGCTGTATTAAAATGCTTTAGCATTTAATACCTAATACGGTTTTCGCTTCAATTGCCACAAGCAGACGATATCGATTCAAAGGAGGTAATTCGTCAACAATTGTTTTAGCCGAATTTTACGGTAAAGTGTAGTGGACTGGTGGATATATTATAGATATCCCCAAGTTTGTATTTATTTGCTTCCCCACTGAGCAAATTAGGCACAAGGCCGTTTTTTACTGTGGAGAGAGAGGGGGAATGGGGACCAGCTCCCGATGGGTGGGAAATGGGAGTTTGATAGGAACTGTTCGTATGAAGGGTTGCCCCTACATTGACCAAGGTAGATATGTGGGGTTACCCCCACATATGGTATTTGCTTGCAGTATCTGTTCCGACAGATACTACACTTTGATCTTGTCGCCCGGGCCGCAAAGGGCGGGGGCCAGTGTATATACATATCCCCCAGTTATTCATTTGATAAAAGCAATATTTAATGAGCATGGTTCTTCTTGCCAGGCAATGGGTTTACCTGAACCAACAGGTGATCCTCCAATAGATAATATGACTCGAAATACAAACGGGCCTAATGTTGAATTGTTAAACAATGAACAATTAGAGGTCTTTAATACTATAATCAAGGCTGTCATGGCAACTGAAAAAGTAGCCCCACACAACAATTGCTTCTATTTAGATGCCCCAGCCGGATAAGGAAAAACCTTTTTATTCAACATGTTATATGATTACTTCACCTCCAGAAGTACTGTAACCGCCACTGCGGCATTGATGCAATGCTACTAACTTCAGGGAAAACACTCCACAGTATATTCAAACTACCTGTACCTCTGACAGAAACCAGTGTCTGTAACGTTTCTCCTGTATCAGAGCATGCTTCTTTTTTGAGAAAGGTAATGGTATTCATCATAGACAAAGCCTCTATGATATCTAATCATACACTGCTTGCTATAGATAGATGTTTACAAGATATAATGGGTAACGATAAAATATTTGGTGGAAAATTTCTCATACTTGGAGGTGACTTCAGGCAAATTTTGCCAGTAGTGCCACATGGATCACCTACATCTATTATAGACACCTGTCTTAAAAGATGCCTATTGTGGCATCATTTCAGTCAATTACAACTAACTCAAAACGTCAGAACTAACATAAATGAACAGGAGTTTTCTAGATGGCTCCTTCATCTTGGTAATGGTACACTAACGAGCAGTCTTAATGACGTTCCTGTAGATGCCATAGATGTTCCTAATGATTCGGTATGTAATGGTTCTCTAATCTCAGAAATATTTGATTGCAGCCCTCAAGAAATGGAAAATAGAATCATCATGACTCCATAAAATACAAAATGTTTAACAGTAAATGTAGAAATTCTAAATAATCCTCCCGGAGGCATAAATACATATTTAAGTACAGATTACATCTCCGATTATGATGCTGAACTTCAAAATTATCCTATCGAGTTCATAAATTCATTAACTCCATCTGGAATGTTACCTCACCGACTTAATGTGAAAATAGGGGCAATAGTAATGTGACTGCGAAATTTATCCATAAATCAAGGACTTTGTAATGGAACTAGGATGAAAATAAAAGAATTTCATCAAAACAGCATCATTGCTATTTTAATTAATGGATCTAATAGAGATTCCACAGTTATCATTCCAAGAATTAAGTTAAAGCCAAGTGATACAAATGTTCCGTTTGCATTTCATCGGATACAGTTTGCAATACGATTAGCATATTCACTGACCATCAATAAAGCACAAGGCCAAACTTTTGATAAGGTTGGTATATATCTTCAACAACCTGTATTTTCTCATGGTCAACTGTATGTGGCATGTTCAAGAGCTCGATCTAAGCACAGTGTGAAATTTAAGGTAATGCAACTGCATGGAGATGATAATCAGGGCAGAAAGCGTGGTGTAACATATACTAAGAATATTGTTTACCGTGAAATGTTATTAAAACAATCAGGAACAGCTATGGAATCTAAAAATTAACTTGGATGTAAATATGATTTTGGAAAAAAAAATTTTTTAATTGCTTTCCTTAATAATAATTTGATGAAAAAGTAGTGTACTATTTGTTTAACTTTACTTAATTATATAACATTGACATAAATTTGATAGGTACAACCTCCCTCACATCATTTTGATTATCGAAAAATCAAAATTTCACTGTACTTCGTAAGATCTACAGAAACACTTCATTTTATATGCATGTAATACACAAGAATCTGAATATTATAACAGATTACAATGTTTTTATGGAAAAAACGTTTGTACAGAAAATTCAAAGTGTTCTATTTATATTATCAGGAAGTTGTGATGCATTAATTGAAATCTATATCAATAATTAGACTTAAAAATATTTGTGAATTTTCAAATCTTCATTGAATAAAATTCAAAATAAATAGAAAAGTCTATTGCAGTAAAAGTTGACGGTTGCTTATTTAACTTCATTAAAAGCTATTAAAGTCAACCAAGAGCTGCTTAATATTCTGGCTTAATGGGTCATTTAGCAAGGAATGAGGATGACGATTCTAGTGTACCAGTTATTCTACCATCTTCATTTACAGGAAGTCCTAGGAATCTTCAACAACTGTATCAAGATGCAATGGCAGTTTTCTGTAAATATGGAAAACCAGACCTATTTCTTACCTATACATGTAATCCAAGATGTCCTGAAATATTAAACAACTTGGGGTCATCAGAACTTTCACTAAATTGATGTCAACAATGTCACACAGTTTTTTTAAATTCACAGTCTAACTCCCCAGAACCTGCTGAGTGACCACTATTCTCACTCTAAGCAGTTGATCGACGTCCTGTCACCACCTCAATCATCACCAGCACTTCCTGTCAATATCAACAGCATCAGTTACGATCGCATTGACCTTCAATAAAAGTTTAAACTAAAGTTATTTGTTCCACTTGCTTCCATACGTTCATTTTTGTAATATAACAATAAGGAATTTCTTACTGATGTGTTTTAAAAGATTTGAACTACCGTGGAATTTCCACGGGTCCTGGTAGTATTTATTATTCTATGTAAGACAAAGAATGCATTAGAAATATTTTAACACCATATCCTATAGGATTGCGATGTCTACCATCTCTTAAGAGGAGAAAATATTAGCAAATAGTTATAATGCGTATACACCCTATTTGCTAAAGTCAGTAAAACATGGAAAATCACAATTAAAAATTGAGTAATTAAGTCATAGAGTAAGGGAAGTTAAAGAAAAGGATATAAAAGTTAACATACAAATTGCATGGTAAAATCCGAAGTGAATGTCTTTGAAAGCAGTGTGGTAAAATAATTCAAACTGTATTTTGAGTAATCCACATCACAATGTAATGGTCCGAAGTAGGCATTTTCCAGGAACAATTTTCATTTGTTTATATAATGGGTCCGGTAAAAAAGTTTTTTTTATATATAGATCCGGTGGATCTTTTTATTAATAAACATATAAATTGATATATTTAATATTTTTATACTCATAGAACATGAGCTTAAAATTCCACTCTAAAATTACTTTCAAATTGTTAATAAAATTAAAAATTAAAAAATTAAAGCCCCTTTAGCAGACAGGCCATGTAAAATGAGAGAAACTGAAGAGATACGAAAAACGAAAAGAAAAGGACAGAAAGATGTATAACGCGGGTGTTGGTTAATCTTCTTCTGGTTATTATTGGGAATTATATTATTGGATCTGCTATTCTGGTTGTTTTTGTTGTTATTGTTATTATTAGAAGCTTGACCATAATTTCCGTATATATAATTGTGTTCTGAGTACTTTGTTTTTTTGTCAAGATCAAAGTGTAGTATCTGTTCTTCAGATGCTGCACTTCCATTTCTTGTTCTCTTTCGGTGAAGGAGCAGTCCTTCACGACTGAGACAATTTTTTTCATTTTTGTACCTTTTCTCCACGTTAAAAAACGACCCTGGTGTCTAACTCTGTCCCGTGGGGAGGCATTGTAAATAGGTATATTCATTATTTCCTCCATTCGATTGATGTTTGCATGTCTCGGCAATTGCGTGCCTGTGAAAGCATATACCACGTTTTTGTGCATACAATCGTCATCAAGACGGTATTCATTTTTCTTTTGGCAGTTACATTTGTTTCTAGGTATTAAATCAACGGGAATATCCTAAGCTTGTTTAATTTTCCCGTTATTTGTCGAAATTATTGTCTGTTCTAGATTAGGCATTGTAGAGTATGATATTTTTATAGAATTTTTGTTTGATATAGTACTATACTTATGCGGGTGTTTAAAGAATTTTTCCACTATTCTAAAGAATTCTTTGGTTATGTTAGTTTTTTGGGGTTATGTTAGTTTTTACATTAGAGATGAATGTCGATATTTGGTCAAAGGCTTTTTTGTCAGCTGATAACTTTGAAATTCTTTGGAAATAGACGGAACTATTGACTTAATTATATTGTACATAAAATAGGTTTAGATTTGGTTTATGATACGGGGTGTAAGATTCAGAACATAAATTCAAAGATATATCTAAAAGTTGGATTAGGGGGGTCGACTTCAGTTGTTAATCCAAAGTTTTTTTAAAAATCCGTGTAGTTTTTTAATAGTGTTGTTGTATTGGCTTGGTCTCGCGGGGGTTACGAATAATGCGTCATCCATGTAGAGCCCTCCTTGTAGGTTGTTATATTCTATATTAATTTCTTTTAATATACAAAGCCTCACTAAGTCGGTAACTTGTGCACTATCTGAAGATCCCATTATTATGTCGAAGTCATTAGGAGTATCCTGCCTTGTCCAATATTTACCATCAAATCTTATTAAGGATCGTCTGTCTAATAGGATTAATTTAATTTCTAAATCCGTAATGTCCGAATGCTTTTTTGCAAATATTAATGCCTTATTTAATAGTATTGGAGAGATTGAGTGATAATAATTATTTATATCGAAAGTGATAAAGCTTAGTCGTTGCTTATCTTTAAGTTTTAAAAACCATTTTATAGCAGAGTCAGTGCATTGCCAAAGTGAGAATTTAACTTTTTCTCTGATGGAAGGGGTGAGTCTATCTAAGATTTTCTTACTTACTAGACCAATATCCGACCTGGATGGACAAATTAGTCTAATGGAAGTGTTATCATGGAAGTTTTGTTTATGGTCCTTTACTGTAAATCTGGGAGTGCAAGGGGTAACGACTTCTGTATATTAATGGATATTTTTTTACACGGTGGTCACCACTTATCAAGGCCCGGAAGCCACTCATTCATAAGGTTAAGTAAGGTTTTATCGTCTAAGTTGATTTCATCTATTTTATTTTCATGAGCAGATTTGTATGATTTATTTAATTCTTTGTGTATAAATTTCTTGTAATAGCAATATTCTAGTTTACAATAGCTTTTAGTTTTATCAACTGGAACAAATATATTTCTTGACTTTTGTAGCAAAGTTGACTTACTTTATGACATTTAATTACTCAATCAATTTTTAATTGTGATTTTCTATGTCTTACTGACTTAAGCAAATACGGTGTAAACAATTATAACTATTTGCTAATATTTTCTCCTCTGAAGAGATGGTAGACATCGAAATCCTATAGAATAAGGAGTTAAAATATTTCTAATGTATTCTTTGTCTTACATAGAATAATAAAAATCTTTTGATCTGGAACTCAAACATTTCACGCCATACATTTTTAAATTCATTGTATGACTAAATATTTGATTTATTTGCTCTATCTTTTCTATCGACCAATTCTTATTTAGGTGGGATAATACTTATAGAATATTACTGCCAGTAATATCTTGTAAATTTTATAATCACAGGTTTCCATACTAGCTGATTGTTGGATCATTTTATTCTAGAAGAATATATATATATATATATATATATATATATATATATATATATATATATATAGTAATTAGTAAAAACCTAAAGAGAGTGCTCAATACTATTGCAGAGCAAATATATTTATATATGTATTACCATTTTATCTGCTTAGTTACATATGTTTCGATAATCGAAACATGTGAAACTAAGCCGATAAAACGGTAATATATATATATATATATATATATATACATATCTGTGGAAATATACTTAATTTCCTAATGATATATACCAATCCTTATTTAAGAAGCTCAATGTAATTAGAGAGCAATATAGTAAGCGAATAACAAAATCCTATATTCCAAAGTTCATGATGTTGACCATCTTACAATTTATTCCTTTCAGTTGGCATTTACAATTTTTAATAGTATCTGTTTCGTATCATAAAATCAATCACTTAATAATTATATCAATTTGTGAATCTATTTTACCCTTAACTCATCAGAAATAATAGCAACCATCAATCCAAATCGAAAAGAAATAAAGTGCCTTTTGACATGATTAAAATCCGAAAATTGGAAGAGAAGCTGTAAATACCTTATTATATGTTTCCATTACATTCATATCTTAAACAGCATTTAGGTTTGATAAGTACCAACTCATCAGTAACAAATAAATGCTAAAGTTTTCTAATTTCATTCATGATTATATAAAAATTTATTGGTTTCATTGAAAATGATTCAATGGAGGATTTAATTGTAGAATGTAAACTAAGAAATCCATGTTTCTGTTTTTCCACAGAAATTTAGCTGCGGATATTTTAAAATTTGAATTAAATATTCTGGATTTATTAAATAATGTTTGGATATTATTTTGAATCTGAACACTTGTATGTGTGTAAGTAATTAACTTTAAGTGCACATGAATATATTTATTTTATACAGTTTCAAAATATCAACAGTGCATAAATATTGAAAATAATGAACCATCAACTAAAATAGATGGGCGTTGCGTTCTAATTTTATTTTCCAGTTAGATCAAATATGAAAAAAGTTATTTTTGCCACAAAGCAAAAACTATAAATTATCAGAAAAAGAAGCAGAAAAGCTTCTAAAATGTCCAATAATATATTTTTAAATTACCAGAAGAAAATGGAACACACTTCATGCAAATGAAAAAAAATTAAGATTGTGTAACAATAAATGAGTAGTACAGTAATTTCTAGTACTTGCCGCAAGCAAAACTGAAAAGATTGGTAAAGCATTTTAGGTTTTTTGCTAAATTCTTTCACAACAGAATAATTGAAACCAAAAAAAAAATGATACTGAAAAGTTTGAAAGACTTTGTAAAGCAGAGGAAATGATTGGTGATGATAATTATATGAAATAAGATGTTTAAGACAAATATTGATTAAAAATTTCCTTCATTGTATTAAATTGTCCTAAAATACATTGAGTATGGGAATGCCATTTCAATGTATTCTCTTGTTGAGTTAAAATAAGTACTCCATGATGAAACACAAACCACAGCGCCAAATGAAAGACACTAATCACAAAATTAAACCGACTTACTGTCAGAACAGTAAATAAATCATGCACACTCAAATTCAAATCCTCTATCTGTGAATCGGAGAAACACTATTACATAAGTTACACCTTCTGTTTGTATGTGGCCACCAGACACCATAAATTTGCAAAAGGCTTAAATTTCATAACTTGACATTTGATACAACTTTCTTTTATTGATAGTTAATGTATCTGAAGCCTTAGGTACGAAGAAAATAGTAGATATATTTGCATCTGCGCATAGAAAGCTTTTGTCTATTTTACAAGGGATTTTTAGCTTCCAGTAGATGGATATTAATGGCAAAACAGTTTGTATGGTTGTAAACTATCTGCCTAGATCTGCACAATCGATTCGTTTCCTAAATGTTTGTAACATTGTGTTTCTAACTCAGTTAAATATTACGATACATCAACAAATTGAAATTGAGATGAATCGTAAAAAATTCTCTTCCATCCACTATCCAGACAGTTATTCACAAAACTTTGATATGCAACAATAATAGTTTAGGTTGGAAAACTTTTTTCTGAACCTGAAACAACCCACAATAGAAATGGTATAATTATGCTAAGCAATGTTTGTCCTACATAAATTACATAAGGTTCCTCTAACATTTCAGGAATATCTCTGAAGAAAACAAGGAAAAGCATTGAAGCCTCTAGAAATATATCAGATTACACTATTTAGGCTTCATGCAAATCCAGATATATATCTTCCTGATTGCCATGGTGAGAAAATTAAGTTCCAAGAATTTTAATAGATTTAATAAAATGCTCTACCAAATGTAAACAAGTTAGTGTAAAGCTGTAAATATTTGTGCATGCTTACATATTAAATTACAATGTGCAGATATGTGCAAATTCTGTGAAATTACTGGAAACAATGTTGTAAAAGATTACACTGATAAAAACAATGATATTAATAATGAAGTGGTATAAAAAGTGAGCCTTCTTAAATAAAACAATATGTGATCTTATTTTGTTTTTTACAAAAGTAAATTGCCTTAAATGAGTGTTTCAGTTTTATTCATAAGATTGTTTAAAACTTATGTTCTGATTTGTAACTTAAAAATAAAAAAGAAATATAAGCTAAATTTCTTTTGAATAAAAGTTGGCAATTATTGTATGTTTGGATGATGGAACCAACTTAGAAATTACGCAAATATATTTAAAGTTAAAAAGAACAGAAGTTATGAAACTGCCTGACAACATACATATTGGCCAAGTGTTATATTGACTTTTTCTCCATGTCATATTAAGTTATGCCATGGAAACGTTGATATCTCAAAAGCTAAATACTGAAATTTTTGATAGTGATTGCAGTTATGAAATGGCATCAGATTCATACATTAAAATATTTTAAATCGGAAATTGAAATAGCACAAAATTTTCGGCTTTGATGAAACTTTTAAAGTCTAAAGCCATATTATACGAAAGGCTTTATTAGGTATAATTTAGGCAAAGCAACGGGTCTCTACAATGAAGAGAACCGAAGTCATTTCCAAAAATACAGCTTTCACCTTTTCTTTGACCTTGTCCTTTAACCTCTAAAATAGATATCTAAAAACTAAATCAGTCCTAATTTGGATCATGATAAATATTTGAACCAAGTTTAGTGATAGTAATTGTCTGTATTTTTGAGATGAGGTGTTTTCATTGATTGAGATTGTCGGACTGACTTCCTCATCTTGGTTGTTATTGTCACAACGTTTCGGCCGTTTTGCCCTCCGGCCTTCGTCAGGTGTTTTGTATCGAACTGGGGAACCGTTTGTTAGGAGTCTCGAACCCAACCCTTTATTATTATTACGGGGGTACCGTGTTCGGACTCAAGCTAGGCTTTGGGACATAGTTGCTGTCCTAGTGACATATGGCCGAGTGGTCCTAGACGTTGTATCAAAGTTTACAGTTTCAATCCTGAAAGAAGGCAGTGAAAAAGTAGCATTCAAAACAGAGAATCAGCAACTATGTCCCAAAGCCTAGCTGGAGTCCGAACACGGTACCCCCGTAATAATAATAAAGGGTTGGGTTCGAGACTCCTAACAAACGGTTCCTCAGTTCGATACAAAACACCTGACGAAGGCCGGAGGGCAAAACGGGCGAAACGTTGTGACAATAACAACCAAGATGAGGAAGTCAGTCCGACAATCTCAACCAAGTTTAGTGATGATTATTCAAGCGATGTGAACTCCAGATTGTACTAAATAAACAAACAAACACAGCTATAAATATTACTGAAAACATAGCCTCCTCTATGTGTGATGAGTCATTTTGGTAAATTATAAATGACTTTACATGAAAATATCAAAATTTTACAAAACATCTATTTTTACGTTATACATATGAAATACTGAAGAAGTATACCAGAAAATATCTCAAAAAGCTATTTTATTAGAAATAATGTCGACTCTGAAGTAGACTACTGAGATTAAGTCTAATATCTATATAATAAATAATGGCGAATTCAATTGAAGAAATAAAATGTACTTTACTACATGCTTGTGTGTGTTATTTGTTTTGGTGCGACTAGGGTTTAAGTAAGTCATTAGGTTGTATTTGAATGATTGACAACCATCTTTAAATATGGCGAATGCGCAACATTTATGCTCGTGAAAAATAATATAATGTTCAGGAGTTTATTGGCATTTATTTGCAACCATTTTTCTTCCACCTGAATCGAGGTCCCATAATAAAAAATTAGATGTATTTTGACCTTTGTGCTCTTAACCTACGTGGGAAAATAGGGGACTCTTGATTTAGATAATAAATAAATTCAAATACAGATTGATTCCAAAGTATAGGACGGATATCCTAAACTTTTACGGAGCATCGAGATAGGTGACGGTGGTTCAATTGTTATTGACCTGGGCTAACAACCTGGGTGTCCCAAGTTCGAATCCAGTTCGTTCAACAAAAAATAGCTTTCACTTAAGACGTTAGTAACCTTCACGTGGTCCTTCGCGTAGGTACCTAATGCTATTATTGAAATAATTCGGACTAGAAGAATATCAGGAAAAACAATGCCAACAATATAAACTTCAGATTCCTACGAAATGATGATGACTGAGCATAGAACAGATACTACACATTTTATCATCAACATTTCAATACACCTCATTATTTGATATGAAATAAAAAATATTTTGGCATTTTTTTTTTGATGTATAAAATTTTCTTATGAAAATGACAAAATATATTTATATTTCACATTGTTATGAGATGTATTGAAATCTTATATATATATATATATATATATATATATGTGTGTGTGTGTGTGTGTGTGTTGAAGTAAATACTAAAAGTTTATGCATAAATTCATACTTTCGTATATTAATTTATGTGAGTAAATGAAGTAGTTATATATATAAGTATAAATATTAAGGTGAGTAAACTCTCATATGAATTTTACTTATGTACATTTTAAAAATATCAGGTAGGTATTTTTCTTGATGTATTGCTACAATGTCCATATAAACTTATAGAATTCCGTCAAGAATTTAATCTTTCGTAAATAAATTATTATCATTTCTGATTACTTGAAAAAAAAACAATCACTATTTGCATTTTATAATGAAGTAGATGAATTATTTTCGAATGCATTTTTTGTTGTTAGGTAAATATGTCATTAGAAAAAAAACATGAGATGCTACGGCATATCAACATCAACAAAGAGAAGAACAACAAAAGTAAACGAAAATATCACGAACACACTGTCACCGTTAAGAATGTCTCAGCATCTCGTATATTATGTTGCTCTGCTTTTCTTTATTCTCGGCAGAAATTCTTGGTATAATATATTTTAAGTGTTTATTAAGTACAGAGAAATTGGTCTTTGAACACTTTTTCCTTTCATAAACATATCCAAAAAAAGGTGTTAGCATTAACTGCAAGTTAATTGAGTAATCTCATCAGCGATTCCAATTTTTACCTATAAAACAACTACCCCCAAACATTAGCTTAAAAAATTAAAAATAGATCTACAAAAAGTAGATCTACAAAAATAGATCTAAAAAGTTTAGATCTACAAACAATAGATACACAAAAAAATAGATCTACAAATAATAGATACACAAAAAATAGATCTACAAAAATAGATCTAAAAAGTTTAGATCTACAAACAATAGATACACAAAATATAGATCTACAAACAATAGATACTCAAAAAATAGATCTACAAAAATAGATACACAAAAACTAGATCTACAAAAATAGATCTGCAAAAAATAGATCTACAAATAATAGATG
Organism: Euprymna scolopes; assembly: GCF_053919585.1. Taxonomy (NCBI): domain Eukaryota; kingdom Metazoa; phylum Mollusca; class Cephalopoda; order Sepiida; family Sepiolidae; genus Euprymna; species Euprymna scolopes. The sequence continues at coordinate 23,594,708 of NC_136497.1, forward strand.
TACAAAAAATAGATCTACAAATAATAGATCTACAAAAATAAATCTACAAAAACTAAATATAACATATAGATTTAATCCGTTGCCAAGGCCGCTGGAAAAATGGTGGGATCCTTCTTTCGATCCAGTAGATATCTCACTACTGATGCAATTCTCTCTATATATAAGAGCCAAGTACATCCAGGGATGGAATACTATTACCACATCTGGGCAGGAGCTGTTAGAAAGGACTTGTCCTGCCTTGATAGAATTCAAAATAGACTTCGTAGCTTCGTAGGGAATGTCCTTTTTCTCTTCACTGTAACCTCTTTCTCATAGATGAGATGTTGCGAGTTTTCTCTGCTTTATCATTATTTTCATGGCAAGTGCCCGGCCGAGCTCCAATCTATGGTGTCTCCTCACCAGATTTTCACAAGAAACACCCGTCTAGCAGAAAAAAAACTATCACTAATTTCCCCCACTCTTTATCTGTGCCTAAACCTAAACGTAAATTCCATGAACAAAACTTCTTTCTTAGACGTGCACGCCTGTGAAATTATTTTCCGTTTTTCTGCTTTCCAGCTGACTACAATATAGTTCTCTTCAAGTCTAATGTAAACGAGTTTTTGTATGAACCGTTCCATATAAGTTAACAAATTTATCAAATTCCCATTATTAACGATTACTATTTTGTCCAATTTCTACTGTACACTCTTTAACCCTGATCTTCGAGAGGTCTCTTGGCCTTGATAAGTGGTTATGCCTATGTGAAAAAACTAGATCTAAAAAACTAGATCTAAAAAAGTAGATCTACAAAAATAGTTCTACAAAAACTGGATCTACAAATATTAGATCTACAAAAAGTAGATCTACAAAAAATAGATTTACAAAAATAGATCTACAAAAACTAGATCTACAAAAAATAGTTCTACAAAAAATAGATCTACAAATAATAGTTCTACAAAAAGTAGATCTACAAAAAATAGATCTACAAAAACTAGATCTACAAATAATAGATCTACAAAAAGTAGATCTACAAAAAGTAGATCTACAAAAAATGGATCTACAAAAAATAGATCTACAAAAAATAAATCTACAAAAAATAAATCTACAAAAAATAAATCTACAAAAAATAAATCTACAAAAAATACAACTACAAAAAATAGATCTACAAAAGGTAGATCTTCAAAAAGTAGATCTACAAAAAGTAGATCTACAAAAAATAGATCTACAAATAATAGTTCTACAAAAAGTAGATCTACAAAAAATAGATCTACAAATAATAGATCTACAAAAAATAAATCTACAAAAAATACAACTACAAAAAATAGATGTACAGCTGATAAGCTGAGCGAATTATTTTGCAGATGCAAAATCAGGAAATAATGCGACGACCATGCAAATAATACTAGTGAAATTTCACTTGATCAGTTGTCGTTGCAATACAGTGCGTTTAAAACAAACTTTAATTAAAATCAGGCAAGATCGATGAAAGCTATCGAATAACTAGCTAACCGAATTATTCAATTTGCTAGATTAGCGCATCGAGACATTAAGCCGAAGAGAAATTTCAACTTGCTCAATTTTTCACTGATGCCATATGTCGAAGAGAGAGAGAGAGAGAGAGAGAGAGAGAGAGAGAGAGAGAGAGAGAGAGAGAGATTCCCACAAAGTCATAATGGAAAACAATCTATTTAAAAAGTGTAAATTGGTGGAATGGGCGACATATTTAAGGTGCACAAGTCAGTCAAATATATGGCACAAAAATCTGAAGAGTCTTGGTTATTATAGTTGTTGCAAAGCAACACAAACAGAAACAAAATGTAGTAGATATGCGTCAGTCGGGTCCAAAAAATGTAAAGCAATCGAGGGAAATTAAAGTATAAAGAATCTCATTAAGCATGATTATCTGAGTAAAATATCAATGAATCCATTCTAGAAAGGAATTAGAATAAGGAATGCTAGAAAATGTATTAAATGGTAAAGCGTTTATTAAACGCGTAGCATGCAAAAAGTTTGGAACTATCCTAAACCTTCAAAGGATGGATATCAGAAAATGTATAAATCCCATATAATATTCGTATCATAAAGCAAACAGAGACTGATCTGAAATTAGACACACAGAACAAAATCGATAAATAGTTAAAATTTCGAAAAGGCAAAGAGATGAAAGATGGAAATTTCTCGCTCAATTTTCGGGCATAGGTGAAATTTAGAAGAAGGTCGATGAAAGCGTTTCTAGATTCTTGATCAGATATCAATTCCTAAAATCAATAAATTTTGTAGAAGTGAAGATGTTCATTGCTAAGTTAAATAAATATTTAGATCGTACAGTTTACAAACAGAAAACAGGATCAATTGGGTCCCAAACCAAAATTCTATATTTACACCACGTGCGCTCTCATATCCACTTGACTACTATTAAAATGAACGGCTCTCCTCTTGAGGAAGCACCAGAGTCATTGAGGAAAAATGGTTGAGAAAGGAGGTTTGGTCGTCTATTTATCTAAGTATGGATTGATAAAATCAAACAAATTCACGACTGCTGCTTTCAAACTGTTACCTAGGCGACCACAACAAACAATCTTCAATTAATTGAAGTAATTAAAAGAAATTGGAATCAACACATACAACGAATATCGCTAATTTCTATTTTAGCTCAAACAAAGTATTTTGTTAAGATTGAAATTTCACCTTAAAAGTGGAAAAAGTTGAATAATTATGTGTGAATATCAATTTTATTCATGAATCACATAAGTTTACTTTATGTTTCAAATATTATTTTCAAGGTTTTATCGTCGTGTTAGGATAGCAACCGGAAAAAAATATTGGTTTGACATAAATTAGCAAAAACCATCTCATATAAGATTAATCATAAAAACTGCTTCTGTCTGAAGTTGCGGCAGTAACTAAAAATCTCTGTAGCATTACATTTGAAAGACTGAATATTTAACAATATGTTCGAGATAATGGATTTACAAATCATGAATTGAAAAATATTCAGCACATGATCTAATTGTGTTTTAAAGTGTAGAAGTTACCGAATACGCCAAATAAATATACTAAACGGCTAAGTATTACTCAGATGTTCTATTCTTTAAATGGGACATGGTGCAAATATTGTGTAAAAACTGGGACACCCACGTTTATTGGTGAAACGAAGATGTTCATTGACAGAACACTAGTAAAATATCAGAAAATGCTACACGAACCAGGATTGATTAGAAAAAAAACTCGCCTCAACACTAAATGATAAAATTAGCTGCGAAGGCTCTTTAGAAGACAGTCTGAGATACAGTCAGGCAATGAGAAAGTTAGGTATCAGCAGGCAATCGAAAACCAGAATGAACAATACTAAAAATATTTTTTTTATTCGAACTTGCCCAACGGTGAAAAATACAAGATAAGTTTTAAAATTCACCACTCAAAAAAGAGTACTAGTCAAATTAATGAACTTATCCAATAATAATCATTTTTTAAAGTTGTTTTTATTATTATTTATATACACCTGGGTTTCAATAGATATTAGTTATTGTTTTAGAAAGTTTATTCATGTTTTGACGTTGCCATGTGAATTGAATCCGTACTCAAATCTCCGAGTTACGTGCGTAAATTCTAAACGCAACATAGTGCAAGAACGACAAACAGATTAACTAGTCGGAACACACAGCCGTAGAAGCATTGAGCCACACTCTCTATTACTCTAGTTTTCAGACTAAACTCTATATGACTTTTTCCTAAACTCAGATCACACATGTAGGGTGGATTTCTTTGAAATAGTAATTTCGTATATAATGTGGATTTGTTATAGAAAAACAGGAACTGGCTCTTCGGTAATGATTTAATCTCATTGATTGAACACTATTTTATCATTTGCGATGATATTTAGTTTCCATATGCGATTAGCAACTAGTGTCTTTACCATTTTTGATTTTATTACTATTAATATTTATTCATGAAGTTTATTTTTATTACTTTTACGGCATAGTAACTCTTTTTCGGATTATTTAATGCCAAATCCAGAAATGTGGTAAAAGTTTTTACGCTTTAAGTTCTTTATACAAATATTTAATTAAAATGTTTAGTTTGGTTGTTTTGTAGATGAAAATTACCTTTGTTTTTTTTTACTTTGCAGAACATGACTCAGTTTTGCAAAGGAAAAAGAATAACAATAATATATGATATGTTCATTGTTATGTTGTAACGTGCATCCAGGAGATAAGCGCCCGCGTGTTTGCGTGTTGTGTGGGTACGTGGGAGAGACGGATGAGGGGAAAAAGACTTACCTCGAGACCAGCTCAGCGTTACCGACCAAAAATAGAAAAGAGGACCAAGATGGCGACCGCCGTCTTTTGTAAAGTATGATGTCTCGCAAAGTCACACGAATTCTCGGAATATGCAAATTTAGCCGGCCTAGAACGACGATAAAAGCGGGTGAGGGGAAAGACGTGGGGGAGTGACGATTGAGTTGGCCGGGGATTCGTGTGGCTGTTGCTTCTTGTGCCATGTTGAGGATATCTTACCGTGTTAAAGAGAGAGTCGGGCGCCATCTTGAATTTTTCCTTACATTTTTTTTCTTACAAGCTATTCCGGCCATTTGGCCTCTAGGACTATGACCGAGTCGAAATTTGACTTAAAGCTCATACCCGAGTTTGACGGGTCCACGTCCATCGTCGACTGGGTTGAAAGGGTCGAGCTGACGTGCGACCTTTGTGAGGTGAAAAGGGTACACACTGTAATTCCCCTGAGATTGGCTGCGGGTGCCTTGAGTGTATATCAGCAACTCAGTGCTGCCGAAAAGGGAGATGTCACCGCAATTAAAGCTGCGCTGTACAAGGCATTTGCCATGGATCCTTGTACGGCCTATGAAAAATTTGCTTCCCGAAAACTTCTACCGGAGGAAAGCGTGGACGTTTTCTTCGCTGAGTTAAAGAAACTCGCAGTTCTGTTCGGTGGAGGGGTGTCGGAGCGGACGCTCGCGTACGCGTTTGTGGCGGGCCTTCCCACTCGGGTGAAGCAGCTAGTGAGAGCCTCAACCAGCGTTTCAACAACGACCATGGAACACTTGATGGAACGTGCTCGAGCCATCATCAAAGATGAGGAGGACCTGGGGGAACCAGTTGTGATGGCGACACAGACAGGCCAGATTGGCGCTCGGGAGATTCCGAATCAGAACCCTGCAAGCAATGGGAAATGTTTTCGCTGCGGCCGACGCGGACATTTTGCAAGGAATTGCACCAACAGGGGGCGTGTGCGCTGTTTTAAGTGTGGCGGTTTGGGGCATCTAGCCCAAAACTGTGCGGGAAACGTATCAGGGGAGAGGACGTCAGCGCCGCCCTGCTCCCCGAGCAAAATTTGAACAAGGCGCAACCAGTAATAACCGTCTACGTAAACAGGATACCCTGCTCAGCACTTCTCGACTCAGGCTGTTCGCATACTATAGTGAGCACCAGGCTGTGTCCAAGTTGGACTAAGAGGAAGATCAAAGTCACCACGATAGGAGGCGAGACCCAGACATGCTGTGGAGCTGGAACTGTCAAGATCTACACGGACACCGGTGCAGCCACTAAGATCAATGTGCTCGTGACCCAAGGAAATCTCCTGGGGTTTGACCTGTTGCTCGGATACGATGCCATCAAGGCGCTGGGGGGAGTCGCAATTCATCGGGATGGAAAGGTGCGATTCTTAGAGGCCCCAGTGTGTGCAGCGCTCCATATCGATCGGCCGGATTTTACAGTGGACTACGACTCGCGCAAGAGGGCCTGGATTGCATCTTGGAAGTGGACCGAGGGAATGGCACCGACTAAACTCAAGAATGGGGTTGCAGAGTACCCTATACCCAGTGAGGCCCGAGCAGAATACGAAAAGGAACTAAAGGCGTGGATCCAAGATGGCTGGTTAATCCCCTACCCTGAGGACAAGCTTGGGCCTCCGAAGGGTCTAATACCCTTGATGGCAGTAGTCCAGCATAACAAGTCGAAAGTACGGCCCGTGCTGGACTATAGGGAGCTTAACAAGCATATTGAAGCCTACACTGCCGATGCTGACGTATGCGCCAGTAAGTTGAGGGAATGGCGTCAGAAAGCCACTAATGTCTCAATATTGGATTTACGAAAAGCCTATTTACAGGTGCGAGTTGATGAGACGTTGTGGCCGTTCCAGACAGTTTGGTTCCAGGGGCAGAGGTACTGCCTTACACGCCTTGGCTTCGGCCTAAATGTGGCACCACAAATCATGAAGACTATTGTCAACACTGTATTGTCCCAAGAAAAGCCCATGAGGGACTCAACGTCAGCTTACATTGATGACGTATACGTCAATGAAGATGTACAGTCTGCGTCGTGTGTCAAAGAAAAGTTGGCTCAGTTTGGTCTGGAATGCAAGAATCCCGAACGTTTAAGGGAAGGAGCACGTGTATTGGGATTGGATGTTTATGAAGAGGATGGCACCCTACAATGGAGGCGTGGCAGTGAAATTCCAAGCATCCCCAACCTCGTTACAAGGCGGACCGTTTTTTCTTGGTGTGGAAAACTTGTTGGTCACTTACCGGTCTGTGGCTGGCTCCGCGCAGCTGTTGGTGTGATTAAACGCAGAGCAAATTTAACAACCACGGGTTGGGATGACATATCCGATGATGTCCTACTAACTCTGATGATTAAAGAGACACTGGAGAGAGTGAACAAGAAGGACCCTGCCTGTGGGCGGTGGTGTGTTAACGGAGACAACGTAGGTGTGTGGGTTGATGCCAGTTCTTTGGCGTTGGGAGTATCGTTGGAGCAAGGAGGAAACGTGTTCGAGGATGCGTGTTGGCTGCGGCCCGTAACAGATTCTCAGCATATCAACCTGGCAGAGCTGGACGCTGTTGTAAAGGGGGTAAATCTGGCCCTGCAGTGGCAGTCTAAGAAGTTGACCTTGTACACAGATTCTCTCTGTGTCTACCACTGGGTGTCTGACACACTTTCAGGACGGACACGAATCCGTACCAAGGCAGCAAGCGAAATGTTAATACGGAGAAGGCTAGACACGCTAAAAAACCTGGTATCTGAGTATGGGCTATCACTGAGCGTCACTCTGGTGCCATCACATTGTAATCGTGCTGACCAACTGACCCGTGTACCTCACAAATGGTATGAAGCCGCGAAGATGGGAATGGAGATAACTGCTCGATCTTGTGCAGTTGCAATCGACCCATGTCAAATACTAAAAATTCATGCACAGAGCGGACATCCGGGTATCAAGAGGACCCTTTATTTTGTGAGGCGTGCATACCCAGCAGTGACCAAGATGGATGTCAGACAGATCGTCAGAAATTGTGAGGCTTGCCAGTCTATTGATCCTGCACCAGAACGATGGCAGAAGGGTCGCTTGGAAGTTGAGAGTGTGTGGCAGCGGCTGGCCATGGATATTACCCATTACAGTGGCAAGCCCTTTCTAACTCTCATTGATTGCGGGCCTACGAGATTTGCGGTGTGGCGGCAGATGACCAGACAGGATTCAGCAAATGTTGTTCGCCACCTATCATCCATTTTTTTTGAGCGAGGTGCGCCGGAAGAGCTCCTGACTGACAATGATGCAGCGTTTTGTAGCCAGCAAGTTCGGCAGTTGTTAGATGAGTGGGGCGTCCGTCTACGGTTGCGATGTGCGCATGTGCCATCAGGAAATGGCATTACTGAAAGAAGCCATCGCAGCATCAAGAGAATTGCTGCCAGGAAGCGATGTACTATTGCGGAAGCAACATATTGGTACAACATTACGCCAAAGGACGGGACGTCCCCTTCAACCGCACCTGCGAATGCTATTTACACGTACCGAGTCGGAGTGAAGGGAATCAACACTACGCAGCCAACCGACAAGGGAACATATAACAGATATGAAGTGGGAGATCCAGTGTGGGTGCGGCCTCCAGGAAATCGGTGCACCGACAAGTTTAAGCGAGGACACATATCTGGAGTGATTAGCCAGCAGTCTGTTTTGGTCGATGGAACCCCACGACATGTGCGAGATCTTCGCCCAGCTACCGAGGTGCGTCATACAACTACAGAAGAAAGCAGTGAAGCGTCTAGCGATGAGCTGCCGATGCACGGATTCAGTGAGCCCCTTCCAGAGACTGATAGCGATACTTCATCTGATGAGGCGGAACCAGATCCAGAGCCCGACTCTGAAACAGTGAATGTACCTCTTCGCAGAAGCACACGCACTAAAAGGCCACCCCCCAGTGCTCTCTATGTGATCATCAGATCAGGGGGGAGTGTAACGTGCATCCAGGAGATAAGCGCCCGCGTGTTTGCGTGTTGTGTGGGTACGTGGGAGAGACGGATGAGGGGAAAAAGACTTACCTCGAGACCAGCTCAGCGTTACCGACCAAAAATAGAAAAGAGGACCAAGATGGCGACCGCCGTCTTTTGTAAAGTATGATGTCTCGCAAAGTCACACGAATTCTCGGAATATGCAAATTTAGCCGGCCTAGAACGACGATAAAAGCGGGTGAGGGGAAAGACGTGGGGGAGTGACGATTGAGTTGGCCGGGGATTCGTGTGGCTGTTGCTTCTTGTGCCGTGTTGAGGATATCTTACCGTGTTAAAGAGAGAGTCGGGCGCCATCTTGAATTTTTCCTTACATTTTTTTTCTTACAAATCCGACAATAATAATGCAATAGTATGAGACGCATTCACTTTAAACCACTTGCCTTACCAGCCTCATCTCATTTCTCGTATTTGCTGCGTGCACTAATGAAACGTTTCAGATTGCAAGACATACTTGAAATATGTCATTGAAGAAAGAAGAAGAACGCAATAAATATGCAACTAATTTAAGTAATAAATGCCCATCTGCACTATAAACCATTTATATCTTCCTCGACTCCATTTTAATAGAAGTCAGTTCAATGTTTATTGCTGGCAATAATGACAAAAAATATCAGATTTGTCTCAATTTAATGTATCGGACCTTGATTTCCATTCCTTTGGTTGTAATATTAACTAAGTTTCGGCCGATGTTACTTCCCATCCTATTTCAGTGCATATGTTTAGGAGTCTTTTTCCATTCGTTAATATACATATTGTTTTTTTTTTTTTTTTTGGTTTTTTTTAAGGAAAATATAAAAACTGACCATTTTGTCGCTATTGGGATTCTTTCTGTCTTTCGGTGATATTTTTTTCCATTAAAAATTCCACAGTGTTGGGAGACAGATTATAAGTGTATATTTTTTTACAATTAATGTTTATGTCAATTTTGTTACGTGGTTCTTTTTTAATCAGCTACTCGGGTATTGTCTTTTTGTATTATTAGGTTTTGTTTTTATATTTCCTGACAATTTATGAATTATTTGAAACAATTTTCATTATTATTATCATTTATTATTATTTTTATTTTTATTATAACAATTTATTATTATTTTCATTATTTTTATTATTATCATTTATAATTATTTTTATTATTATCATTTTCATTATTATTATTATCATTTATTATTTTGATTATAATCATTATTACTTTCATTATTTTTATTATTATCATTTATTATTATCATTTATTATTATTTTTATTATTATCATTTTCATTATTATTATCATAATTTATTATTATTTTTATTATTATCATTTATTATCATTATGATTTATTATTACTTTTATTATTATCATTTTCATTATTATCATTTTCATTATTATTTTTATTATCATCATTTATTATTATTTTTATTATTATCATTTATTATTATTATGATTTATTATTACTTTTATTATTATCATTTTCATTATTATTATTATCATTTTCATTATTATTTTTATTATCATCATTTATTATTATTTTTATTATTATCATTTATTATTATTATGATTTATTATTACTTTTATTATTATCATTTTCATTATTATTATTATCATTTTCATTATTATTTTATTATCATCATTTATTATTATTTTTATTATCATCATTTATTATTATTTTTATTATTATCATTTTCATTATTATTATTATCATTTATTATTATTTTTATTATTTATGCACATTAAGAGTTCTCACGGAGAGTAATCATTGGCAACGATGATGTTACTCGAGGCGGACAATAAACCTGTGTAAATTTCCAGTACTTTCTTACCTTCTTCGATAACCTTTGCAAATTACTTTAGGTTATCGCAACAGTCGCTTGCCATCGACTTCTCGCATGCAATGATCATTCGTCTTCACTGTAATTTGAGTGACAATAAGCATCATCAAGGTCCGAGTCCTTTTCGCATTCACCCGGTCGAGGTTTAGTTAGTGTTTTCTCTCCTCGGGTTTTCCATTCTCCTTGACTCTCCATGGTTATTTAATATGACGCCATTCGATGCTGACACTACAATATTTAGCTGGGGGTTACAAAACTTCGAATTTTGCGGTTTCAATTTTCTTGGTTCCATGTGAGGTCCGACTATCTTTTTTTTATACTTCTACTAGAGTTTCTATATACTCGGTTAGCGTTTGTTGCTGATGTATTTAGTATAGCTTATGTGTTTAGTATAGCTTATGTGTTTTGTATAGCTTATATGTTTTGTATAACTTATGTGTTTAGTATAGCTTATGTGTTTAGTTTAGCTTATGTGTTTAGTATAGCTTATGTGTTTAGTATAGCTTATGTGTTTAATTTAGCTTATGTGTTTAGTATAGCTTATGTGTTTTGTATGTGCTTAGTTTCCACATTTAAGTGTTTTCTTAGGATTTCAGCTGTTTTAACTATTATTGTCTGTTATAGAGTCTCAGTCTTCCCCTAGATTCCGTATTATATAAATAATAATAATAATAATAATAATAATAATAATAATAATAATAATAATAATAATGATAATAATAATAATAATAATAATAATAATAATAATAATAATAAATTAGGAATAATAATAAGTAATAATAGTAGTAGGAATAATAATAATAAATAATAATAATAATAATAATAATAAATAATAATAATAATAATAATAAATAATAATAATAATAATAATAAATAATAATAATAATAATAATAATAGGAATAACAATAAGTAATAATAATAATAGGAATAGGAATAATAATAATAATAATTATAATACGTAGTAATAATAAATTATTATTATTACTACGTATTATAATTATAATTATTATTATTATTATTATTATTCCTATTATTATTATTACTTATTGTTATTCCTATTATTATTATTATTATTATTTATTATCATTATTATTATTTATTATTATTATTATTATTTATTATTATTATTATTATTATTATTTATTATTATTATTCCTATTATTATTATTATTATTTATTATTATTTATTATTATTATTATTATTATTTATTATTATTATTATTCCTATTATTATTATTATTATTATTTATTATTATTATTATTATTATTATTATTATTATTCCTACTACTATTATTATTATTATTATTATTATTTATTATTATTATTATTATTATTATTATTATTTATTATTATTATTCCTACTACTATTATTATTATTATTATTATTATTATTCCTATCATTATTATAATTTATTATTATTATTATTATTACTCATCATCATCATCATCATCATTATTTACTCAGTATGGTTTTCACAACAGCTATTATCAGTCATCGTTCACTAACAATAATCAACGGTGTTCCTGGAATAACAAGGAATATCCTCAGTTGTTTCCTTCTCTGTTGCATTTTCACAACAAAAATTGTTTTGTCGCTGCCAACACCCATAAGTTTTCCTTGAAATTTTGGTGGCAATATGCTGCCCCAAAAATCATAGTACTGTTTGCAACCTTCCAATAGATGATGCTCTCACTACTTCTTAGTTCTATGTTTCTGGACGCTTAACAATTATTTAGTGTAATATCAGCTGAAGCTAATGTCGTCACGTGTTTCAGTTAAGAATATACCCCAGTTCATATGTTTTATTGTGTTTTCACCTTATTTTCATTTAACTCTACTTGTTACTGGTTAGTGTTGGTAGTTTCGCATTCGGAGATTTCAGTGTTTTTTTCTCATTTCCGTCGAATTATGAACTCAGCCTTCCCTTGGATTCTAATTTATCCTATTTCTTTTGCAGGTATTTTTTTGATTGTGCTTAAGTATTTTACGATTATTGGTATTATAGTGACTTTATTCATGTACAACATTCCTTTCAGTTATATGGCAAGTTGTATTGTTGACTTTGTTTTATCCTGTTTCCTGAATCTTCAGCCTATGAACTGCTTGGATGTCTTGTTTTATTTTCTTCCGATAATAAAAATATAAATACGAATAACATTAAAAATTTATCATTGTTAACTAGTCTTCCAGGTTCCTCAGTTGCTTGATGATATCTTAACGTTATATAATACAGCGGGTATTTTTGATAGGAAATATATAGACTAGTACATATAAGCGAATAGATAGAAAGTGCTGTAGCCTGAAAAGATCAAGAGACTAGATAAGATTGAAAATGGCCAATATTGGCGCGTCAATAAAACAGGACGTTATTCGTATTATTTGGATTCTTCAGACTACCATTCTCATCTTGAGTGTCATGTTAACAACGTTTCGATCGATGTAACCTACGACCTTCTTCAGGTTTATCTTGTCGAACTTGGGAATATTTCTATCGAGATCGAGGATCCGGACGGAATTTTTAATGGAACTTTGCAAGAGAGCTGCATGCTCTCGTTTCGTCAGTCATGATTGGATAGAGGTCCTAACCAATTCGCAATTGAATCTTTCGGTTCACCAAGATGAGAATTAAACTCCCGTAAAGTAAAAAAAGTAAATAAAAGGTTCAGTTCGAAATTTCATGTAGATTCCCGAGTTCGAGAGAAAGATTCCCGAGTTCGACAAGATGCGCCTGAATAACGTCGAAGGTTACGTCGAACGAAACGTTGTGACACTCAAGGTGATAACAGTCGTCTGAAGAATCCAAAAATACGAATAGTCAATCTTCATCTAAATACTTCAGAAACGTAAGAGAAGAAGTGTTGAAGATTCTCTAACAAACGATAATATAATTAAGAAATGCGCTTCAAATATAATTAACTATATCTTCCATTTCTTTTCGTCTTTGACCTTTAATGCAACGGTAGATAATTTCCGGCCGAGTGTCCTGTTATTGATAGGATTTAATTAGTAACTGAAACTCCTGGTTGAATAAATTCTCCATATTACACAGGCGTCTTCGAATAAATTGCATAATTCTGTAGCAAAAATATTGCTCCGAAACAAGCAAGAAATAAAATGTGCTTAACAGAAATGTAATCGGTGTATAGAGCATAAAAACAAATTGTTGTTACTTGATAAAATATCAATGAACAATTGATGATCACACTAAAATATTTAGCTTTTATCTCCTTACTTGCAGACACACGCTTTATTTATTAAGTAATTTAATCAACAACCATTATAGCATCTATATTTAAACTAGCGGGGACAACCGATGTTTCCTTTAATTGAATGAAGATCAACAGATAGTTTACATTTCCAATACTAATATTATATTTTCATAGAAATTGGTGAAATCCTCAATGTTTTAGTCAAATCATAATCGAAGGAAGCCATACATGTCTCTTCGCAGTGACTTGGTCTACAATACATTGCACTGTAAAGAATCAATTGTTTATTTTATGAAATTATTTTCATATAATAGCTTGAATTATAGTTTGAAACGCAAAAGTCAAGTATAAGCCTTCAATGGTGCTCAAACAGAAACATTTATTTTGAACGCTCTTCTGTCCCATCAAAAAAGCTGATATTATACGCCATGCTCATCTGCTTGTGCAGTGATAAAACTTCACAAATGCACTTGTGTTAGACTGGATAAGGGTGTTAACTTTGGTCCAAATCGTTTTTTTTTCTTTTTTACTCGCATTTATTCAATAATATATTTTCGATACTTATCGGATGTATTCCGATACAAAACCTATCTAATACATAAATTACATTTGTGTGAATGTTTTAAAAATCGGCCCGACCATCTCAGAGTCCATATGAAACGAACTCACACACGCAGACAAAGAGTCTTTTATATATCAGTAGAAATTATCTCTTTTCTAACGAGATTTGATTCTACAAATGAGATCGTTTTATATATCTCAGCTATTATTTAATCACTAGGGCTATGACAACAGCATATTCTTTTCCTTGTTTTGATTCTCAGGTATATACCCATTGATATCTTATATATTTTTATGTAGAGTGATGTGGTTCTCGGTTGATTAATTGTGGCTAACTGTGTCGGATATATACTCGAGAGTTAAAACAATGAAAAGAATATGCTGTTATCATATCCCATTTCATCATCATCATCGTGCAGTCCGTCAGTTTGACGATCACTAGTTGGCGCCTCAGTGCTTTATCCCTCGGTGTTGGCGTAGTCTCACTCCATCGCCACAGGACTTTCTACCTTGTATCCAAACTTGCTTGCGCAGTTTAGGTGCAGTATCTATTGCGCATCAGATAGACACCCTCTGAACCTCCAATGCTCATGTCCAGTGGAGCGTACTCGCGATGACTGGCAGCAGAGGAGGCCGCAGTTTCTGGCCGAAAGTAATCTCAGCGAGGTAAACAGTCGCCCTACCGTGTCCGCTAGTACGCCTTTTCTTCTGGATGAGGTTCCATGGCCTTTGAATAAAAACTGCACGGCAGCAGTAGGATTTGAAGTCAGAGTTCCCATCTCTTAGTCTTTTGCTGTGATAAGGCCCACAAGGCAGTGGTGTTTGATTTGGGGGTTGGTTCCACTCGTCTTCGCCCAACCAAGGGCACCCCCAAGACAGTAGGGTAAGGGTTGGTAGTATGATAGGGCATGTCCACATATCGGTGGGCCATAACACACTACCTCTGGGGTCCTATACTACTTCGAGATCTCCTATAAGTTTAGCCTGGGGCTGCAAGGAACCCAGTTACCGTGTGTAGCCAACGTGGAGGCACTGTAGGAGTTTTGATGATGGAGAGGCTATGTACTGGCAGGGAAGACTGATGCATAGCTGCTCCCTTTTCACTACGAGGTTAGCCAGCAGTGTTAGCTTGAAGCGAGAAGGCATAGCCCATTTAATTAATTGCTTGATTTTTTATGGCAATAGTTATTTAAGTAGGTCGATGTAAATGTTTTGCCGATTTCAAATTTCATCTTGAAAATGAAAACAAACTGTGTATAATCTAAATATTTATTAGCAACAATAACAAACATTATTCGATATAATTTAGTTCCATCTGCCAACGAACATATAAATGCCTCGCTTATAAGATTATTTGGGTTTTGATATGAAATATGAATCATAATTAATCTCATCTCGTGATGTTAACCCAAGTTCATCTGTTTTGTAATTCTCGAAATAAGTGGTCATCTAAGAGAGTTTGGTCATGAGAATATGAAGGATGGGGCAAGATCTCCTAGCCAAATTGTCCAAAACAGTTTTAAAAAGTAGTGTGAAGAGGAGCTTTATCGTGGTTAAAAATGATTCCTTTCTGTTGACTAGAATGATCATTTATGACGCAATATATTGCAGAAAAATACGAGGAGTACTTCGAAATAATGGCGCCTTTGTTATTTGGATCAGTGGGAATTGCAAATTACATTGATATGATGACTGAACTTACGCATTAATTACTTCTGTGTTGCAGATATTGACAGTAAAAAAGAACCTGCGACATGGACGTGCGTCAGAGCAGTTTTGTCATTGAATTCCTTTATGCAGAAAAAATTGAATGGATCAAAATCCACTGACACCTGTTGAACGTTTATGAAGCCGATGTAGTTGATGTTAGCACATTTAAGAGATGCGTTCGTCGATTTCAGAGTGGCGACAGAAATGTGAGTGATAAAGTACGTTCCGGACTTTTACAATCGAGCTAACAAAAGAGACTGACAAAACGTCAATGGGAATAGTAATGATTTTGTAGCAAAATAAATGCTGAACCACAAAAGGTCGCTCGTTTTAATCGCACAACCCCAGTCTCCGTAGCTCATTAATGTATTTTTTTAGTTAAACATACGAAGCCTTACTTTTGGAACGAATATCATAATTCACAAAACATTAGATGGAAAAAAAGTCCATCATATATAACAAGAGTAGATATTTTTATTATTTGGCACGGTTCGATGCTTGTAATATATCAGAGAATTCTGAGAATATAGATTTCACACCATTGGACGTACGATTGACCTCCTCCAGCATGTCCAGCTGGTGCGAAACGGGCGTTGATTTTATTATCGCAAATGCTCGTTTCGCGTAAATCAGCTTCCCACATCAATGACGTGTAGTATGCGTAGAAACCCGGAAGGAGAATGAAAATATTTTCGTTTTGGCCAATTTTTGGTCTGGATTCTTTGAACAGAGGTAGAGAGTTCGTTATTTGCCATTTTCCTGGAAAGTAGCAAGTGAAAATGTGCACATTTGGCTTGTTAATCAATCAGCTTTTACCAGTGTTCCTCCCTGAAATCATTTTCGCTTTCTTGTCTTCCGGTATTTTTGCAGAGAAACACTTAACCAAAATAATATCTTGTATTTCTGCAAGGCAATAATGCAGTTTTTGTTGCAGTAATATAATATAATATAATATAATATATATATATATATATATATAAATATATATATATAACTACTTTATTTACTCACATAAAAATTAATATACAAAAGTATAAATTTATGCGTAAACTTTTAGTATTTACTTCAAAAGTGCTCAATACGTAGGTAGAGCTAGTTATTAAGTTATAAAATATATATGGCGATTAATATTTTATAACTTTCTATATATATATATATATATATATATATGTGTGTGTGTGTGTGTGTGTGTGTGTGTGTGTGTGTGTGTAGGGTGGGTGTGTGAATATAAATGTGAGGACACGTCTAAACCTATATATTAAACGAATTTTCGATTTACACATTTGAAATTGGGTATACAGAGCATTTAGACTTGTGACAAACTTTTACTCTGTTATCATTTGGAAAAAGGGCAGCTAAGAGGTAAAAGCTTAAAAATTGGTACGTGAGGATGATCGGATTTTTATCAGTTAGTCAACTGTTTCACGAATGTGCATGCGCGGCCATGAAACATGATAGCATCTTTATGTTAAGAATAAGTATGTTAGAATAATTATTTATAATGACTGTGTCAGGCATGTCGAATAGTTATCGTATTTGATTCACTGCATTTTGGTTTTGGCTTCGATCTCAGCTCGAGTATTTTTTTACTTACAAGACGAGAACTGTTAAGAACAAAAACATAATACTCGCATGCACATGTCTCAGTTTGTATAATATTTATGCGTATTTTACAACCGGGCGGCCTGATATATATATATATATATATATATATATATATATATATATATATATATATATATTAAATTGTAATTCAATGAATTTCAAAAAACTCTCATTGAAATGAAATGAATTGGTTGAGTTTCATATCAAAGAATTTTTATTATTCTAAGCAAGACAAAGAATGTTTTAGAAAGTTTATCTCCTTAACCTATAGGGTTTCGATGTCTACCATCTCATCAGAGGAGTGAAAATATTAGCAAATAGTTATAAAGGTATATGGGTAAAATTTAAACAAGCACTTGCCCGATTCGGATATGTACACAGCTATGCGGATTACCCAGGATATAACTTGGAAACCATTACCAAACGGATGTAAAGAACGTATAATATGGATTTTACCAAACAAGTTGGATCAACAAAAACATTCATATCCTTTTTCTACAAATACTCCTGCTACAGGTCTTCTGATAAATGTATTATTTTCACTTTGACTTTCCATGTCTCACTGACTTTAGCAAATAGGGTGCATACCTTTATAACTATTTGCTAATATTTTCACTCCTCTGATGAGATGGTAGACATCGAAACCCTATAGGTTAAGGAGATAAACTTTCTAAAACATTCTTTGTCTTGCTTAGAATAATAAAAATTCTTTGATATGAAACTCAACCAATTCATTTCATTTCAATGAGAGTTTTTTGAAATTCATTGAATTACAATTTAATTTATTTGCTCTATCTTGCATATTGAGCAATTCTTGTTTAGATGGGATAACTTATAGAATATTACTGCCAGTAATATTTTGTAAACCAACAATCTCACGTTTACATAACCACTGATTGTTAAATAAAAACTATTCCGAAGAATATTTATATATATATATATATATATATATATATATATATATATACGTGTGTATGTATGTGTGTGTGTGATATTGTGTATTTGGTTGTAAAGTTGAAATGCCAAGGGTTAGAAAGTGACACTATGCGGAATTTACTAAATAATGTGATTTCCAAGTAAAGCTCTTTCTCTCTCTTAGCTGGCAAGATTTCAAAAAGAAAGAACGCGTCTGACTACTCTCCCTTATTTGAGAAGTGTATTACTGGGTTAATCTAGATAGGTTAGCCGTCTATTTCTCTCTCTCTCACTCTCTCTCTCACTCTCTCTCTCTCTCTCTTTATCTCTCTCTCAAGCGTACAGAAATAATCTGCGTCTGTTTTAAAAAATAAATATTTTGAAAACATGACATTGACATCTGCGTGTTTTCTGTCAATAATCAATCAGAGACCTGAGTTTAAAACGATTATAGACGCTCGTTATGCGAACATATCATGCTTCCGCGGATCTTCTTGTTATATCTATATCTGGAACAATTTTTATTGGGATATTTTAGATAATATTGTTGCAAGTTTGCGTGTTCTTTGAGTTCTTCTTAATTTCAGCGGTTCTTCTATTTCAGTGATAATATTTACTTGGCAATATTTGACCCTAATATCAAGGCTTATATCTCGCCGTCTTTTCTCCTTTGCTTTCTTCTTCTTCTTCTTCTTCTTTTTCTTCTTCTTCTTAAGTTCCACTCTTTTTCTTATTATGTACTTTTACAGTTTATGCCGGTATCTTCCGTCCGATCATGTAAGCGGTCGGAAGATACCGAACGATTAGCTAATTAACTGTGGAAAAAACGATAAGTTTCAATAAATGCACTAAATCAATTTAATCAAGAAAAGATTTAGAAACCCCAAAATTATTTTTAACAACCGATCAACGTTAAATTCCCCGTTTTCCTCATAATAAAGTACTTTCTAAATAGAAGCTATTTTTCACATAAGAGAGAAGAAACGAACCGTTCTATATAAATCAATTTGCTGTCTTCGCCTGGGCCTTTTCTTGCTGCTTACGTAACCTGCCGGGAAATACTCACGCGAAGTTAAATTTGGTTGAAAATAGATACGAACATTTTTTTCCTCTTCTTGTTAACTTTAAGGAACGTTATTATAAAAATGCATCAACAAATACAATTGGGCCTTAAAAAACTTTTTCATGTGTTTATTTGTTCTTCAAAGTGTACATGCACACGCATAAACCAAGCTCCACATTTTCTCCTATGGGAAGGGAATCAGCTGTTCAACAGCTGAACCGCGGTCTCTTATGGTTCAGATAAAAGCGACCCGCTTCTCACTACCAATTTGCCTCATCTGCCTAATGTATCTCTGACATCACAACCAGGGCACGTAGCGTTTTTCTACAACGTTGAACCATAAAATTGCCGCCCTAGAAAAGACGACAGGATTCCATTTCCGTTTGATGAAAACAGTTTTTTTCTGTTGCAGACCATTTACTAGTTGGCCAGCTGTGTACAAATCCCAAGAGCGATAGGGGCCTTATACCATGTCCGAAAGTGACACAGTCTTCAACGAGCGCTGTACAAATCATGTACTCTACCGATCCCAATTATGACGACAGGACCATTGCCAGCATCCTCAAAATGTATTACTGGATTTTTTTTAGAAGTTGTTCTTTTCATAATTAACTAACAATTTTACAATAAAAGGCGTTTTTTTACTGCAAGAACATATCAAACAAAATATCTGTTTCGTCTGTTTCAAAAGGTTTTGTTGGAATAAGCGCATCCTTGATTTTTTTATATTTTTGCGAGCGGTAGAAACTATTTTTGGAGCAATCCTCTACTTCGACAGCTCATTATTTTGCCGCTTTTCTATGTGTTGACTTCCTTCCCAAAGACATTTTATGTGGTAAAAAGCAAAACAAAATCAACATTCTTACCCTAAGTCTCTATGGTAAAATATTTATTCTGCATGAATACTATTTTGCGCAACTGAATCTTGTGTCTCATCACCAACAGCAAATTAATAGGAAACTATGAAGCAACAATCGGACCGGTGTTGATTTGCGATCAATACGAATTCTAAAGTTCGTTCTCGCTCGCCTTATTCTACAGAGATGAAGAAACATAACACTGGGAACACTATTTTTTTTAACTTTCTGTTGCATTTGATTTTTTAACTGATTCTGCAGGATTTTTAGGCGCTGATTTCAAATCTGAAATTAGTTTTTCTCCATAAGCTCTAGTTTTCATGCAATTTGAGATAGATGAAATAGTCTAAATATGAACTTACGTAACCCAAATCTAAGCATTTTGAGATTATATACATAGATAGATTCTAATATTTTTATCTGCCTTCTTTTTTCCAGATCAAACATGTCTTCCTCATCGAGGCATCACTGTAGAAACAAGCCCGATGCCTTCTGTTACATCTGTGGTTGCTACACACTCCATCATCAGAGACGTAACATATCCTTGTTTGTGAAGCGAGCCTACAAGGCTTATTTTGAAGTTCATCTTGGTGACCAAGACAAGCAATGGGCTCCTCATGTTGTGTGCCACAATTGTGAGGAAATGCTCCGAAGCTGGACCAAAGGAAAACGCAATGGTCTGCCTTTTGGAGTTCTAATGATTTGGCGAGAACCTACCAACTATGTAACTGATTGCTACTTCTGCATGGTAAACACAGCGGGTGTGGGCAAGAAAAACAGACTTAAGACCGTATATCCGAACATTTCCTCGGCTATTCGGCCTGCTCCGCACTCTGAAGAAGTTCCTGTTCCAGTTTTCAAAAGTTTGCCTTCATTAAACGATGAAGACATTGGACATGACACGGACGAGGAAGACAGTTGTGACAATGAATTACCAGAAACTGAGTGGGAACAACCCGAGGAATGTTCTTCAGAGACTGAATCTCCCCCAGTCCCCAAGCCTCTTCACCAGACTGAACTGAATGACTTAGTTCGGGATTTAGGTCTTTCAAAGAAAGCAGCTGAGCGTTTGGCATCAAGATTACAAGGCAAAAATCTTGTTGATCACACTGTTAAAGTATCATATTACAGAAAGCGTGACCAGCTTTTTGTTACCTTCTTTTCAGAAGACAGACAGTTTGTTTACTATCATGATATCCCAGGTCTTCTCAAAGAACTGGGTGTTCCTCACTATGATCCAACTGAATGACGGCTCTTTTTAGGCAGTTCTAAGCGCAGTCTCAAGTGTGTTCTTTTGCATAATGGCAATGTTTACGGGGCAGTGCCTGTCGGTCATTCAGTTCATCTGCGGGAAGACTATGATGACATCAGAATGGTCATGGACTTCTTAAAATATCGTGAGCACAACTGGATCATTTGTGTAGACTTGAAAATGGTAAACTTCCTTCTTGGTCAACAGAAAGGTTTCACCAAGTTTCCATGTTACCTCTGCATGTGGGACAGTCGAGTACGAGACATACACTGGGTCCAGAAGGACTGGCCTGTTCGTGAAACCCTTGAAGCAGGCATGCCAAATATCACACGTGACCCAATAGTTAACAGTGATAGGATTAGCTTTCCTCCTCTGCACATCAAATTAGATTTGATGAAACAATTTGTCAAGGCACTGGATACCGAAGGTGAATGTTTCCAACACATCATCACGGCTATACCAGGGTTGTCGTTCGAGAAGATCAAAGCAGGTGTGTTTGATGGCCCACAGATTCGACCCCTCATTCGTGATGATCAGTTTGTTGCCAAGATGACCGCCTTGGAGAAGGCAGCATCGTTATGCTTTGTGGCAGTCGTTCAGAACTTCCTTGGAAACAAGGCAGAGAACTACAATGAACTTGTGAACAGAATGCTCCTCGCTTTTCGTGCTCTCAGGTGCAACATGAGCATCAAGCTTCATTTTTTGAAGAGCCATCTTGACCAGTTCCCTGAAAACCTGGGGGCTGTGAGTGACGAACAAGGAGAGTGGTTCCACCAAGACCTAAAGATCATGGAAGAACGCTACCAAGGTCGCTGGGACAAAAGTATGATGGCCGACTACTGCTGGAGTATTAAACGAGATTGCCCAGATGAAGTGTACAAACACAAAAGTTACAAACGCAAATTCCTGCCTGACTAAAATACTGTTCAGACAGAAAGTGATAAGCGTTATTAAATGTGATTTACTCTTATCTGAAGAACGTTGTAAATGACGCTTATCTCACGTTGCGATAAAGACTGTTTTCTGAGAAACTTTTCCAGAAAAACATATGGCACTTCTATCAATTGTGTAGTTTAATCTAAAATCACATTTTATTGATATGTTTCTTTTGCCTTGTTAAATATACTGTTTTGTGGTTGACATTGCAATATCCTATAATAATGCGCGTTTTTTTTTAATAAAAATCAAAGATTGCATAAAATCTGTAGCTTGCAGAATAAAACTAACTTCATATTTGAATTCAGCACACTTAAATTGACTAAAAACAAATCTTTCTTTAAATGCAACATATTGAGTGTTCCCTTGTGTAATGATTATATAGTTCATTCATGAGTGACAATTATGCCATAAAGACCGTTTAAAAATAACAATCAAATATATATTTACGTGAGAACAATTACCCTTATGATCAATTTTAAATTTAGACTAATGAAAACAAAACGGAAAGGTTACTGTAGGTTACTGTCATGCATTAATTGTCAGAGATTAATAAAAATGATAAAAACGTGACAAAAATATACGAATATAATTTAAATAAGATTTCTTTTTACTTACGTTCACCTGTAAAAAGACATATCGCCATGCCTAGGAAAAATTAACAAGATGTTGGTTTACATTATATTTCAATTTCTGCATATCAGTATAGTCAGGGAAGAAAATAGCAGAGAGAGAATTCCAAAGTCTAGCTGTTCGGACGAAGAAATTATTAGAGTAGAAAGCTTTCTTACATTTAGGGACTTACATAGTGAATTTTTTTTTACATGGAGTTCACCACTTATCAAGGCCCAATGGCCACTCAGGGATAAGGGTTAGTGTGATTCTGTTGCTAAGCGGGTTTGTCGGGCATATATACGTCGAAAGGACACGAGTACAACGAGTTCATAAGAGCACATTCCATTAAAATATTCGTAAAACAGACAGAGATGCAACATTGCGGTTGGAGTTTAGTTGGCAAAGTGGGATATATTAGATTGAATACTCTTTTTTGAACCCTATTTAATGTAGTTTTCTTTTATTCCGAAGTGCGTTATTGGGTAGCATGCTTAATGAGGCTCATTTTTGATAACTGTAGAGTTTATTTCTTTTGTAGTCGTGAATGAAATGCATTTATTTTTTCCATTGGGTTTTTTGATAATGTCTTCATTGTTTTAATAGTATCTTCATTGTCGTAATATTGTCATTGTTTAATAATGACCCATGCCAATTAGGTATTATTGTTTTGTTAATGTGATGCGGAAATTTCGGTATATTCAATACTGATTATATGGCAAAATCACGTTTACACACCGGTTCTCGCCAGATCACCGAAGTTAAGTAACGTCGAGCCTGGCCAGTATCGGATGAGTCACCATTTGGAAAGGTGAGGCGCTGTGTATACCGCGATGTAAAATACCAGGTTTATTCTGCTCTTGAGGGTAGATTGGACTCTCTTAAGCCGTAGTAGGCACCCCATCTAGTGATAAAAAATACCCTTGCAAAGCATCAAGTATTCAGCCACCGACAAGATTTGAATTACACTACAAACTCGTGTAGTGAGTTCAATCTCGGCTACGGCCGTGCTGGATGGATGGGAATAGTGATGACGCTAAGGACAACATGGTGCTTTTATTTTGTTGATTATTTATCACAGACACATTACACTTACTGATATGATATGAAAATCTGATAAGCTGTACCGTCACCTACGATTACATATGTAACCCACACGTTGATGCAGTCTACAAAGCAAAGGAGACCAAGACAAAAATACCTCAGGTTCACTTTTTCATGCAACAAGGACATTTATTTCTTCATTCTCCCGTCCCGCGTGACTTCTTTTTACAAATGTGACGTCACTCACGTGATAGTCTCTCTAACAGGTTCTCGCTCCCTTTTATCGTCTTTTTTTATTACAGTGATGTCATTTATATTTCGTATGCATTTGCATATGCATGACCGGGATCCGTTACAAAGCTAGTGAACTTCAACACAATAACAACGGTATGTTTAATTACAAATCTGTGAAAAAAAACTCTTGAGGTTAAAGATTAGCAAACAAATTACTGTTGCAGTCGATGTAAGCTTCAAATTCATCGTTGCTAGCGGTGTAGCCTTTCAGTTTGGTAATAATCAAAACGAACACAGTAGTATAGTTAAGAAAGAATGTATGAGAAAAAATGCTACAAAAGGATACGTCATGATTCTAGGCCATAACTGCCACGAATCGCTGTTTTGATAACGTTATAAATGTAACTCTACTTTTAATATATGAGTAAGTCCATTATTCCTAAAATTACTCAATAACAAAAATAATCACAAATATATGACGAAGAAATAATTCTATCCGTAAAACGCACCTGCGTTGCCGAGTTTTAACTATTTTATTCAGAGACGAATTTTCTCATTAGACTCTCGGGAAGGGAAACAAAATTCGCATAATTTGTCATTTATATTTGTTTATTTCTTTTGATGTTTGTTTATTTCTTTTGACGGGCTATTTATACGACACAAACATTTTCTTCTCATTCATCAAAAAATATTTAGTATATTGATTGGTTTTAAGTGACCAAGACTAACATCTACTCTACGATAATGTTTAGTTAGAAGGATAAGGGCTAATGAGTGTACAGTGTTCAAAGAGAACATGTCAGTCATCGTTAGTAGTGGAAATGTGGTAAATTGGATTACTTAAGAGGATAGCTCATCAAGAATTTGTTCACGTTGGACGTGAAGACAACCGTATTGTTGTCAGTTAGAAAGCAGGCTGCTATCCTAAGAAAGAAGCTTTGTTCATGGAAACTAGGTTTAGGCACAGATAAAGAGTGGAGGAGATTATTGAGAGTGGTTTCAGTTAAATAAGCGTTTTTCGTGAAAGCTAAGCCAGGGGGCATAGATTGGAGCTCAGACAAGCACTTGTCATGATAATAACGATAAACCAGAGTCAGGCTCGAGACGTCTCTTCTGTGGGAAAAAGGTTCCAGGGAAGAGTAAAAGGATTCCCGTGCTATGTTACGAAGTCTATTTTGAATTCTGTTAAGGCAGGATAAGCCGAATCTAGCAGCTCCTGCTCAGATATGGGAACAGTACTCTATCCTTGGGCGTACTTGGCTCTTATACATGCAGAGAATTGCATCAGCAGTGGGATATCTACTGGAACGGTAGAACGATCCCACCATTTTCCCAGCAGCCCTGGCAACGAATTTGATGTATGTGTTTCATATCAGATCAGGAGTAAAGGTCAAGCCCAGAAGTTTGTCAAAACATGGTTCCTCCTCAAGATGAGAGCCATTCATTTCAATAGATGCCAGACGAGGATCAGAACGTGGATGATGGAAAGATAGAAGTTTGATTTTAGATGCATTAAAATTAACCAGCCACCTCTTTCCTTATTGCACACCGTGATCAAGGGTTGGAAACTATAAATTAAATTGACACGATTTGATTACTTATGAGGACGACTCGACGAATATTTGTTGACATTTATTTGAAAATGATCATGTTGTAGTCTGTTAGGAAGCAGGCTTGCGTTAAAATGTCCCAGGAATTGAAAGTCCTTGAAAAGAAGCTCTATTCATGGAAGTTTTATCTGATATACAAACAAAAATAAAACTTTTGTGGTGTTGGTATGAAGACGAGTTCGTGTTGTCAATATTTTCCACCATGAACCACTGATTGAAAATCAGTCAATAATCTATCATAGAAATAAGTTTAGAGTAGAGGAAAACTCGTAACGTGTATTAATGGATAGATGTAAGAAATTAATGTAGTGAATATGAATACATCCAGGTGCCTCCACAAAAGATTATGATTAGCGAGTGCATGACATAAAAACGGACGAGATATAGCAACCTGGAAGAGACGTTGGAAGATACGCCGAGAGCCTAAACCTTAAGCATATTTCCAGCTATGACTACAATCAACCGTTTATTAAGATTACTTACTCGATTGTATAACAGAATTACTATAGAAAAAAATAATTCAACTACTTCAAATTAATATATCCCTTTTCAGGACATATCAGGAAGTAAAGAGGTCATTTAATATTAAAATGAGACGTCGCAATTTAAGTTTCGAAGAATAAATTTGTTTAGTTTAAGAATGAATAGAATGAATACAACCTAATCGCAAATATTACAGGGTGGAACGATAAAGTTGTCGCACTAAAGAAAACAACACTACAGCTTTATTTGAAAACTTTTCGTTGAAAATGCAATTCAGCTAACTTGATTATGTAGTAAAACTGACATCTATTGAATGTAGCAGCTTTAAGCTTACATCACTGCCTCGATACGAATCCAAAATGGGAGCATGTCTTTTTCAAACGCGCCGGCGAATACTCTGCGAATATTCCGCTGATGGCGGCGATCAGGCTGGCTTTGGTGTTGTGGGA
This sequence comes from Euprymna scolopes, assembly GCF_053919585.1. NCBI lineage: Eukaryota > Metazoa > Mollusca > Cephalopoda > Sepiida > Sepiolidae > Euprymna > Euprymna scolopes. Next base: position 23,621,335 of record NC_136497.1, read on the forward strand.
GGTCATGTTTGTGATGTTCTTCATGTGAGACTAAATGAAGTAGTCCAGTGCGTCTAGGTCGGAGGAATAGGGGGCCAGTGAGAGAAGGGAACAAAGTTGTAGTATTTCTTCTGAAGCCAAGTCTGGGTCTCTTAAAACTTGTGGGTCGGAGTCGAGTAATGCTGCAAAACCCAGGGTCAACTAGCGGCCACCTGATTCACATCAGGGGATCACCACACACTTTAGCACATCCAATTACACTTTGGTTTCGACTTTCAAGCCGACTTCAAAGATGTGAGGTGGCATCATGTGGCCCTAACTTGAAACCACACCAAAGACCATAAGCTTGTCCGGAAACTTTGTTTTTATCACTCTTGGCAAGTCCCTGTTATTCATGGTAATCCAGCGATGCATTTTTATGGCGGTGAGAATGTTTTTGTTGTCATAACTTGGATCGATAGAGAGCATGATTTGTGCAGCGGCGCCTCTCCGATCTCGCTCGTGGATGATTTTGTCACTTTCGGGCATGATATAAGGCTCCTATCGCTCTTGAGATTTTTACACAACTGGTCAACTAGTAGATGGTTTGTAAAAAAGAAAACTGGTTTTCATCAAACGGAAATGGAATCATGTCGTCTTTTCTAGGGCGACAATTTTATTCTTCCGTTCATTCATTTCGTATGAATAAGAAGATTTTATTGTTAACATTCGTTTTCCTGATATCTTTCTCGTAAGAATTCTTTCTAGAGGGACACCTGGTATTTACAAGATGGGTTACATGCACGTTGTCAACATCCCTATGTGAAAATATTTTTTATCTCTGTGGAACGAACAGGATTTGAACAGCATATCCAGGTTTTCAGTTTGTGTCGTTAACCATTTAGTTATTACCCAATAATATGGAGTGTATATAATAAAAAATAATTAGAAAAAGGATATTATCGCGTTATCACACCCTTTTCAATTATTTTGCTTGGTTGTCTGGTAAAATAATGTTAAATATGTTCTTTTATGCGATTGAGAGGTTTAGTTTGTTGCACTCTAAATCTTCTGCTAAAATTAGCTATGAGGTCTAAATAACAAAATGATTTCAGATGGAAATGCCAAAAGAGTCCAGGTGAAAAGAAATAGCAAAGAAAATATAGATGAGTAAGTATAAAAGTGAAATTAAAAGTGTAAAAATTTTGACGGCATTCCATAGAGAAAGGCACGTGAATATGATATTGCATTGAATTTTATGTATTTTATTCAGCATTTATTGCTTCGTGTAATGTATTGCATGCAGAATGTATTAATTAAGACTCCCCGTTGTTTTTCACGCAAAAATCGATGGGCAAGCGTTGCAAAACTAAAATATTACCATTTTGCGCAAATTAAACAAAACAAAAACGTTAACTTTAATTCTGTTCAAAAGTTCATTCCAACGAAAATGTTATTCCTCGACGTTTGCAATTTTAAACTAAACCAGACACAAAAAAAATATTTAATACATATGTAAAACAGCAGTTTATGAACAAAATTAAGACAATATGCATGCAGTGCATATTGTATATTAAAGCAAAGTTTAGTTCATGTCATAAAATATATAGTAAATGTAGATGATTTTTTTAGTTTGAGTCTTCACATTTCAATGCCCAAATGCCACTCAGATACAAGAGTTTATGTCACCTAGTCGGTGTGACATCGCAGTGATAAACGGTAACATTGGAAATTAAGTTAATTAAAAAGACGACTCAATAAGAATTTGTTAACATTCGACTTGAAAACGACCAGATTGTAGTCAGGTAAGAAGCATCACTGCGTTATTGTCCCACAGATGGGCAGTTCTAGGAAAGAAACTTTGTTCATGGAATTTTGTTTAGTTTTAGGCAAAGAAAGGAATATTGTTTTAGGTAGACAGATATTGGTGGCGAATGTTGTACAGTGGAGGAGAAGTGGTTGAAACTCGGTTGAGCACCTGCCATCAAAAATAACAACAGAGAAAAGCTAAACTCCCAACGCCTCTTCTTTGGAAAAGAGACTGTAACAAGGAGAGCCACCAGATTTCTAGTCCGGTTTTGTATCTGTCAAAGCAGGAAAAGGATCCTCTGAGCAGATCCTTCTTAGATGATTCAATAGTAAAACATCTTAGGACGTATTTGGTTTCTATAAAAAAAGATTCCAGTCGTGTTGACACCGGAGCTGATGTAAGTCTTCCATTTCACGTCAGAGATAAAAGTAAGTACTTTTAATTGACTTTCACGGACCCGTCGCCGACTTTTCGGTTTATAGATCTAGTTTAAGGAGTGAGTTCTTACTGATGGTCATGTGTCACATCATCAAGACCAGCATAAGTCCTTGACTCTTTTGAACTCGTGTAGTAGTGAGAGTATACTTCCTCTTGTCTGTCATCGGTCAGTGTAGAAATACCCTTCAAGACTAAAACAAATCTTATGTTTATCCCTATCCAAAGTGCCACGTTCTATGGCGCTTGAGTTTCTGTACATTAAAGACGATCTTTCCTCTAACTTTGTCCTACGCATAGTTATACATTTTTATGATTATATGTATTAAACGTGTATGTTTTATTTTTCGATTTTCCCCCATCTTTATTTAATCGATAACATGCTGATGTAAATTATAGATGCGTTAATATTTTTGAAATATTGATTCAATAGATCATTGTAAAAAAACAAATTATTACATTAGCGGAAAACATTTTATTCCGATTTCTACTGTTTAATAATGGTGATTGTGACACGGCCGATTTGAATGAAATAAATGTGGAATAAACTTAAAGAAAAATATCGCTAAGAAGCTTTAAATATTAAACAAATATAGCAATGCCTGTATTTATGTATAACAGTATAAAATAAAACTGGATCCGAGTACTTCGATTACTACTGAACGGCGAATGGCAACTACAGAAACCATTTAACTTACGTAAAACTTGGATGATTGAACGGACTAAGGGCTACAAATTTTCAATATGTAAATCGATTATTACGAAAATATTTTGGGATCGAACGACAATTATCGAATTACTTCGACATAAGTGAAATACGCGTGCTTATATCGAAGGTCAGCCAAAATTTTCGGGTAGTATAATCGGACATGGCGTACTTTGTTGTCTCGGATATCGGTCGAAAACCGCCCAGGAAAAATCATTAATTTGTATTTTGTTGTACGACAATTCTCTATACAAGCGTCTCATAATCTGAATGGGATACAATCTCTGTTTAGGCAGTTCATATTTTATTTTTGTATCGCTATCATATAAACATGCCAACAAATATATTATAGGATGATGGACTAAAACAGCTACTATAGTGTATGCAAATTAAAAAACAAAAAACAAACCTGGACAACTCTGCTAAACTGGCTTCGAAACCGAGTGAGTGATGGTCTTTTTTCTCTACCTTACCACATTGTTATCATAGAAGAGATATTGTGAGTCTGTTCCTCAACTATCGCTATTTTCATGACGAGATTCAATCTATCCCCTGCAAAACATTCGTCTTGCTCAAACAACTGTCAACAAGTTCTCTCACTCTCTATCTGTGCCTAAAACTAAACGCAAATTTCATAAACAAAGTTTTATTTTTCAATGAACTCCCCACCTGTGGAACTCTGTATCGGGGGGGGGTGTTTTCCAGCTGAGAAAAACTGGTTAGTCTTCAAGTCCAATGTAAACAAGTTCTTGTTGAGCTGTACCTCTAAATAATCCAAGCTTTCTTTACCATGGACTGATGTTTTGTTATTGACTAACGAATATCAAGCCTTAAGAATAATAGGCACTACTTTGGGAACGCCCCTCAGTGGAGACCATCGATGGCGACATCTGAAGATCATGCCTGGGAGAATAAAAGGTTGAAAACCAACATCTGTCTTCATCTTGTGCATTTCGGCGAAAACAGCAAGAGAGCTCCACCCAGATGAAGACTCTCCCAGAGCAGCGGAACCAGGTATGAACTTCTATATATAAACACATACATCCACAACAGGTGTCATAACCACTAGACAAACGGTTTAAGAGATCTTGGGTCCCGTTCTCTCGTCTCTTAACACTTGTAATATCTCTCTCTCTCTCTCTCTCTCTCTCATCGTCGTAAACTTCTTCTCTTCATTAGTAAAATGGACACGTCATCACCAGGGTACCAGTATCCCTCAAGTAAAGTGTCAAAGTCCAAATCCGTTTCTTCTCCCTCCCTTATGTAACAAAGATGCGTCATAAAATTCCTGGCAAAAATGCATTGAGAATTATAACGATTATGTCGAAAAATATAGTGTAGAGCACAGAAAGTCGTTCGTTTCATGTTACGACGCCTGTCTTTTGTAGCTCTTTAACTTTTTTTAATAAAAGAAATAGATGGCTCTACTTTTGAAACTCAGACGTGCTCCGACGCCCATCCAGGATTACCGTGACTCACTGAAAAAAGTAAGTTGAGAACTGTAATTACTATGTAGGAAGATAACCCCTAGTATACAAAAGCTTGCCCCTTTTAATAGTACCATTCCAGTCTTCGTAACTCTTTAAATGATTTGCTAAAAAAAAATAAGAGGCATTACTTTGAGAAAGGCCCTTCTATTTAAAAATAGAACATTAATACGTGAATATGATCAGAAAAAAAAACTATTAGTAAGTTGCAAAGCGTGAACAGCATGTGACCACATAAGAACCAGTTACTTATGGATCTTATAGATTTCGTCAAAGTCTAATTTGCAGAATTCGTCAGATGATTCTTTGAAATATGTTTTAAGTAAATCTGGATCGCAAATCAAAATGAAATCTTTATATAAAAAAATTCATAGATCAAACTCTGAATTAGTGTGCGAGATATTGTCGCAACAAGGATCTCTCCCACAGTGTGACAGAGTTTTGCGTGAAACATTTCTTGCTGCCATGGAACTAGATAAAAATGATTCTCAAATTTTTATAAGCTGCAAAGAAATGAGAAAAATAACAACAACATCAACAACAAAACGGAATTGTAAAAATAACAAAAGAAAAGAAAAAAGAAAATTTTATCATGATTTCGTGACAAGCATTTTTTTTTAATTTCTATCTTTTTGACATTCGTGAAACGCAGTCTGAAGATGACTTAGACTCTGGGCAAAAGAACACGACTATCGCAAAAGATGACAACACGACTACAATAAAGGTTATTTGAAAAGTTTTAGTTCATACAATGATATTAAAATCGAAGGAAAAGAATATATCTATTCGCGAACTTGTACTGGCAACAATGACAATGATAAAGCAATATATCTATATTCGAATAACTTCATGAAAAGTTTTACTATTCGTTATTAAGATTTGATTATATATATATATATATTTATATATATATTTATATATTTATATATATATTTATATATATATATGTATATAGATATATTATTTATATATATATATATACATATATATACACACACACACGGAGTGAGAGAGAGGTAGAGATAGAGAAAGAGAGAGAGAGGGAGTTTAAAATGTGTCGATTCTTAGAAGCTTCTTTAATAAAATAAATATTCAATGTTTTACTCTATTTAAGACCATTTTGGCAAAGGTTTAATCGAAAATATACTCCCTTCTTACAGAAAAGTGTCATGTTGAGGATAAAGGAATTAATGTTTTCAGACAATTTTTGTACTCCAAATGTTAGAGCTTAAAAACGATACCAATCTCGTGAAAATCCATCGCCTCTGTGGAAAGTTTTAGGCAGACAGACAAAAATCCATACATACATACATTCAAACATACGTACATTTAAACACGTGAGATTTATATTATAGATGCTTCTAAGAGTCGACACATTTTCAACTTCATATTCAACAGATACGCGCCCTTTCGGCTTAATAAATCAAATTTAAAAATAACTAGGGAATTCTTACGTGCAGTACTAGCCAGCGCGATGTAAATATTACCAACGCAAGAATGAACTTTTTATTTCCGAGGAAAAATCTAAACTGACGAGGGGTTTAAAATCCAATTGAGAAAAAAGTTTATTTAAAAGCGTTTTTTTTTAACAGTTTGTTCAATCTATATTTTAATATATATATATATATATATATATATATATATATATATATAGAGAGAGAGAGAGAGAGAGAGAGAGAGATAGAGAGAGAGAAAAGAGAGAAAGACATAACAGGAAAAGAATAGGCACCCACAGAAACAGTATATTTAAATAAACATATTATTAATAGGAACAAAATCAAAAATTAATGGTAATGAATTTAATAATTAATATTTGCGTTACATTCCCTTTACTCTTTTTAATCCGATGGTTCTTCTGGGCATGGCACTGAACAATTGACGGATATCATCTTTAGGAGGTTTTTGCTATGTCTGATGCGAGATAATGCCAAAAGTTTTTTCGAACGTGCCGGTCTAATATGCCTCCATGGTTTTCAACTGGGGTCATATCCGGGGACTGACTTGACCATCGAAGTTTAGCCATTCCATTTTGGCTCAACCAATGTTGTGTCGCTCTAGCAAAGTGACAAGGATCTCCATCTTTGATAAATAAGGAGTTAACTTGGTTCTTGAGAATTTTGGTAGGAATCCTACATGTAATATTGAAACATATATAGCAGAATTGATGTTTCCTTTGTACTCCAACAGGTTTGAGCGACCATAACTTTAAATTGCACCTCATACCATCACTGGCAAATCCCTTGTTTCAGCGTCGGCTACATTCTTTTTTAAGTCAAACTAAGAAAAACAATAAGAATGGAAAAAGAAGTCACAAGAACTATATATTGGTAAATATAGAATGGTTCATTTATTCAATAAGGGTATACAAACATTTAGTTGATAATAAAGAGGACTCTTTATAGCAAGGCATTTCGAAGCCTATGCTTCTTATCAGAAGAGTATGGAAGATGCTAGGTAATATAATGGGGATGCGTGGGATTCATCAGGAACGAAATAAATCAATAAACTTATAGATAATGTTAGGAGTTATATCGAATTCTAAGATAAGCTCAAATGAAACTTGTTGAGTTTTATATTATCCCGATAAGTCTCCTCTTATAAAAAATAACTTATTCTGTTCTTCTAACTCACTAAGCTATATATATATATATATATATATATATATATATATATATATATATATATATATATATATATATATTAAGTTGACAAGAAATTTCTTGCGTTTTTTTAAATTCAGATGAACATATCCCGGCTTAAACAAAGATTTATTGATCGAAATAAGCATCATTAGAATCAACACCATTTTGCCACGGAAATCAAGTGTATTTATGTCAATATCATAAAAATCTTGCGATTCTGGTGGTGATAAAATCGTTAATGGCGTTTTTCATGTCGCTTAGCTTTTTGAAGCATTCCTCACGCAGTAAGTTTTCGAGATTCTTGGAAAAGTGGTAGTCGGTAGGTGATAGGTCTGGAGAGTATGGCGAATGAAGCAGAGTTTCGTAAGTCAATTCGTTCAAATTCTGCAGGGTTGGTTTAGCAACATGAAGTCGAGCATTGCTGATGAGGAAAATTGGGCTTTTTCTGTTGACTAATGCTTTATGTTGCATTTCATTCATTTGTTGATATGTTTTACTCGCCGGAATAGTTTCGCCTGCATCAAAAAAAAAAAAACTGTCATGAGTGAGATCAGTCGCAAACCGCTAAACAGTCAGCATGGTCTTCTTTTGGTGACACACTTTTTTCGAGAAGTGTCGTGGAGCTTCGTTGGCGTCTACCCACTGAGCTGAACGTCGCCGATTGTCGTAAAGAATCCACGTTTTATTGCCAGTCACAATCCAGTCGAGAAACAAGTTGTTCTTATTGCGTAACATAACGGTGTTTCTTTTCGTTGTCATTAATTTCGTGAGGCAGACAGTTATCAAGTTTTTTTTATTTTTCAAATATCTCTTTAAAGTGGTTGTAAATCGTCATATACGGTACGTGTTATTCAGAAGCAAGTTCTTGAAAAAGTTGTGCGTTGATATGCTTCGACTAAAGCTCTTAATGGACGTTGTCAACATCCGATGACCAACAACTACGATCATCATCTTCAAGACTCTCTTTCCTGCCGCGAAATTATTTAAACCACAATTGTACTGTGTACCTAGTCGTGGTTGCTGGGCAAGACGCTTCGTTGATATCGTTAGCTGTTTCACCTGCTTTTCGGCTTAGTTTAAATTAAAATAAAAACATTGTGCGAATTTGCTTTTTTTCCATGCTGAAAAGAAGACATAATGGTTTTAAAACGATTATAATTTCAACGATTAGACTAATTTTGTTGACCTGCCTTCCTGAATTGTGTTTTGGTCTCCGCCCGTTCGACGATGGACCTTTTGCTAGTGGTCAGGCTTGTGGTTACCGTTTGTCTCCATGCTTCCATGCCCATTTACATACGTCGACATAGCGGAGGTAAGGACGACGAATTTTCCTTTTGCTAGTGGTGATTTCACCGTAGGAAATGTCTTTTGGGATTCTCTCATAATCCATGCGGTACACATGGTCAATCCAGCGTAGGCGTCTTTGGCGAAGGACGGTGAGCATGGAGAGGATATATATATATATATATATATATATATATATATATATATATATATATATATATATATATGTGTGTGTGTGTGTGTGTGTGTGTAAAAGAGATTTAGAAGGTTGTCACAATGCGAGGAATGAATTATAGTCGCTGTTGGTAAGAGGAGACGAGAACAAGTGGCGATTTACAAATCAATAAGTACATATATATATATATTTTATATATATATATATATATATATATTCAGTTGTATGATAAAATGTCTTACTTGTAATTTTATGCGACGTATTCCATTATTAATTTGGGAAAAATTTTCCTTTTTCAAATGATGTGCGTAACAGGTCGATTCAAAGCATATATATATATATATATATATATATATATATATATATCCCCAAAACCTCTGGCCTTGATGAAGGGGAGACTAAAACTTGCTGCTATGGTTTCAAATGATCTGAAATAACAGCAAGAGGAGACTTGATTTCAAATATTTCTCATATGCTTCAGTTTTGGAAATAGGGAACGATTATAATATCTCCAGTATCAAAAAATCATTATACATTGTGAAATTTACTTTATATATCAAAACCAAAGAGGGGAGATATAACATATGAGAAGTATTTGGAATCAAGTCTCCGCATGATATATATTTTAATTCAAAAAGTAAACACTCATTTTTAACTCAAAACATTAAAGAGCCACAAAGACAGGAGTGAAACCATTAAAAGGAGCGATCTTTTGTGCATTAGAATGTATTTTTCTTCATAGTTATCACAATTCACAATGTATTTTTGCTAACGATGAACTGTGATTGTACATGGGCATCCGGAACGTGCTTTGTCATACGAAATCGTTCAAAAAAAAGTCTCCTTTATTACTAAGAAAGTTTACGATATATATATATATATATATATATATATATATATATATATATATATATATATATATATATATATTAAGTAATGTGATTTATAATTTAAAAATTAAAAAAAAAATTTTTAATTTAAAAATCAAATTTTAATTAAATTAAAAATCAGTTTCATAAGAAGGAACAACAACAAAGTCAATTATCTGTACGATCGTTTCGGAAATCCGTGCTTTTTATTTGTGGTCTACATGAAGTCACGTAGAACAATTATACATAGTTTTTTTGGTAAGCACGGTCTCCTCATCAGCAAATTTAGGAGGATTTCTATTGAATTGAAAAGACACCAAAAATAAACCTAGCATTAAAAGTAAGGCAGATAAATCTGAAAAATTGAAGTAAAAGGTTTGGATTTAAAATTTATAAGAAAATTAGTATAGGTTAGAGATAGAAATGAGTAGAAAAAATATATTTTTTTTTAATTTACATAATAAATTTGATTTAAGAATATATAGATATAGTTACCTTTTAGTTTTTCTTTTTTTGAAATCAGGAACTGTGTTTAAAGTAGTCATTTAGATGTTTGCTATAGCTTTTTATTTTATTGAATGATGAATTTTAAAAGGGCGACGCTCGTGCAGTAAATTGTTTCCGTTAGCGTATTTTGATTTAAAGACGCTACAGTTAATATATATAGAGAGAATATTTATTTTGCAAGTTTTTAAGGGGAGATAATTGTCATGTGTTATTGGCTTTATTTATTATTTGATTTACGAGTCTAAGGGCGGTAATTGGTCTAACTTAATTTATTAAAAAAAAAATTGCAATCTATTTTTACTAATGAGTAATTTTTAATGATTTAAGGTGGTTTATATTTATTAAATTTAAACCAACGTTTATGATTACATGATAGAATCTCGTGTCTTGAATTTACTAGTTTGGTTGTGCTTTTTATATCTTCATATTTTAAAATTTTTAGGGTTTCTTTTCTACATAGTGTACAAAATTTATCTCCTGGTTTATATGATTTGCAAGTCTCAATTATTTGCCATTTTAAGTTGAAAGAAATATTGCTATTTTTTAGTTGCCAAATATAGTTGGATAGAGTAGTTTGGTTTGATAGAGAGTTATTTTTAAAAGAATGTTTGTGCGTTGAAATTCTATGTTTTATTGGGCCAGATGTGGAACCAATATATATTACCTCTTGATTATTATGATTATTTTCCGTTAGGTCTATTGTTGGATTATAATGTGGTGGGTTGATTAGTAATTGATCGGTAGATTGATTTAAGTTGGTGTTATTATTTAATCTGGTAGTTGAGTTATGGCTGTTGATAGGTTCTTGTATATTTGGAGTTTTTGATACTGTGCAGCTATAGATAACATTTTTAATTTTACATGAGCCTTGTAGGGGACATTTATTTTTTCTTCTACAGTTACAGTCCGATGTATTTTGTATAGTTGTATTTTGTAGTTTATTCATTTTCTTATTATTAGAGCTAATTATTTTCTGATGAAGGTTAGGCATAGTAGAGTAAGAGACTTTAATTGTGTTCTTATTGAAAATCTTATTATATCTATGGGGGGCTTTAAAGTTCTTATCTAATATTTTAAAAAATTCTCTACTATCTTTGTTTCTAAGTTTTTGGAATACGGGGGGTTGAACCATAGGATCTCCTTGTGTCTATTCTTACGTTTGCGGGTTTTAGTTTGTTGTTTATTTGTATTATTACCTAATATTTGTAGTTTGGTTTTATCTTTTTTTGTCTCTTGGTTATTTTTCTTAACTCGTATACGGGAAGACATTGCCATATTATATGTTATTACGCTCTTAATAGGTTTATTTTTAATGCAGTTTATGTTTCTATCATTTTCATTTATGAATTTAATTTGTGAATTATATCCAGAGTTTTTAAGGGCTTCGTTATAGTATTTTTCATTTTTGGTAAATATTGATTTAGTAGAAGACAGTCTAGAAATTCTTAGAGCGATATTGGGAACTATTGATTTTAATATTGATTTAGGGTGGTTTGATTGATTGTGGACATATAGAAGTGATTGGTTAGGTTTATGGTATGGTTCAAAGGTAGAATTTTCAAGATTTAAGGTTATGTCTAAGAAATTAACAATTTTTTTATTAGGGTCGATTTTTATACTAAGTCCATAATTTTTAAATAATTTATGTAGAGCTTTAATTGCTTTTTCATAATTTTTATTTGTAGAATTCGTTATGAAAAGTGCATCATCTGTATATAGCCCTCCTTCAAGTTTGAATTGTTTATGGAGTATACAATGTATTTCATTTAAAAGGAAAAGGCCAACTAGATCAGTGACCTGAGTCGAGTCCGTCGATCCCATTAAAATGTTGAAGTGGTTAGGGGTATTGTTCCTGGTCCAATATTTATTATCAAATGTTATTAAAGACTGTCTTGCTATAAGTATTAGTTTAGTTTCGTCTTGAGTTATATTAGTTAATTTTCGTGCCATTAATAGAGATTTATTAAGTAGGATAGGTGATATAGATTGGTAATATGATTCAATGTCAAAAGAAAGAAATTTAATATTAATTTTATTTTGAATATTAGAAAACCAGTCGATTACTTGGTTGGAAGATTGCCATAGTGGGTATTTTATTATGGATTTAATTTTGGGGATAATTCTATCTAATATGTTTTTACTAACCAGTCCTATATCTGATTTCAAAAAAGAAAAACTAAAAGGTAACTATCTCTATATATTTTTAAATCAAATTTATTATGTAAATTCAAAAAAAAAAATATTTTTTTCTACTCATTTCTATCTCTAACCTATACTAATTTTCTTATAAATTTTAAATCCAAACCTTTTATTTCAATTTTTCAGATTTATCTGCCTTACTTTTAATGCTAGGTTTATTTTTGGTGTCTTTTCAATTCAATAGAAATCCTCCTAAATTTGCTGATGAGGAGACCGTGCTTACCAAAAAAACTATGTATAATTGTTCTACGTGACTTCATGTATACCACAAATAAAAAGCACGGATTTCCGAAACGATCGTACAGATAATTGACTTTGTTGTTGTTCCTTCTTATGAAACTGATTTTTAATTTAATTAAAATTTGATTTTTAAATTAAAAATTTTTTTTTTTAATTTTTAAATTATAAATCACATTACTTAATATTGAATTAGCTCTAGGACATTTAACTATCGAGCTTATTATATATCTAAATTACAACGAGCATTTCCTGTATTTTAATTAAACTAGTAATTTCACTATTACATTAAAATACACTTAGCTCTTTAGACTATTATTCTTATCTCCTTTAAATATATATATATATATACATATATATGTATGTGTGTGTGTATGTGTGTGTTGTTATGGAAAATCACAGCTATGAAGACTGAAAGTTGTGATATTAAAACGGGTGTCCATCTTTGCAAAAATGTGCATTTTCTACAGCGGCATCACAATTCTCAATGCACTTATGTCAGGAACTAAATGGCGCATTTGTGCTTTTGACGCAAGTCCATGACAGTGGTCGCTTTCGTAGATTTTAATAAGCCAATGTCTGCAACAGAGAGATGAAACTTTCAGATCATGAATGCATGAGTTAAGTCGTTATGGAAATGTAATTGCAACTCCCTTTGATCTATTCGAGCGAAATAAAGTGTATATATAAATAGTAAGCATTACTTTTGGAACGTCCTTCATATATATATAGTAATTTATAAAATATATATGGCGATTAAGCTACACTGAATATTCTGCGTTTCATCCACTATAGGATTCGTCAGCAGAATATTCAGTGTAGCTTAATCGCCATATATATTTTATAAATTACTAACTAGCTCTACCTACGTATTGAGCACTTTTGAAGTAAATACTTAAAGTTTACGCATAAATGTATACTTTCGTATATTAGGTTTATGTGAGTAAACGAAGTAGTTATATGTATATATATATATATATAGAGAGAGAGAGAGAGAGGGAGAGAGAGAGATTATTATGCACATAGTTAAAAGAAAGAGAAAAATACATTAACATATGGGACTCCTTCATAACCTACTCTTTTCATCCGCACCGAGGTTTTGAGAAGCGGTCCCTCACGCGGCTGTTTGCTTTTAAGTTGGGCTGGAGACAGTGTTTACAGCGCTTCCTGGCCACTGATTTCACAGCTCGACCGCTGTTATCCGTTAGGGTTATAATTTAACCTCACTTCCGTCAATCAGTCAGGCAATTGCCTCTATTGACTATTTCGCTATTCTTTTCCCCCGCATAATGTGTCATGTGAACACAATCCATTACAATCTCATTATATAACAGTTGTTTTACTCGGATTTATTTATACTTTTTTTTCTTCATTTCTGTTGCTACTTTGAAATACTAAAATCCGATTTATATTTTAAAACCCAGAAACAATAATGCATAGTGTGATGTAAGAAATTACCCGAAGAATTTAGAATTTATAATCTTTATTAGATTGTATTGCTGTTATGCTGATGTTTATACGGGATTCATATTAGTATTACCTTAACTAGCAATGTTTGAACAATCTAGCACATGGACTGATGTTTTGAAACGTCTCCATTGTAGCTTTTTATCAATTGCTGATGTTCTACGTTCATGTGTTATCAGTGATATCTTAGTCGTCTTGGTTATCTTTAATTACCGATGGGCTGTATTCTTTTATCCCTGTTATCAGAGATAACACGGTTTTTCCTTTGTTTTGGTTTTCTACACCTGATCGTGATAAACTGCGTAAGGTTTTCTGGGCATGTTTTCCTTCTAATTAGTGCTTGCTTAACAAAAGTATTTTTTCAACGCTACGTTGACGTAATGTGGATGTTGACTTGATGTGTTTAGGTCTTTTGTGCATACACCTTTCATATAAATGAGGCATTGTATAAAAAGTTATGATTTAAAAAACAACTTGCAAAACAAAGTGTGTAGCTTTGCATTTTAAATAATAGTGATTAGGTTACAGGTCCAAATATTAGTTAAGGTATATTTTTCAGGTAGATATTATGTTATAAACAGGCAATATGAATTGAAGACATTGCCAAGGCTGCTGCAAGGAAAGTGGATCCCCTTTACTGTGCTAGAAACTGACTCACACCACACACTATATATTTATATAGGTACCATTCGTACATGAATGGAGTATTGTTGTCACATCTCACTTGTAACGTAATCCCCCATTGAGGAGCTTTAGAACTACGCTGAGATAGCTTATCATTCCCGGATGACGCCAGATAACCCAAGGATTTAAGATAGTGAAGATAAATATATATTTTTTATTTCATGTCAAAATAGATATTGTTTGAAACCAGAGAAATATATTTTTACAGCCAAAAGTTGATGACAGGAAATTTCACTTATAACATTGTCTGGCCTTAAATGAACTCAAGGTCGGATGTCAGAATGGACATCTGGCCTTGGAAATCGTGAGAATTAGTAATTCAGATTTCAGGTATGGGAATTGTGGGACCTGGGGCTTTCGATTTCGTGGTGAAATTTTATTGGTTAGGGTGAAGTTTCCACCCCATCCACATACCTAACTATATATACGACTGTCTTGCGAAAATTAGTCAGTTGAGTTGGAGTAGATTGCTTGTAGAGTTCGAGAATAACAAACCGTATAGAGACGTGAACCCTACACCTTCCTCATCCAACCGTCTGTCGCTGTCTGTGAAGAGATTTGAGACTTTGGAAAAAAACTTACAAAAAACTGAATGAGATTTTTAAAAACATTTGTACATAAGTTTGAAAATTAACACTGTAGATTAGTCTTTCTTCCTGCCTCCTGCTTCGATATTCGCTTTCAGCATACCAGATTTCATGTAACAAACCCAGAGAAGACTAGACTACACGAGCCAATAATTCAGATAGACAGGGGTCCTTAACCACCTTCTCACGTGAGGGGTTACAGTTTGGTTGTCGTAGACCAGGACGACCTTGTGTTACCACGGAAGAAGAAAGAAAAAATGTGTTGGGGTTGTGTTATAATCTTACATTATTGGTGGCAGAAGAAAAGTCGTACTAAGAAAGAGACAGACAGACGGGGATATTTGAAAACAAAGGAAACCGATAAAGAGACGCCCGAAGAAGAAGAAGTCACTGGAGATCATGAGTTGTGTGTGTTGGGATTATTTCAGGGGGATGAGAGAGTGAGAGCTCCTCAATGGGAGATTACGTTACAACTCTTAGATAGAGCTTAAATACAGTATTCAATCTAATAGGTATTTCACTATCGACCAAGCTTAAACCACTGTCCCATCGCCGCAATGTTACAAACTTTTGCTTCTTGCACAAATACTTCAATAGAATTTTTCTGATTAACTCATATGTTCTTCTTCAACGTGAATACTCCATACTAACATGTCAGAAACCAAAATCCATATCCCTTCACTGAAGGCCCTAGATACGGGAAGGACTTCAACTCTAATTTTTTTTCGTTAGACTCTTTACCTTCCCTCTCTGTTTCATGTCCCTTTAATGTATTAACATGCTAAAACTGAACTGTAATTCGAACAGACATATTGCCACTCAACTTCCAACATAATGCCTGTCTCAAATAGAAGCACCTTACATGAAAGTATCAATATTTTTTGTTTAGGGTAAATAAGAATAACAATTTAAAACTAAAAACAGGATGTGTTCTAGACAAAGATCACGAACAGTTTACTATTAGGAATGTAGCTGGGGATTCATCCAAATATAAGTGAAAATAATTAGCCAAATATAGTGTTAAACATACTATTGAGAGAGTGGCAGTTGCTAATCCTGGCGTATTTGTAGAGTAGCTATAATCACCAAAATGTCTTTAAAGATGGCTGTACATGGCATTTAATAAATAAGTACTTGTCTCTCTTCCTTTTTTACTTCCTGATTTTTTTCTTGATATACTTTTCAGTTTACTAGACGATCAACTTCCGCGATATGGGTCAATCATTGATCTTCTAAAAGATCGTTTTTTAATTCTTCACGAAATTTTCAGCACGCCACAACAGACTACTTTGAAAGGGTTGGAAGTGACAACAGCTGAGAAGTTTTGAGAATGACAACCTGTATTAGAACAGTAGTGTGAATAACCCAGAAAACACAAATATGAGTTAATTGTGTTTTAGGTAGACAAAGGCAAAAGTAAAATTATGTTGCTTTTGTTATGAATGTTTTACAGAGGGAACCCTAGATCAGAGATCAGTCGACCAACTACTATCAAAGAACGATAGAGTATAAAATGCTAGCAAACTCTCTTCTGTAAGACAAGGTATTTGCAGAAGAAAAGAATACATCCTCTATTAGATTTCGATCTCGGTTGTGTAATCTGTTAACGCAGAGTGGCACTTCCCCAAGTATGGCAACTGTACGCCATCTTACTACGTGTTTGACAATTACACAGTTGATGTCAGGAATGAGATTATTTCTGGACCGGTAGAATGTTTTCTTTTTTTTTTACATAGGCATCACCATTATCAAGACCCAGAGACCACTCGAGGTTAAAGGTTACAGTAGTCAACTGGACAATATAGTAATCGTTAGTAATGGAAATTCGGTAAATGTCTTAAATAAAGTGGAACGGCTCGTCCAGAATTTGTTTATGTTGGTCTTGAAGACAATCAGATTGTAGTCAGCTGGAAAGAAGGAAAAAGGAAGACAGTTCAACAAGCGTGCAGTTCTAAGAAAGAAACTTTGTTCATGGAATCTACGTTTAGGTTTAGGTACAGATAAAGAGTGTGGGGGGTTATTCTAGTGTTTTCAGCTAGACGAGTGTTTCTTGTAAAAGTTTGGCGAGGAGGGACCATGGATTGAAGCTCAGTCGAGCACTTGCCATGAAAATAATGATAAAACAGAGACAAACTCGCAACATCTCTTTTGTGAGAAAGAGGTTGCAAAGGACATCTCCTACGAGGCTACAAAGTATATTTTGAACTCTATCAAGGCAGGACAAGTCCTTTCTAGCAGCTCCTGCCCAGATGTGTCAATATTACTCCATCCTTGGACGTACCTGGCTCTTATATAGATAGAGAATTGCATCAGTAGTGAGATATATACTGGATTGATAGAAGGATCCAAACATTTTTCTAGCGACCTTGGTAACAGATTTGATGTATGTGTTCCATTTTTGATCAGGAGTAAAGGCCAAGCCCAGAAGCTTGTCAAAACATGGATCCTCCCACAGACGAGAGCTATTCATTTCAATTGATACCAGATGAGGATCAGAGCCTTGATGATGTAAAGAGAAAAGCTTCGTTTTAGATGCATTAAAAGTAACCAGCCACTCCTTTCCCCATTGTACCACGTGCTCAAAATCAGAGGAGAGAAATTGGAGAGAACTTGGTCATTTTTTTCTTAGATGTGCTACGATAGATGCTAGTGTCATCAGCATGTCTACGAATGATGTAAGGATGTTATTTGGAAGACCATTAATGTAGACCAGGAAAAGTATTGGGCTGAGGGACTCTAGCATTAATACTGTGAACTTCTGATGTTTGCCCATCAACTACTACTCTTATGAACCTATCAGAGAGAAATGATTTAATCATTGAGAAGACATTTCCAGCTATACCATAGCTGGAGATCTTGGAAGTAAACCTTTATGCCATACCTTATCAAAGGCCTTAAATGTGTCAAGAGCAATTGCTCTAGAAAGGTTGCCTCCGTCGAGAGATTCGCTAATCCTATGAGATATAACTGTAAGCACATCTGTTGTAGATCTAACAGAACGAAAACCATATTGTGTGTCACTAAGAAGGTTATTTTTGCTGAGATGGTTGATTACTTCTCTATTTAACACATATTCCAGAAACTTACTCATGACGTACACGAGACTTATTTGTCTGTACTGAGAGGGAGATGAGCGATCACTTGAATTTTTAATACAGGGCATACTGATGAGATTTTCCAGGGTGATGGGAAGCAATTCTCCTTAAGACAACATTAAACAATTTTTAAGTGTGGGCGCTAGTTCTGGTTGAAGTTTTTTGAGTTCTATAATTGAAATACCGTCAGGGCCAGTTGCTTTACTGGAATCAAGGTTTTTGATTAGCTTGGCAACATTACGTACAGATATTTGTATATCACATAGCATGTTTTCTGATACAGGAGGTAGGATTGGGTGTTGGCGGCCTTAGTCGCAAAGGGTAGAATTAGCTGCAAAGTTCTTGGCAAAGAGTTTGGCTTTGTCTGATGCTGACGAGTTACCTCAGGTCCATTGATGATAGTTGGGATAGAGCACACGCTTCTGTTCAGGATTCTGTTTGCTATTTTCCAAAACTGGTGAGAACCAAGCCGCTGCTCAGTTACTTTGGATTTGACGGACTGAGCATACAACCCTCTTGCGTTCTTTGTTACTTTCTTGCAATGGTTGCTAGCAGTCCTGAAAGCGGATTTAGCCTTAATAAATCTATTACGTTGGAAGCAATGGAAAAAGTGATTTTTGTGCGCAATGGCAGCACATTCTGGAGAGAACCATGGCGGGCTGTAAGGTTTTTGCTGGAACTTTTTCTAGGGTATGAAACGGTCTATGCCTACAATTAACCATACCGTCAGGTCTGATACTATAGAGGACACATCTTTTATAAACATGGAACGCAGAGGTAGATCTGATATCAATGTACGGAAGCTATCCCAGTCAGCCATAATATCTATGTACTGTACGATGGAGAGGTACGTCTGAGGATTTATTACATTTCATTTTTATCTTAATTGATACAACAGAGTGGTCGGAAGATCCAAGAGGAGACAGAATGGAAACTGAACGTAGGAGACTCTCATACTGGTCGTCTGTCATAGTCTAGGAGACTCTCATACTGGTCGTCTGTGTCGGGCACACGGGTGGGTTCGTGAACAGTTTGAGTGTGGTCATAAGCAATGGAGAAATCTTGAAAGAACCTCCCCTCACCATCGATTTTTTTGAGTGGGTTAACCATTCCACATTGTGAACATTGAAGTCTCCACATACTTGAATATTAGCTGAAGGATAAGCAGATAGGGCGTGATCAATTTTCTCGGATATGCTTTTAAAGATAGTAACTCCGCTGTTTTGGGGGCGATAGAGAGAAACTATGAAGCACATATAGGGTAAAGATCCTCTCTGGAGATGTCTCTACCACATGGAAAACCGTCTTATTTATAGGCACATATTTCATGCCCATGGCGATCTTGGAGGTCAGATTTGGAAATTAATTTAGGGTATCCTTTAATTACGAACTCATCTAGGGAAATAGTCTGTCCAGTGCCAGTTTCGTTTAGAAATAGTAGATCTGGTTTAGTCTCCTGTAATTGGAGTTCAACCTCTGGAAGGCTAGAACGTAGAACCCTGATGTTGGAGAAGGATACATGGTAGTGGGGATCTACGTTTAAAGTTGGAGATCCGTGTTTAATCGTGTCTTCTTGAAACTTGTCATCATGGAGTTTTGGGGTTTGTGAACTAGCTCGACAGACTTGTTTAGAGCAGAACAGAGAGTGAAACTAAGAGAGAAAAAAGAAACGAAGATATTTATATTTTTTGAAGCTTACGTTGGAGAATGGGGTTTTAGGTTTATTCGTGTGTTTTTTCTGGGGATATTTCATGTTGAGGATTTGGAATTTGTGAGAGTTGTTGGATTTGTGGAACAGGTTGACAGACTTAGTTAGAGCAGGACAGAGAGGGAAAGTAGAATAGAAAAAGGAAAGAATTGTTTTTCATTTTTCTTTAAACGCATGATAAGGTAAAGCTGTAACAATTACCCACTAATATGGCATCGAGAAGACCCACCAGAAGCTACTGTATGGTCCAGAATCCATTCACCAAATGCCAATACATCAGTCCCAGTACTTTGCACCTGCTGATAGGAGAATCTCCTTAGTGGTTAATCCAAGGTTCGGGTCCCAGCCTATCAGGCGGATAACGTCAGCCCAGATAAAACGTTTACCTCCAGCACCCTTACTAGTGACATGGCTACAAGGATAGACATAGAAATAGAAAATTTCCGACATTTCTGGTGCCTGTCCCTGCAAAATACTGCCAACCTAGAATACAGCTTTTTCTTCTCCCTTTGTCAGAAAAATCACTCATTAAAAAATGAGGACTGGGACACAAACAATGAGAAGCGAGAGTAACGGGAGCTACCGATAAGGCGTCCACAATACGTTCCCTACTCTCGATTTAAATATATTTTATTAAGTATTATACCTAATAAAAGTCTAATTGGCGTGTTTAAGGGAAAGTATGGTGATAGATTCACCTCTCACGAACTGAAATGAATACAGTTGCCTAATCTATTTATGCAATCAACTTAGTAGACATTATAAACAAATTTTATGGACTCGAAAAGCTATTATTAAATAAAAGAATCCAAAAAGAAAATTATGAATTAAATACTGAAATAAAATGCAGTTATTAACATTTGAACTTAAAAAGATAAAAATTAAAATTTATATAGCAACGACTTATCTCGAAAACAGTTCCATCTCGAAAATGCAAACTGTTGAAGGGAAATTTGCTTTAAAAGCATCAGCGTTCCAAAGACATTTTTGTTTCAAATTAACCCGTGATCGTCTTCCGAACTTCGGTTTGTGACGTTTTAAGGAACTGCGAGATAAAAGGAAAGCAGGAGGGGGCTAGCTGGTCTGTAAAGAGAATATAATTGTTGAGTTTATGCCATCTTTAAGATCAACTTGGTAGATATAATAAACTACATTTAGACAAGAAAAGCAATTATTAAATAAAATAATCAAAATATAAAAATATAAATTAAATACTGAAATACAATGCATTTGAATATAAAAAGATAAAAATTAAAAATAATATAGCATCGGCTTATAATGGAGAATTTCATTAATGTCAACCAAACACTTAAAGGACTACTTCCATACCATTTGTGATTTGCAGGTCAGACCGAGAACTTCCATGCATCAATGAATAAAAGCAGCTTCTCTCTTACTCTGGTCTACTTGACGTAAAGCAAGTCCATTCTCCTCAAGAAGAGAAACTGCATGAGGACCTTCAGTAGATTACCATGCTTTCTTTATTACTTATTTCACTGTGACACTATTTTAATTTTCAGCAAGCTACCCTAACTGTGGTGGTCATTTAAATAAATATATTATTTTGAAAAGCTTATCTTTACATAGCTACCATTCTCCCATGAATGGTGCAACGTTGCCACATCTCGGCTGTTGCATGTATCACTTCGCACTTACTCTTACCATCTATCCATCGACCTTAGCAACAGGTTTTATGTAAGTCTTCTAAGCCAGGTCACTTATATCAACGTAATGAACTGCTCAAGGAGAGGTCCATGCAAAGTGAGAATCCAAGCGTTAATGATAAAAGGAGTGCAATTAAGTTTTAGACGTAACGAAGCATTTTTCGCGCCATTGCATTCTAAGTCAGAAAAGAGGGAATCAGAAATACGTCGATCATTAATGATTTTTTGCCAGAGATGTTTAGACTTTCTACAAGAGAAATTAACATAACATTAAAATTACATTTTCGCAGTCATGTTATTCGTCTGCGTGGCTGGATGTCATGTTACTTACAGATTGTAGACATTGTTGACTTAAGTTTATATTTCAACACTAAAAATAGGTTAAATGTTATTAGTATTTAGACATTGAGGAAATTCCTTAGAAAAGAGTTACTGAAGAGAAACGATCATGTCACTAAATAGTGATCGAATCGAATCATCTTTAATATTTGAAAAAAAAATGTTGAATAAACAACGTTGTCATCTAAGCTGGCTGCCGCAATTATCAATTCAACCATGGTGAATGCGACACTAGGTACCAGTATTGGCTACTGTTACTAGTTGAACTTTTAGACGTCAGGCTTGGTTAATCATTATTAGCTAGCAGCCCAGCGTTGCTCGGTCGTACAATGCGATTAAACATGATATTTTAAGTCATGCAAATTGCGTCTTAATTGTTACAGAATCAATCCGCGATCAATTATTATATATTACGTGGAATAATTTGCACGATGGACCTTTTTTTAATGAAAATGATAATGTTGTTCATGAAATTTCGTCTGTGTTTGTTTATAATATCACGTCAGTTGATATTTGGGCTTGACCTTGTATACCCTGGAAAAGTCACTTCTGATTACTGTTTAGTTTTAAAATATGCAAGCGAAGAAATGGTTTGTGACGATTTAAAATAGTACATCCTCTTTTGATATATAAAAAGCAAAATGGGCGCGAGCGTTTGTGTATGTCTTCGAAGGGCTTTTTGCATTGGAGTTTTCGCATCGGTTAGATTCCGCGAGAAGTGTTCGTATACCTCCCAGATCGTAAAATCTCAGTTTCACCAACGGACACCGTCTCTATCTTTTTCTTTTTTTTTTTTTGATCCAGTTAAACCAAATTCCCACCGTAGCGTCGTGCCAGGTGTTTGTCTGGCTTTTTTTTTTTGTATAAAACAAAACTGTTCGAAAAAGCGGCAAAGCATTTAAATCATCGCACGTTCGATTGACTATGTTTAAATTACAACGCACTCAACTTCAGCTTGCGCGATGACGACATCGGCTAACGCGTTATGATTTTTTTTAACTTCATCTTCTTTTCCTCTTTCGCGTTACGGGTTCGAGCCTACTACCACTTTTTAACACCTTTCTCCACCCTGTTGTCCCCCCCACCACTGGCCTGATTTTTATTCCCACTCTCACTACACCACGACAACACAACCAGACAATGCCGGGTACCTCCGCTAGTTTATCATAAATTGAACTCCTTAAAAAGAAAAAAAAAAGAAAATGTCGAAACACAGCCGGATTGAACTTGGGATCATTTGATCTGTTGTCAAATGCTTTACCACTAAACTATATCTCCAGATTCTGATTAACCTGTTTTATTTTTCCCCTTTGACGCTATAACGTAAAACATTACTCTGTAAAAATTATTTTTATGTATAAGCGAGAAAAGCTATTTTAAAGATCGGATTTTTTCGATTTTCGATACTTATCGGATCAATTTATGTACAAAGCATATCTAAGAACACTGCCAGACATATAAATAAACTTTGTGTGAAATTTGCAAAAGATGAGCTCAGCCGTTTCGGAACCAATGAGGAATGAACTCACACACAATGTTACTTTTATATAATAGACAGATAGATAGATAGATAGAGAGAGAGAGAGAGAGAGAGAGAGAGAGAGAGAGAGAGAGAGAAAGAGATGTCGCTAAAGAGGATTACTGATTTATAAAAAGTTAAAACGATTTTATTTATATGAGTAGTACGGAAACGTCTTTATTCATAAAAAAATCAGCGTTTTATATTAATTAAAAGATACTGTTAAAGTTAAATTTTGAATGCTGGTTGTGTTTGTCTGCTTACCAGCAAAGTATTCGTTTAAAAGTTAATTAAAGCCGAAATAGAACATTTATTTCATTATATACGAAAGCAACGTGCTTACTCATAACTCTAATGAAACTGCGTGTTCATACTTTTCTCAATAATATTAGTTCGTGAATTAGAAAAGTAGTTCTGATATTGTATGAAAAACTCGGATTAGATGATTAGACTAATGATTCACTTTGTATTATTTGTATTATTCGCACTTCTGTTCTCGTCTTGAGTGTTATTTGCAATCTGTTTCAGCCAATGTTACCTCCGACTTTCTTACATTCTATGTTGTCCAACTCTGTAATCTTTCTTTCGAACTCAGGAATCTGCGCAAAATTTCGAACGAAACTCTTTACGGGTAGAGCATGCTACGTTTCGCCAGTAATGACCGATTTAAAGTCTGAAGCGATTGGCAATTGTATTTTTTCTTATCGCACGCACCGAATATTATGCATTTAACCTCAACAGAAGTGTTAATTATGATCGTATTTATTGTGTATCTAATCTATGGCGTCAGCAAACCTTGCTTAAAATACAATAAGTTACTGGTAAGAAATCAAAAAAGCATTTAAACTGGCCAGATATCCTTTTGGCCAATTGCACTGGATTAGACAATCTCTATGATCCAATCCGACAAAATTGAAAATGGAATCATTACATTTGAAAGTTTGCTCACATATAATAAAGATTTTGTGCAGTTTCCTTTTCTAGATACAGAGTTAATCTAATGAAGCTTCAAACAATCTAATAAACTTTTTAGGAACGTTCGTGCAGAACTTCCGTACACTCATTATACTTGACGGTGGCAAGTATATATATATATATATATATATATATATATATATATATATATATAAACAGAGATGTATGTGCCACAGACGATTTCTGATTGGTTAATCCAATAATCACATCTCCTAAAAAACTATGGTTCGTAGGCTCTTAACTTTACCATAAAATATTATGGCTTTATTTATTGTCCATCTTGGAAGGGTTTAATTTTTTCCTAACTTGCGATTTACAAATTACAAAAATACGAAACTAACTTACAATCTAACAATCGAACCTCCGACATCACGGCCGCCATTATGAAACTAAACTACAAAAAAAAAAAAAACCCGCGTTCACTCGTGGTCTTTACATTTCGGGTTTGGGTACTTGTGCAGTTTTCCATTGACATTAAAAAATGGAAATATTTTTTAAAAAAATATATTGCACGTACTCGTCATGGGATAAAGTTTTCCTACAGAAAAAATCACGTAATTTCATCAAGTAGTTATTTTTTTATAGCGAAAAAAGAAAAAAAAAATCAACGCTACAAGCGAAATTAAACAGAAAGTTCAAGTAGGGGGATTTCCCCCTTTTTTTATTTTATAGCGAGGCCAAATTTCGCGAATTTGGCCTTTTTTTTAAAGCAGTTTGGCCTTCAAAATTTCTGTTTGGCCATTTTCTTCACCGATGAAATAAAAAAAGCAAATAAAAACAACGCAATAAAACTTTTAAAAATACGGCACACTTTTGTTATTCGTGTTTGTTTTTTTTTTGGTAATTTTCCTTATTTTTTTATTTTTTCAAGATAATACTGTTAAATGGACACTATTATGCCAAATTAGCCCCCCCCCCAAAAAAAAAATGCACAAAAATTCGAGATTTAAGGTTTTGACGAGATAATTTAGCGAATTGTCCGGACTATTGCGAGATAACCATCCATTAGTTTTTCCTGAAATTTTGCCACAAATTGTATTTCATTACATAGATGTGCATAGTAACAACATTTTTTTGCCGAAAATTTGGTCTTTTGTTATATATATGGCGTACTATTATCCTTATATATATTATGTTTATGTTTATGTTTATGTTTATAACAACATCTTAATACGGCGCTGCCGCTGCTGATCCATAGTCGTTTCGACTGACGGATGCCACACACATGTATATATATATATATATATATATATATATATATATATATATATATATATATATATAAGTGTCTCTGTGTGTCTGTGTGTCTGTGTGCATTTCCCTACGCTAAAACTCTGTCAATTTTAAGCCTAGAGATTCGAAATTTGATATACAGGGTACTGAGATTTGGGAAAATCGATGTGATAGGTTTTCGACAGAAATTTGGCGATTAAGTGGTCAATATTCAACGATTTGACCTTTGAGAACTCTACCAAACTCCTCCAACAATTTTGGGTCTAAACAGTAAACACGTGATATTTTAGATATAGATTCCTTGGACATGGATCTAACTTATTAACTTTACTTGATCCCTAAACAATAAATGTTAAGAGGTCATAATAGGGGTCAAAATTTTTAAAAATTGACCTTTTTTTTTTCTCAGCATTAACCTCAAAACACCTGGGCAACGCCGGGCACCGACTGCTAGTATTAAATAAGATAGGTATTATATACGTTTGAAACCAAAACAACGCATTGTTACAAAATAAACAGATATTTATTTTGTTTGAAATTTATGTTAAAGTTCATAAATATATTTCGAAGGAAACCTTCATCTTCAGTATGTCGATTTTTTTGTTTTTGTCATGTTGTTGTTGGAGCAGAAAGTTAGCCGTTTCTTGTTTCTGCTGTAGTTTTTTAAGTCTCGGAACGGTGCGTTTAGTCACGCGATATTCACATTAGCATTTTATTCCTTAGAAACGCTGGTTGAATTTGAATTAAATAAGATACGTATTATATACGTTTGAAACCAAACAATGCATTGTTAAAAAATAAACAGAGATTAATTGTTTTAAATTTATGTTAAAGTTCATAAATATATTTTGAAGGAAACCTCCATCTTTAGTATATCTTTTTTTATATATATATATATACATATATATATATATATATATATATATATATATATATATATAGCAAACAAGTTGCATGTTTATTTAAAATTATTGTTATTTTAAACCATTGTTATTTAAAATTATTGGTATCTAAAATTATAGTTTTTTAGAATTATTGTTATTTAAAAATATTGTTATTTTAAAATATTGCTATGTAAAGTTATTGTTATTTAAAATTG
Organism: Euprymna scolopes; assembly: GCF_053919585.1. Classification (NCBI taxonomy): domain Eukaryota; kingdom Metazoa; phylum Mollusca; class Cephalopoda; order Sepiida; family Sepiolidae; genus Euprymna; species Euprymna scolopes. The sequence goes on from NC_136497.1 coordinate 23,648,014, forward strand.
TTACTTATAAAGATTTTTATTTACCAATATTGTTATTTAAAATTATTGTTATTTAGAATTATCGATTTTTTAATTATTGTTTTTAAATATATTGTTATTTAAAAAAATTATTGTTATTTAAAAATATTGTTTTTATTATTGTTATTTAAAATAATTGTTTTTTTAATTTTTTTTATTTAAAATGTCGTTATTTTAAATTATTTTTATATAAAAGTATTGTTAATTAAAATGATTGTTATTTAAAATTATAAATATTGCTATTTAAAAATATTGTGATTTAAAAATATTGTTGTTTAAAATATTGTTGTTTAAAAATTATTGTAAGTTTGAATTATTGTTATATAAAATCATTGTTATTTAAATACATTTTTGTTTTAAAATATTGTTATTTAAAAATGATTGTTATTTAAAATGCATACGTGAAAGTAAAATACAAAGCTAAGATTTTGTTATGTCATGATGAAATATAATGAAACTAATCCTGGCTTCTGTGTAAATTACAAGGTGGTGATGATGATGATGATGATGATGATGATGATGATGATGATGATCGAAACTATTTTAATGTCTGCTAAATAAGTAAAGAACATATGTGGTTTTCAAGTAGGATTGCTCCAAAATTGCGTTGAGTACACATGTAAGTTTAAAAATGAAATCGTTATTTTCCACTTAAGCGATAGTCCTTTATATATACATAGCCATTAGCAAGGTGCGGCATGAAAAGTTTCTCAAGACAATTAATACCTATGGTATTTATGGACAAATACTCAACATAATCATATCCTATCTAGACAAGAGAAAAATCTTAAGTTGTTCTTGATTAATACATGTCTAAGCAACATGATATTAATGCAGGTGTACTTCAGGGATCGATCCTTTGGCGTTTATTATTCCTGATATTTATTAATGACCTTCCTGATAAAATTGTGCGTCAGATATGTATATTTGCTGATAACAATAGTTTCTATAATAGACATGGTGAATAATGAATGTACACATATCCACGGCAATGGTATAAAATCTAGAAAATTTCTCTACTTTGTTATGCATGGTCCACTTATGTGGCAATATGCTTTGTTTAAAGAAGTTACTGTTTTTATAGTGTTTTATAGAAAATGTTATGCAAAAATGATTTTTAATGTGTTTATATATTTCAAATAATTCATTTAGATGACAGGGCAAGGCGCACCGTGCCTTAATAATGAAGATAAAAATCGAAAGGGTCCAAACTTGGTCAGATTAATAAAGCATAGATAATATCACCCATAAGATACCAGTGAGTACGTATCGTATTAAAGAAAATATGGCAATGCAGCTCTCGCAGATGAGAATAGGCCGATGTTCTGATAAATGGAACAAATTTGTTGGAGCGCCATGAATAAACATGTATTCTTCAAATACGTCATTAGTTTCTTAATTTAATATAATTCAAAAGCAACAAGCTGTAGATCCACAGGTTTTCTTCTGACTCTTGTTACCTCCCCCCCCATATTGAATGTGGTCAAAAAGTTTAGAGTTAACTACACTAAACTGATACTTTCAATTCCACACATTACTGTCAAAATTCTACTGTCAAAACTTGCTATTCCCAAACTCGCAACTCTGCTGTTACGCCAACATTCAAATGCAAACAACCATTTTATTCAAAACAGGCCACATTAATTTTAATATCAGATGAGAAAATTGCAAACATATAAAAAGAAGCAGCAGCAGTTTTTTAATTCTATTCTGTTTGTCTGCCAACTGACACTCCAGTCTGTATAAAATCAGGTTCGTACCAATTTTAAAGTTATTCAATTACATTGAAGTTATGCCGTTTGTTTGTGTTTTAATTACGAAATTATAAATTTTTAAATATTATTTTTAATGTGTTATGCAATTATTACTCTATGGTTAGAGTATTAAATTACTAATCGAATCAAATTATAAAAACGAATGAGGACTTGTTTAAGAATGACAAAGCTAGTTTAATTAACTTCCCATTCGACAGGTTGAATGTTACCAAATTTCCTTCGAATGACATAGTTGCGTCATACAGTTGTTCATTTTATTTTTTCAATAGTTAAATAAATCTTAAAATGAATTACTAGTCCACAAAGACACAAAATGCATTGTGGTAGATTTCATTTTATAATTGAATAAATGAATTTGAAAATTGATTTAACAAGTGAAGCATGCATGGTCCCCCGTGAATGCACAATGAACGAGGCATAAAAAATGATTAAGTTCAGCATTTGACCCCCTCATTTAGCCCCAAAAGACTCCAGGGGAAGTCAAATCCTAGTGAAAATGAACAAACTGTGCAGTTTTAGGGCTTCACATATGTAAATTTGAGTTCTGCACCATGCAAAAAAAAGAAATGACTAAGTCCATCATTTGCCTGCCCGATATGTCCCCCCAAGGCCTTAACACTTAAATTTGAGTTCAGCACCATGCAAAACTGCTAAATACACAGAAAATTTTTGACAAATATGGTAAAATAGACCCAAAAATAGAGTGTTTTTATTAGCCCTAAAAGAGACCCTGGAGCACACCCAAGAGTTATCCCGAAATTTAGATAAATAAAATTATATAGAAATCAGTTAGTTACAACTTTTTAGAAAGTTTTATAAAAATCTAAGGCATCTTTTCTTTAATAAGCACAAAAGTGTCAATTTTAGCCATTTTAAGCCGAAAGACACCCCTAGGGGGAACCGGAGTTTTCCTGGAAAATCCGTTCTGTCATTTTTACTCATATCATGTTTAATGTTTGCGCAAAATTTTAAAAATCCAAGGGTTAGTTATTTAGAAAAGTGCGGACAGACGACAGACGAACGGATAAGGGTGAATTTACAGGTCCACCCTCCTTTGGTCGGGGTCTAACAATATTGTTTGTAGTTTATTATGTTTGATCTATATTATTTCTAAAATTAAATTAAGCAACTAGTTGTCAATAAAACATATAGAGAAGGGTAGCATAGATTTACAGACACATGATCCTACTTTTTACGTGTGCCTCGTGAAACAACCGCCTTCTCCGGGTCGGCCGACTTTCAGTCGGGTCTGGAGTTAGTATTGCTCGAGGCGTCTTCGCAAATTCGCAATAACACGTAAATTTTGAAATTTTCTTATGTATTAATTCAATGCTTTAAAATAATAAGAATAAAATAATTTTGCAACCGAATACTGTCATGTAAATATATTTTCAAATATTCAAAGTGATAGATTTGCAGTCATGAATTTGAAATGTGAATGGAAAAATTTTTAATCACCATAAATTCTAACCAAAAATATTTCCAACAACGCACGGAAAGTAATGTTTACCCGTGAAAGTATAACAGAAACAATGGACGAAGCAGACAGCACATAAATTCTTTGAAACACATTTGAAAAGATAGTGGAGAAGAGGATGACGAAAGGGTCATGCTGAGATCGAACATGTTGATTTACTTAGATCGGAAAGAAGACACAAAATTAGATATTTAAAATAAAAATACAAGAAATCCGCCATAACATATTCAATAATAGGTGTTATAAGCAAATGAAATATAATAGAAACAAGAAATCTGTAATACATAACAAAAGAAAATAATAACTCACCAAAATATATTTTCTCTTACAATGTACAATGTGGGGGATATATAGATGAGGAAAAACAACGTTTTTAAAACAAGAAATAAAACGAACCATGTTTACAAATAATACGAAAATGATGATAATAATAATAATAATAATAATAATAATAATAATAATATGTTATGCCACTTGACATTAAAAAATATTATATAAAAATAAAAAAGGATGTTAACTTGCTTAAAAGATGGGTGAGATGACAATTGGGTGTAGGGATGACAGAAATTCAAACAACTAAATGAAAGGTACAGATTAAAAAGAAAGGGAATTTCCTTGGGAAAATTAAACATTTCCAAAAAGTGATGAGATTCGAAAAGGAAGTTAAGCGGTCAGAGGGAAACGGAATAGGCAGTATGGTTTGGATCAGAAGGAGTTCTACGAAGGACTTAATAAACGGTCATATTATGCATCTAGCCGGCTTTGGAATAGGAACTCTGAATCTACTGACTGCAATAAATGCAGTAGATTCAGTGCTCCTACCCCGTCGCGGTTACCACCTTACGAAATCCAGAGAAATAGTTGGTCGAAATGTCGTAAAACAACTAAGAAAAGATGCAGATACCAGTCCGCAATAAATGAAATTAATGAAAAAGGAATATATTTGATATTATCTGAGAACGAGGTTTGACTTCCATGTATATGCTATGTTAGTGGTGATAGTGGTGTACATCTCGAACCCTTCCAAGCTGTTAATAATCAAGACAAATACAGCAGCATCTCTATTCTATTCTCTATTCTTTTCTTGTATAAATATAAAAGGGAAAATGTGTGTATGTATGTGTGTTTTTTGTATGTATGTATGTGTGTTTGTATGTCTCGCAAAAACTTTCCAGACAGGTCACGAATTTTCGCCAGATCGGTATCATTTTAAATTTCCAACCTTCGCCCGACAAATATCGAAAAATTGGCCAATAACGTTAATTCCCTCACCCTGAAATTAGTAGTTTTCTACAGGGGGGTCAGCAAAAACAGTCCTCTCACGACGAGTTCGCTTCTACGCATGCGTCATACGATGTTGTAACCTTATTTACTTTAAATATTTGAAAAAGCAACGGTTATATCTCATAGGATTAGTGAATCTCTCGACAAAGGCTTCCTATCTAGGGCAATTGCTCTTGACGTATCAAAGGTCTTCGATAAGGTATGGGATAAAGGCCTACTTCACAAGATTTCCACCTATGGAATAACTGGAAATGTTTTCTCAATTATTAAATCATTTCTTTCTCATAGGCTCGTAAGAGTAGTGGTTGATGGGAAGAAATCAGAAGTCCTACAGTATTAATGTTGGAACCCCTCAGGGGTCTATCCTGGGCCCAACTCTCTTCTCCCAAAACACATACTTAAATCATTCGTTGACATCTATGCTGATGACACGACCATCTATGGTAACACCTATGGCAGTACATTAAAGGCCGTAAATGACAAAGTTCTCGCTGACTCTGTTTCTTCTGATTCTGAGCGCGTGGTACAATGGGGGAAGAGGTGGCTGTTTACTTTTAGTGCATCTAAAATCAAGCTCCTATCTTTACATCATCAAAGTTCTGATCCCATCTGGCATCAACTGAGGTGGATGGCTCTGGTCTTGGGGATGATCCATGTTTTGACAAGCTTCTGGGGTTGACCTTTACTCCTGATCTTAAATGGAACACGTAAATCAAGTCTGTTGCCAATGTCGCTGGCAAAATGGTGAGATCCTTCTACCACTCCAGTAGATATCTCATTGCTGATACAATTCTCTATCTATATAAAACCAAGTACGTCAAAGGATAGAGTACTGCTGCCATATCTGGGCAGTAGCTGCTAAAAACAGCCTATCCTGACTTGACAGAGTACAAAAGAGACTTCGTAGCCTAGTGGGGAGATGCCCTTTTCTCTTCCCTGCAACCTCTCTCCCAGAGAAGAGACGTTGCGAGCCTGTCTTTGTTTTATTTTATTTCCATGGCAAGTGCTCGTCTGAGCTCTAATCTCTGGTCTCCCATCTCCAATCTTTCACGAAAAATACCCATCTAGCTGAAACGACCGTCAATAATTTTCCCCGCTTTCTATATGTGCCTAAATCAAAACGTAGATTCCATGAATAAAGCTTCTTTCTTAGAAGTGCACGACTGTGGAACTCTCTTCCGTTTGCCTGTTTCCCACCTGACTACAACTTGGATGTGATCAAGTCTAACATTAACAAATTCTTCATAAACCGCCCCCTTCAGTAAGACACTTTATCAAATCTCCATTACTAACGATTACTAGAATATTATCTCATTGATTACTGTACACACAATAACCCTTATCCCCGAGTGGCTTCCGGGCCTTGATAAGTGGTGACTACCATATAAAAAAAAAGGATATTTAACAGTGGCTTTGCCTTTAAGTCAATTTCCGGATTGAATAGACAACTGTTTTTTTTTTGTTTTTTTTTTAAAGTGTTTTATCCTAAGGTTCTTCACTAGAATCCTTCTCGAAACGTTTATCGGTACATACTTTCATTCGAGCATTATCTTGAGGACAGGATATTTTCATTGAATATAGGTAAGAAATGGAGTGATACTCTAATTCCCCATTGCCTCACTTAAGTTTAACAGCTCGTATTTTATTGTCAAATCCAGTTAAATTTTAAATAATTTGCCTAACACCCAGAAGGCTTATAGATTTAATTAATACAATATCTACTTTTATCCTATTTTTCCATTTATTTTGATAAATATTCCTATCTTGTTCGCTGAAATGGATTTTCATTTTTTTTATTTATTGCAACAACATTTAGTTAGGGTGTTGAAAGAATATTTAGTGTATTGGGACGACCTTTATTTAGTTTGTTCCAACATGTAGTTTGTTCAAATAACATTTATTTAGTATATTGCAACAGCATTTAATTTACTTTATTTCAACACCATTTAGTTAGTTTACGTTTAAATTTCAAAATTCCATTCGGGTCTAGGCTTAAATTTAAATTAGAGACTAAAGAAAGGATATTTATATTACTTTTGTTTATGTGCAAATCTGAGACATTTTTCATGAGGGCATAACTTTGTCCATTACTAATAAGGAGCATAGATTAATAAAATAAGATTAGTTTATATGTGAACATGTTTAGAAGTAAAAATTTATTAAAATTATTTTGTGTTGTGGTAAAAATAGATATGGTCATATCTACCGATTAGGATTTTCCTATCTGTGCTGTTATCAAACTGCATAACCCAGAGTCTAAGACAAAGATTTAATATATTTTTTAAAAAAAATATACAATATTATGCGCACGTCATAGTAAGAAACGTAGCGTTACATATTACAGGTTTAATTGGGAGAAATAGTTCAAGACAAAGACGTGCGACAATATAGTCAAGTATGTAACTTGAGCCAGTCTTGTGGAAAATTTGTCATTCGTTAATAAACAAGATTTTTCTTTTGCAAGTAAAAATATTTTGTTTATTAAAGCCTTACATTTTGAAGTGGTACTTTAAAACTGACAAATACTCATATTGTTGTAAGGCCTCATCGTAAACATTTTGTTAGACTACAACAAAATCGAAGCGGAATTCCAGCGGAGTTTTCAGATTCAATATAGACCATGTATATGGCGCATTAGAATGTTTTCTATTTTAGAAGGAAACCCTAGTTTGTATAAGTTCGATAGAAATATTACGAATTGTTTCGTAGAGATAGAATTATGCGAATCGATGAGATTTGGAAAAACAGGATTTGCAATTAATCATTATTTTAGCTTTCGTGGGTAGAAAATGGAAGAAAGCAATGGAATTCAATCGCTATTTAAAGTGCAACTTCGATCCTGATTTAAGAAAATATGCTGGCGAAAAGACAAACTTGAGTTAACATATTATTTTGGAAAGTAATCCCTTAGCACCGATAAACCTTATTTTATACAGAATTATTTGTAATGCTCTGATCATTTTAAAATACGTTTATACTGTCTTATATTAATCTTAAAAAGGATAAAAAATATAATAGAACTGTTGCATTAGCAGTGCGCATAAAGCGAATATTTCATTTTTGAATGCAAAAAATGGAATTGCCTTTAAAAGAAATTCTTTTTAAGTCGTCATGAATTCATTTTGTGAACGGTTTAGGAGTTGCTGGTATATTTGGTGACAGCTTTGTGTTCTGCGGGCGGCAGGTTTGTCCATGGCGGCTTTCTTAGCATCTTCAAGGTTAGGCCCCATTTTAAATCGCTATCACAAGAATTTATATTATTTAATGTAAAAATTGTCAAGTTACAGAACATGCACCTGCCTAGGGAAGTTCCATTCGAATAATCAACTTTGGATAATTCATAGTCAATGGCTATTAGTTGTTTTTACATAACGAAAAAGTAAGGGGTTTATGATACATTTCCTATAGACCATGAAGGAGTATAGTTATTTTTCTTTTATGTGTAGCTCTATTACGCTTTAAAGAGAGTAATTTTTCTTGTATTAAGCCAGTAATCATTTCCTCGGCCTCTTGTTTCCCCCAAAGGTCTTTAAGAACTTCTATGTATTATTCTTCCTTAATAGCCATTTATTAAATGATTTCTGTGATATCCTCGGGGGTAAAACCTTTAGGAGAAACAATCAATTCAACTTCCAAACAATCTGAAAGTTTTTTTTTTCGATTCATATTGTGGTTGCTTGGGAGATAAACACTAAAAGACCTGGTTTCAAATTAGTTGGAATTGAGAAAAAGGAAATAAAATTGATTTGCAGTGTTTTCTTTTTTTTTTTCTTATTTAATTTTATCGAAAAATCCATTATTGGATTTTTTAAGGCTGTTTTTTGCTATTTTGCAGTTCAAACAAAATTATCACTGCCGTTTTTTTGTTTTGTTTCAAATTTTTGGCTGTAAAATTACTTTTGTGCATGCTCTCTTTTTTTTGCTGAACCGTTTGGAAAATATGTTAGAACTTTTCATGAAGTAGTTATTTCTACAATTTTTTTTTGTTTATAGAAAAGAACAATCTTTTGTAAGATAATAAGCTTTCGTTTGCTGGACGAAGACCAAGAATTACATTCAAAACAAATTATATTCAATTATAAATGTCAAATATAATAAAGAGTAATACTTATGTCAGTTTGAAGTTTCCAAAACGGTTGTTCTAGAGAATTTTTTGTTGTAGAAAATTAGGTAGCAGAGGTAAGGAGAAGTGTTTTCATTTCCTTCAGTAAATTCTTTTTGATCACTTCTTATCCAAAGTTCATTTTATCTTATATTTTTTAATTTTTTTAGTACCTCTCCTCAAGTAATAGTGAGTAATTTGCATAATATCACTAATGTAAATTGTCCCAAAACGAGTTATTAGGAATATTGCTAACACGTCATTGAGACGCTTCTAGCTCCACCGGTGTAAACAAACGATCAATGTTTGGGGAGAGTTACTTGTTTCGTCATGCGAACCACATCAGACTCCACCGGTGTTTACAAACGGTATTTCAAAAAGAATAAAATATACTTCAATGGTGTGGACCTTTTCTGTTTGGTTGATATCCAATTCACTGCTTTTTGGGTCGTTCTTGCTGTGATGTCTGCTTGGTCTTGAATTCTGACTTTGATGACACGCAACACAGGTTTGTCGAAAAGAAAGTTATTTATCTTACAATATTATACATTATACATTAATAAAGAAAATACAATGTCTTCTTTTACTCTAGCTACGTCACTTTAGCTAATTGTTTGCTCGGGTAGAAGGGGGTATACAACCTTCGTCTCCCACGGAGACACAAAATATGCGTGTTCACTGCATGCTGGTCAGATGAGATGGAGAGAGAGTTGTATAAATGGGATTATGGGAAATCTAATGCCTAACTCATACGTGACAGGCCTCATCACTTAGTAAGGATATCTGTGTTACAACGCTGAGACTGGCATCACAGCAAATAGTGCTATATATAAGTTTTACTAATAAGAGTTATTAAACAAGAGCCCGTGGAAACATCAGTGTTAATCGCGATATCCACATTAGGAATTTTAGAATGTAGTTACCATTAAATATTAGAAACTGGCTTAGCTAAGAATAATATATCTTTTAAAAAAAATTTTAATACAAAATGGAAACTCTATTAGTTGAAAAATGTAAAAAAGAAAGAAAATAATTACTTAAGTAATATAAATTGGAAGAAACTGCAGACAGCGTCTTAAATCTGACGAAAATGGAAATAGGAAACATGGCGTATCGAAGAGCTGACTTGTTTTAGTGCATTGCACTCTGGTAGATGATCGCCGCAGGCTGCAAAAAGGGAAATTGATGAATATTACTTGCTAGTTTTTCGTTGGAAATCATCCACTTGAAAACGTCTACAAAATAACATGGTGATTCTATGGAATATTCTAGTGCCGAAATCATACTTCAGACTGAAGATAAGATTGACTCACAAAAATGAACACTGGATCAAAGCTGATTAACATATGAATAATTGCAAAGAAAGGACACTTGTTATTTTTTTAGTCTGAGGACAATTAATGTGCATCGATGATTATAGATCATCTTTTTAATATCTACTATTATCGACCGGATCCTTTTGTTATCATAGTTAGAATTTTAGTAATCTAAATGAGTTCATACTCCAAAAATCTCGTTTTATTCTACTCTTTGTCATTTCAAATCATATATAAGGACCCATTATTTGAGATCATGTTTTATATGGGAGTGTGGGGATATTAGCAGCAAGATGTCTGTTCACATTAAATTAAAACTTCTGCAGATTTGTACATTTATGGGAGCAGGAAATAGGAAGGGATTTTCAATGTCTAACCATTTGGGGGGAAGAAACTATCCGAGTGGAAGACTTACTGGTATCTATGAACCTTAACAGATGGGTGGACGGGTGGAGTTTGTCTGTTTGTCTTGTTGTTGGTATGTATGTTAAGGGGCACAAGCGCTTTTTAAGTACTGAGTTCACCAGGGCACATTTCATTGAATACTTGTAAAGCAGGAACAGGGATGCAACATTGCTGCGATAGGACCGATATTGCAGCTTGGTCGATATTGCGGGATCAATTAGATTTGTGACTCATTTTCTGAACCCTGTCTAATAGTTAGAGAGTGGTAATAGATTTAACAGCCCAGATGTGAGAACAATACGTCATGCATGGGCGAATTTGCAAAGATAGAGAATTAATTTCGGTATGAGTAATTTTCTATAACGGTAAAATTAGCCTGGCTTCTTTGCTGCAGATTTGGGAATGTCTTCAATGTATTTGTTCTAATTCTGAATGTTAAGTCGAAGAGTTTGAAAAATAAGTTCTCAGATAAAGTTTTATTTGTCAAGATACTCGCTTGTTAAAAGTGTTATATATATATATATATATATATATTCCCGTGATACTTGGTTTGCTAGTAGGTGAATCAGATTCTTTGTTATTCACACACCATTACCACATAAATCTCACAAGTGTGAATTATTGAGTCATCACCCTTTGCTTTTTAGATAGTTATGAATAAACAGCCACTCTTCTTATATTCATCAAATTTGATTTCTTTATTTAAAAAATAAAAATACTTGATCAAATTACATGGATTTGAGAATATGATGTTTTCATCTAGTTACGGGTATATACATTTTTCTTTATTTTTAATATAGGTGAAATTCTGTACAATACCGAAAATATCTATTTATACAAGATTATCTAAAAGTCTGCAGCTGAATAATGTCATCCATACTTTTTTTATATTATTTAAAGGAAATAAATAGTAGCATTAAATGTTACTAAGTTTTTTCTTCTATGTCGTTTTTTTATTGTTTCTAGCATTGCCATTGATTTGTGTACGTTCTTTTGTTCTGTATGCATATTATAAATGTGGTGTAATCAGTAAATATACACATCTTAGACATAATTTTATCAGGGAGGTCATATAGGATTATAATAAATAATAAAGTCCAATAGATCGATCCCTTGAGCACATCTCCATTAATACCATGTTATTCAGGAGTACGAAGACAACCTGAATGTTCTCTCGTCTAGGAAGGATCAGATAATGTTGTATTCATCCAGAAATACCATAGGATTTTATTTTCGTGAAACATTCTTCATGCCAGACTTTGTCAAACGCTTTGGATATATCAATGGTTTTAGCTCTAACTTCCCCTGCTTTTAGTGCACGGTATATTCTTTCCAGGTGGCCGTTAAAATATACGCAGTAGAACGGGTTTGTCTAAATACATACTGTTCGTCAGAGAGAAGCTTATCATACATTTACTAAACTGTTCATTTAGATTTTCTAAACACACACTCGCTCACACACATGCATGAATTGACAAACGACAACACCGAAGTGTCTACACACAATGGACGATACAGCCAGTGTAACAATAAAACATAGGCTATACATTTAGACTATATATATATATATATATATATATATATACATATATATATGTGCATATATATGTATATATATGTGTGGGTGTATATATATATATATATATATATTTATATATATATATATTTATATATATATATATATAAATATATATATATATATCTGTGTGTAATTCTTGGTTCGTTCGTTATCAATAAAACGATATGTCTGCATTACCAATTCAATAGCAATTTGCAGACAGCCTATCATTAGAGTCGAGGAATGTTTTTATGCTATTAAACTAAATTTATAATTCAAATTATAAATTAAATAAAATAAAAATATTTTTCATAATCTATTTCTCCGTGACTATCTGGTTTTTATTTTCGGTAGTTTTTTTCACTTCATGCAACACAATGTGACGACTCTAATCGATAAGTGAAAAAAAAACGTCCTTTGTTTTTTAAATTTAAATTTATTTCCCATTTTTTTTTAATTAAAAAAAAATTGCTTCCAAGAAGGTGCGTTTTGAGTTGAAACAAAAGTCAAAGAACCTTAACAAAACCATCTTTGTCGAAAAAACAAAATTGGCAACACACTGTTTTTTTAACAGTTATTTCTATATAAGAAAATATGATTTTTTTAATTAAAACTATAAATTGTTAGGTGAAAGTACAGTTTTTTTTTCGAAGAAAATTTACGGTACATATGCATTTTGGTAATGTGCTGAAATTACTTTTTTTAATTTTTATTTGTTTTTTATCAGCCATTCTTACCATGGAGAGGGGAGGGTGTTTTGTAACTATTCTGTGCTTTCAACTAAACAATTTATTATTTAAAAAAAGCAATTTATTATTTATAATGTATTGTTTAAAAAAAAAGATATCGTGAAATTATATATATATAAAAAAGATATTGTGAAAGTTGAATTTAACTTAAAAAAAACAACAACGCGATTAAGGTCCGATTAAGATTCGATTGTTTTGTTTTTGCTTTTTTAGTTCTCATGCACTCATTATTCCGTGCTGAAATAATAACGTTATTATTTAAAAAGCCATTCTTAACATGGGGGGTTGTACCTATTCCGTACTTCAACCTTACAATTGAATAAAAAAACATATCATAAAACTTGAATTAAACATGGAAATACGATTTCAAAAATAGCGCGGATCAGTAAGTGCATTAGCACCGCTTTTTTTACCGTAAATTGTTAGGTGAAATTTTTTTTTTGTTTTTATTTTTTTTTTCAAGAAAATTTTTTTAACAAAATTCAAAGTACAAGTTTTTTTTACATAAGTTTTTATATAAGAAAATATTAATGCTTTTTCTTTATTAAAGAAATTGTAAAGTAAAATACAGAAAATCTTTGGCAGATTTGCCGTTTAGTTGTAAAAATATCCTCAAACCAGGTAATCACTAAAAGGGACTCTTAAAAGTCAACACCGGTATCGAGCAGAAGGGTTTTTTTTTTTTACATGTTTTACAAACTTTAGATTGGTAAAATATAATCACATAATTATTGAAAATGTGATCATGTTATTAAAATTTAATTTAAATTAACCACATTGTTTAACAAATTTTAAAAAATATGCAAGATGAAGTATTACAATGATTAAATATGTTAGATTTTATAATTTAACATTAAAAACATTGAACAATAAAAATAAAATTGTGAGTACTTATATATTTGTGTTACTGTGCTGACATAATAATGTTATTATTTTGAAAGCCATTCTTAACATGGGGAGGATGTTTTGTAAATATCCTGTGCTTACACCTTACAGTTTTTAAAAAAAGATATCTTGAAACTTTAATTTAACCTGAAAAAACTATTTAAAAATAGCGTGGTATCAAAAACGCATGAGCACCAAATTTTGGTTTATTTTTACAGTAGATATAGTTCTCGCACATATACGATGGCAGATTTTTTTTTTCAGTTTAAATTCAAGTTTCACGATATCTTTTTTTTAATTGTAAGGTGGAAGCACAAAATAGTTAGAAAACATCCTAAGCTCCTCATTAAGAATGGCTTTCAAAATAATAACGTTATTATGTCAACACGACACCAAAAATACATAAGCACCCAAAATGTCATTTTTATTGGGCAATGTTTTTAATTTTCAATAAAATAAATCATTTAATCATTTTAAAACTTCATCTTGCATTATATTTTTTTAATTTGTTAAACAACATGGTTAATTTAAATTAAATTTTAATCACATGATCACATTTTCAATAATTATGTGCTTATATTTTACTCATTTAAAGTTTGTAAAACATTTTTGCTCGATACCGGTGTCGACATTTAACAGTCCCTTTTAGTGATTACCTGGTTTGAGGATATTTGTACAACTAAACGGCATCTCTGTCTTCTGTGTTTTCAACTAACAATTTATTAAAATAAACAAAAGGTAAATTTTCACATGAGGTCAACCGCCACAAATTTTAACATGGGTAGGTTGGGCGTGTTTATTCCGAAAGCCGTTCTTAATATGGGGAGAATTGTGGTATTTATTCCAAAAGCCGTTTTTAACATGGAGAGGTTAGGAGTGTTTATTCCGAAAGCCGTTCCTAATATGCGTAGATTGAGATTCATGGCCGCCAGTGAATTATAGTGCATAGTACAGGTCTTTATATCTCGAAAACTACTTGCCTCTGCATATTTTAAATGAGATTTTCTTATTCAGCATAGTCGAAAACCTTTAAAGTAGTCATTTTAAAGAAAATTGTGGGGGTGGATCTAATGTAAAAAATACTAAAAAAAAAAAAAAGATATCGTGAAATTTAAATTTAACTTGGAAAAACTATTTTAAAATAGCGCAGTACCAAAAATAAAAACAGACAGAAAAATACCCCCTTCGGGTTTGTACTTGCACAAAGATTTGAAAAAGTTGTCAACAAAAACAAATATATAAGTAAATGTTTTCAAAGGCAAGATAAGATAACTGGATAATTTTTAGTGTTTTTATTGTGTTTGTATTACTGTACACATAGATTCGAAAAAGTTGTCAAAAAACAAATGTATAACAAATATTATCAAAGGCAAGATAAGTTACTTTTCTACCAAACTGGATAATCTTTTAGTGTTTTTAATTAATGTAAAATGATTATTCAGTTCGAAAAACACAGCGCTTACCGCTATATTTGAACATGACAAATGGCGACAGACTTTGTTAAACGCGTTAAGTTTGGGAAAATGAGTTAAAACTAAAAAAACTGTACAAATTACTGTTAAATAACCACCGAGTATATGTCAGCCTATGTAACGGTGACATATATTGAGTGAGTTCCTGACAGTATTTTGTATTGTTTTTTTAGTTTTAACTCATTTTCCCAAACTTAACGTGTTTAACACAGTCTGCCGCCATTTGTATTTTCAAATATACTGATAAACACTGCCTGTTTTCGAATCGATTAAACATTTTACATTAAATAAAAACACTTAAATCTTATCCAGTTAGGGAGAAAAGTAACGTATCTTTCCTTTGATAACATTTGTTATATATTTATTTTTCAACAACTTTTTCGTATCTGTGTTTAGTAATACAACCCCCTTTTTTTGTAACGTTTAGTCAGCTCAAAAAACAGTGTTTATCGGTATATTTGAAAAATACAAATGGAAGCGGACACTGTTGATTACGTTAACTTTGGGAAATGAGTTAAAACTAAAAAAACTATACAAAATACTGTCAGAAACCCACCGAATATGGCAGCCTACGTCGCGGTAACATATATTCGGCGGGTTTCTGACACTGTTTTGTATAGTCTTTAACTTATTTTCCCAAACTAAACATATGCAACAGAGTCCGCGACCATTTGTCTTTTTCGAATACATCGATAAACACTGTGTGTTTTTCGAGCTGATTAAACATGGGGAAAGCAGTGCTATCCCTAAATAGGGCTGCTTTGCCACCAATGGAGGACAATAGCTGCGCAATTGCACACATATTTGCACAGAACGGCCATCACCCATTGGCCGCCACAGTGAAGACATTCGGCTAAGGACTTCCAGTGATACCCTTCACCTATCCCCGTCGCCTTCAACCTTACGCCCATGGACTTTGTTGGTGCAGGACCATGTAAAACCTAGACCCCATCAAAGTTGTCAGAGAACCCACACATAGGCCTTGATTATAGTGGTGAAAGCCCGTGTACAACTATCCACACTTTTTGGTGCTGCTGATAGCACTAAATCGGTGCAAAGATTTGCCACAGAGGAAGCGAACAACAGACCTCAGGTTTTATATCAGAGTTTCCCTCTCCTAGGTACATGTCTTAACAAATACTAAGGGTGCATCTCTCCTTGTGGTCAGGTATAATCCCACCAGTTTTCTGGATCACTCTTCGTCTGGACTCTACCCTTTGACCTGTCCGGCTTGGGTGGCCCTACCAGGAGTACATGACTCCCGCCGGCATAGCTCTAGAGGTCATAGAGACTCGCAAAATGCCCCACCACGGTAAGGTGGTGATCCACGGGGCATAGCATATATATATATATATATATATATATATATATATATATATATATATAGTCTGAAGAAGCTTTGAGTAAAAAAATGTAAAAATAAAAAAGGATGCAGTTTAAATACCCGGGAGGAAGACTATATTTAACCTATCGCAGACTTAGCACCTACATAATCCGAACTCTATAATGTTTATAATTAAAGAAGAGAATTCAATTATGTAAGGATGGAAAAAAGGCCTTAACTAAAATTGTTAAATAGAAATGAGCTGATTTCTCAACAGCTTTCAATTATAAAAGAGAATTTAACTATATAAGGACGAAAAAAGAAAACCGTAACTAAAATTTTATAAATAGAAAACGGGATACTCATGTGTTTTAAAAATAAATTTCTGATAATTTATAATGGCTGCAAAAACCAATAAATGACACCTATTTGCACTTCTTGCAACAAAGATTCTGTCATAAGTCTCAACCCAAAAATATGAAATAAATGAAATATAAGTATATCTTAGAAATAGAAAATATAATACTTTATTTAAAAACTAAGCAAAAAGTATGAAAAGCACAACTATACTGACTAGGCACTATGCTATATTAGCAGACGAGTGGATATATATATATATATGTGGGGGGGTGCGTGCGCGCGTGGGGGGATCAAATGTACCTTTGTCCTGTAAGTGCCCGCCCAGTGGCAACTAGGAAGCTCATTGGCTAACTAGAAAATTCAATAGCATGTACGTATATAAAACTGTGCGATAACAACAACTTTTCGCATAAACCTGCCGAATTCTCATGAGAATGAAACGCAGAATATTTTGTGTAGCTTAATTGCCATATATATTTTCATAACTTACCACCTAGCTCAACCTCAGTATTCAGTCATATGTGTCAACTGTGTCACTGTTTAAGTAAATACTGAAAATTTACGCATAAAATTATATCTTCTTATATTAATTCATGTGATTAAATAAAGTATATATATATATATATATATATAAATATATATATTAAGGTAGTAGAGTGTAGTTTCCTAGAAGTACATCCATTGAATCAACATGTGCCTACCAAAAAGTGCTCAATGAGTTAACAGAGCAGGTATATTTTAATTTATTTATACAAACATTGATGGCTACATATGCGCATACATGTTTCTGTAATCACCCGTTATTGGAGAGATTACGTCTTGAGGCCAATAATATTCCTAGAAAACTCTAATGAAAAAAAATTGTATGCTCACATGTTAATAAAAAAGAACATATTGGTATTGTGAAACTAAGCACAAAGTTTTCGAGGGAAATTCTTGGCCTGTGAACGTAATCACTCCAATAACGGGTGATTACAGAAACATGTATGCACATATGTAGCCATCAATGTTTGTATAAATAAATTATATATATATATATATATATATAACATTAAGTAATGTGATTGATAATTTAAAATTTGAAAAATCAAATTTCAACTAAATTAAAAATCCGTTTCATAAGAAGGAACAACAACAAAATCAATTATCTGTACGATCGTTTCGGAAAACAATGCTTTTTATTGTGGTAAACATCCAGTTACGAACAATAATTACATATAGTTTTTTAATAAGCAAGGTCTCCTCGTCAGCAAATTTTGAAGGGTTTTTATTAAATTTAAAAGACACCATAAATAAACCTAGCATTAAAAGTAAGGCAGATGTATCTGAAAAAAATTAAAATAAAAGGTCTGGATTTAAAGTTGATAAGAAGTTTAATATAGGTTAAAAAAAAAAAGAGAGTAAATATAGATTTGAATTTGAATTATAAATTTGCTTTGAGTAAAATATTAAAAATATATATATGTGCATATATATGAAAAAATAGACACACATATACATAGATATACAGGTATATACATAAAAAATATAGGTATAAAAATTTACCTTTTAATTTTTCGCCTTTTGAAATTAGGAACTATGGTTAAAATATATATATATATATATATATATATATATATATATATATATATATATATATATATATATAAATGCATAATTATTTTTTATACTTACAGACACTAGTGTTTCATGAAATCATCAGTGCAGGAAATGACGATAGACGTTGGTCAAAGGAACAAAGCTACTTTTGACTCCACTAGCGAGGACTTCAACCCATAAGCCTTAAGCGCCGCAGGATGAAGGGAGATTTCAACGTGAATACATTTTAACGTTAATTCAGACGGGATATAGTGATCGAGCGACAGGAAACGCGATCTTGCAACGAGGCAATCTGACTTACTTTTTTTTACAGACAGTGTTCAGCAAGAATTTATTTATTAAAGGTGAAATCTGTATGTATATATATATATATATATATATATATATATATACATACATATATTTATGCATACATATATATTACATGAATATATATATACATACATATATATTACATGAATATATGTATATATATATATATATATATATATATATATATATATATATATATATATATATCGCCCCCTCTAAGAACGAGGTGGACGCTGCTTGGCTATCCACTAAGAAGGTTAATCGTACATTGATATAATGTCAATTGTATCTCGAGGATTCTTAACGTTTTGCGCTCGTGTAAAAACTACAAACATACAAGGCAACAAGGAAACTGGGAAATAATATAAAATAATATAATTATTTATTGCTACAGCGAGATGTAATGTCATCATGAAAGTATCCACCATGGGGTATCTCACAAACCTGAGCGACGACGTTTTGAAAAGAAATTGTGATAATAATAATAAAAATAAAAAGAAGAAAACGAAAAATATGAGACCCAAGAAAATGTTGGTCATGGCAGAAATAATGTCATATCGATTAACATGAAGACGATAATCAATCATAAAATATCAAGGCATGTAGATATTACGAATTTGAAAAACTCAGACAGAAGATCGAATACTTGGAAAAGGTGTAATTAAGATAAAGTAAGGATAGATGAAATGCATAAGAAAATGTTCGAAGCCATCACAAAAAGCTATATTTTTGATTAGATGTTTACATTTGATACGGGAATTGATAAAGGTATACAATCGGTATAAAATCAAATCTAACGAGAAAAAAATTATGCTTACAAAGAACATATTAGCATTGTTAAACTAAGCACAAAATAAAAAGGGAATGTGCTTATGTGTTCGTTAGTTTTTGCTTGCGTATGCTTATGAATGTGCATGCGTGAGTTGAAATTACAGCAGACGTGGCATAGGCGAGGGACAGAAGAGGGTCTCGTATCTGTGTGGAATTTCGGATCAATTGTTTATTAAAGAAAATTTTTTGTGCATTTAATTGGGATTGAAAACAGCAAGTTTTATAAATTCGTATAAATGCATTGAGTTTCCTTTAAATGTTTGTTTTTTGCTTGGTTTTATTAGTTTAGGCGACTATATGCGCAGAGAAACTGAGAAAATAGTATGTGCATTGTTATTTTTGACGCTGAAGTGTAAACATCGCCATTACGGGGGGAAAATCCTGTATTGGGAAAGACTTGTACAAATTTCTCTAAAAAATAATGATTTTAAAGTTGTGTGAAAATTCCAAAAGGAAAGCTTTGAGTGGGGTGTACAGAACGCAACTACCATGAGAGCATTTTGCATAAAAAAAGTAATAAAAATCTGACGAAAATTGGATATAGAAGACATCATACTTCTTTGATATGCAAATTGATGCTGGCAGTGAAGTTACACTTATTGCAAAACGTATCTGTTAACGCATTGGAAAGAGCAATTTACTACTTTTTTGATAGATCGATTATAAAAGCTTTTGCGTTCTGTGACATTTTTGTTTGTAGTTTGAAGGTAAATTTTAAGTAATACGTTTAATTGCCTTTTAAGAACCATTGACCTTTTTTGAAACGGTGTACTTAACGGACATTTTACCTAATTAATTATTGAGATGAAAAGGTAAAAACTGAGAATTTAAAAAGTATAAAATGAGTTTCAAATTGAAAGAAAATATGACCCTTTCGATGAAAATACTTGCAGAATTTGACTGGGATTTAATGAGAATCAACAAATGTTCTACCCTCTCATACTTTTATCATCTTCGAAATCGGTGAAATCGCCCATTTTTTAATCGAATCAATTAATTGACTGAAGTGTACCAGGAAGAAACTTCACATGCGTCTCTGCAAGGACTTAGTTAACATTGTAATCTACATTGCACTATGGAGAATCTTTTTATAAAATTATCTATAGATAATGGTTTCACTTGAAGTTAAAAATGCTAAAGTCAAGTATCATGATTCAATTGTGCTCTAAAAAGAAACATTCATTTCAAACGTGCCTCTGTCTTATAAAAGAACCTACTTTAGATTTTATCGACCCGGCTTTTTTGCTTGTACGGTGATAAAACTTCTTAAAAGCACCTGTGATGTAAGGCTGTATATATGTGTTAACTTTGTTAATATCGAACTTCCTTCTTTGATCTGACTTTTTTTCAATTATCGTTTTTCGATACTTATCGGGCGCATTCTGACACAAAACCTACGTAAGATCATTTCCAGACACATCAAGTACCTTCGTGTATTTTTTTAATCCGCGCAACTAACTCATGCATACGCTCAAAATCCCCTTTATATAATGAATAGATAGATAGATAGATAGATAGATAGATAGATAGATGCCCCTCTCTTAGGAAATAAACGAGATAAAAAAAAAGTGCAGGTGGTGCTGTACGCTTTGAACCAGAGGCAATACAAAACTGAAACATTAAATAAAATAATAATAAGGACATTTTAAAAAAAAAACGTTGAAAGAATGCATGAACAGGTGCAAGAAATGTAAAGAATAAACGCGTTTACACACACTGTTTTATATTCATGGCTAAAAGTGGAGTCATGTGCACATTCATCAAACGCACATTTCTGGAATTAATCTTTTATTCATTTATTTATTTCGTATGAATCTGATGATTCTATTATTGGCATTTGTTTCCGCGATAATTTTCTAATCAAAATGTTTGAAAAAAAAATATCATGAAGGTTGCTAAAATTCTCAGTGGAACTAATTTTGTGGAAAGGACTGAATTAAACTATGAACGCCTAGGTCGTCAGTATGTGTAGTTAGCGACATAACTAACATCATCTTCCAGGATTTTTTAAATACTACTAAACTTTTTTTTTAGTTTTCTCTACGGCAATCTTTGTAGCAGGCAAGACAAGTTCAATAATGAAAAAGATTCTAAGCGATATATTTTCAAAAAAAAAAAGCACAAAAATCCTTTGTATCCGAAAAAAAAAATACGATGATGAAAGCCTTAGTTCAGGATTGAAAAAATATGGTACATATCGCACAATATTCCTCAAGCAAACATATCACAGAGGGAATAGAGCATACAATACAAACGGGAAGAATAGCGTGATCTCACAAAAAAATGAAAGCATTCAGCAACAAGACTAAGTTTCAATGTATGCACCTCCTGATTTTATTCGCAATAAGTACTCGTCTACCTACAGCAACTGTTTTCCCTTAATATTTATCAATGTCTTAAACTAAACGAAAATTCCATGAGCAAGGTTTCTTTCCCTGAACTCTTCTTCTGTGGAACATAATACCGCAGGATTGTTTCCCAGTTGATTATAACATGGTTGTGTTTAACGTATCTACATAACATTTTATAATGAAATATGATATTTTATATATCAAATTTCAGTATTTACATAAAGAGTATCCAATACTAATTAATAGAAAATATATAGCAATTAAGCTACACAGACTCTTCTGCGTTTCATCACCGTATGGAACCATCAGGTTATTGTTCTCTCAAAGAACGAGGTAGACGAAGCTTAGCCACTAACGAAATGGATCGATAAAAAGAAACTTATAGAAATGATGTAAAGGTCGAAATATTGTAGATGAACATAAACATATTGCAATATGTCTGAAACATTTGCAGTATATCCTATCCTCTGTGTTCTATAGATCGTGTAATTTTGACCAGTACTAGTTTCATTTAGGAATGTGAGTTCTCTAAAATGCACTCACTAAAAGAATCCATTCAATTCTGATCGTGTACGAAGCATCATTTCTGGCGTTAAAAACCAGCTTCGCCTACAGATAATGATCGCCCGTCGCGCTTGTCTGAAATATTTTACTTCTCAAGTTGTTCAAAAGTGTCCATTTTCCATCTTATGGCGAATGCATAAAGTAACATCTTCATTGCATTTATATAATGAATTACATGTATAAATACACCCCAGTAGTGTAATTCAATTCGCTGGAATCGAAGTGGGAAGAATGTTGTTGGTTCGAATGATACCGTCGCGAACAATACGTTCAGTCATGCCGGTCAAGTAATCGCGGATTCATTGCGATCATTTATGCAGTTTTATTCTGATAACAGATATGTATGCGTACTTTTGTAACAGCCGAAGGTCAAATATTTATAGAAGTATTTAGTTATAATCGGGTTAAAAATAGAATTTTTAAAATAAAATTAGATAAAGTAGAAATGTGAAAACTTAATTCAGAAGTTAAAGAATTGTTCCATTTGAAGACTTATGACTTACAGTACCGGAACTCTTTACAATGGGGAAACTTTTTTCCTTGTTCACCGTTTTGTTTCATACGCATGCGCGTCTCTTGCTGATAGAGGTTTACTTATTAAACGTGAGCGAAAAACTGACTCCTTTCCTTTCTCACCACACCTTTTGTGTCTTCTTTTCTTCCTGATGTTCCTGCGTTGGCGACAAAGAGAGCATACCTTTTGCTTTTTTGAGGCGAGATTTTTTTTTTTTTTTTTTTTTTTTTACACAGTGATCACCACTTATCAAGGCCCGGAAGCCACTCAGGGATAAGGGTTATTGCAAGTACATCACGTTAGTGAGGAGATTTTATGAAGTGTTTAATTAGGGGGGGTGGTTCATTAGGAATTTGTTAACATTAGACTTGAAGACATCCAAGTTGTAGTCTGGAGGGAAGCAGGCAGACGGAACAGAGTTCCACAGGCGTGCAGTTCTAAGAAAGAAGCTTTGCTCATGAAATCCGCGTTTTGATTTAGGCACAGATATAGAGTGGGGGAAATTTTTCACAGTGGATTCAGCTAGACGGGTGTTTTTCGTGAAAGTTTGGCGAGGGGGGACCAGGGATTGGAGTTCAGACGAGCATCTGCCATGAAAATAACGATAAAACAAGGATAGGCTCGCAACGTCTCTTCTGTGGGAGAGAGGTTGCAGGGTAGAGAAAAGGGCATCCCCCACTAAACCACGAAGTCTATTTTGTACTCTGTCAAGGCATGATAGGCTGTTTTTGGCAGCTCCTGCCCAGATATGGCAACAGTATTCCATCCTTGGCCGTACTTGGCTTTTATATAGATAGAGAATTGCATCAGTAGTGAGATATCTTCTGGAGCGGTAGAAGGATCCCACCATCTTTCCTGCGACCTTGGCAACAGACTTGATGTACGTGTTCCATTTCAGATCAGGAGTAAAGGTCAAACCCAAAAGCTTGTCAAAACACGGGGCCTCACCCAGACGAGAGCCATCCATCACAATTGATGCCAGCTGGGGATCAGAGCGTTGATGATGTAAGGATAGGAGTTTGGTTTTAGATGCATTAAAGGTAACTAGCCACATCTTCCCCCACTGAACCACGCGCTCGAGATCAGAGGAGAGAGAATCCGAGAGAACTTCGTCATTTACAGCCTTTGATGTGTTGCCGTAGATGGTCGTGTCATCAGCATAGATGTCAACGAATGATTTAAGTATGTGTTTAGGGAGGTCATTGATGTAGATCAGGAAGAGAGTTGGGCCGAGGATTGACCCCTGAGGGACTCCAGCATTTATATTGCAGGCCTCCGATTTTTGTCCATCTACCACTACTCTTATGAGCCTATCGGAGAGAAATGATTTAATGATTGAGAAAACATTTCCAGTTATACCGTAGCTGGAAATCTTGTGAAGTAGACCCTTATGCCATACTTTGTCAAAGGCCTTTGATATGTCAAGAGCAATTGCCCTAGAAAGGAAGCCTTTGTCAAGAGATTCACTAATCCTGTGGGATATAACCGTCAGCACATCTGCGGTAGATCTTGCAGAGCGGAAACCATATTGTGTGTCACTAAGAAGGTTGTTTCTGCTGAGGTGGTTGACTATTTCTCTATTTAATATTGATTCCAGTAACTTACTCATAACACAGAGAAGACTTATTGGTCTGTATTGAGAGGGAGATGACTTATCGCCTGAATTCTTAAATACAGGACAAACTGATGAGGTCTTCCAGGGGGTCGGAAAGCACTTCTCCTTAAGGCAGCGCTTAAATAGTTTCGTAAGTATGGGAGCAAGTTCTGGTTGAAGCTTTTTTAACACTATAATTGGGATGCCATCAGGGCCAGTTGCTTTACTGGAATCTAGGTTTTTTATTAGCTTGGCGACCTCATGCACGGATATTTGTATATTACCTAGCTTGTTCTGTGTTATAGGAGGAAATATGGGGAGTTGATGGCCTTCGTCGCATAGGGTAGAATTAGCTGCAAAGTTCTTTGCAAATAGTTTGGCCTTGTCTGACGCTGACGAGATAACCTCTGGTCCATTGATAATGGTTGGGATAGAACGCACACTTCTGTTCAGGATCCTATTTGTTATTTGCCAAAACTGGTGGGAACCAAGCCGTTGATCAGCTACCTTGGATTTAACAGACTGGGCATATAGCTCTCTTGCATTTTTTATTACTCTTTTACAGTGGTTGCTGGCAGTCCTGAAAGCAGCTTTAGTCTCAGTGCATCTATTACGTTGGTAGTTATGGAAAAAGTGATTTCTGTGCGCGATAGCAGCAGCACATTCTGGGGAGAACCATGGCTGAGATTGTTTGTAGCATTACGACCACGAGTTTATAATTAAAGCTACGTGTTAGGATATGAGACTTTTACAGGAGGTCGGCTTAGCGAAGAAGCCACATAGATCATATCTCTTGCATGGTGAACTTTAAAGAAGATAAAAGTCATTTTTGCCTAAACTAAATTTTTTTTTACACAGTGATCACCACTTATCAAGGCCTGGAAGCCACTCAGGGATAAGGGTTATTGCAAGTACATTACGTTAGTGTGAAGATTTGATGAAGTGTTTACGTAAGGGGGCGGTTCATTAAGAATTTGTTATCGTTGGACTTGAAGACATCCAAGTTGTAGTCCGGTGGGAAGCAGGCAGACGGAACAGAGTTCCACAGGTGCGCAGTTCTAAGAAAGAAGCTTTGTTCATGGAATCCACGTTTTGATTTAGGCACAGATATAGAGTGGGGGAAATTTTTCACAGGGGATTCAGCTAGACGGGTATTGTTCGTGAAAAATTGGCGAGGGGGGGCCAGAGATTGGAGTTCAGACGAGCACCTGCCATGGAAATAACGATAAAACAAGGATAGGCTCGCAACGTCTCTTCTGTGGGAGAGAGGTTGCAGGGTAGAGAAAAGGGCATCCCCCACTAAGCCACGAAGTCTATTTTGTACTATTTTGTCAAGGCAGGTTAGGCTGTTTTTAGCAGCTCCTGCCCAGATATGGCAACAGTATTCCATCCTTTGACGTGCTCGACTTTTATATAGATAGAGAATTGCATCAGTAGTGAGATATCTTCTGGAGCGGTAGAAGGATCCTACCATCTTTCCAGCGACCTTGGCAACAGACTTGATGTACGTGTTCCATTTCAGATCAGGAGTAAAGGTCAAACCCAGAAGCTTGTCAAAACACGGGGCCTCACCCAGACGAGAGCCATCCATCACAATTTATGCCAGATGGGGATCAGAGCGTTTATGATGTAAGGATAGGAGTTTGGTTTTGGGTGCATTAAAGGTAACCAGCCACGTCTTCTCCCCCCCCCCCCAACTAAATAATGGAGATGTGGAAATCGCTCCAGGTGAGACATGAAGCCAGTTAATATAAGGATAAAAATACTACTTCAAGATCAAAAATCAGTGGTAGATGTAGAGATTCCGACTCAGAAAACAGTAATTATTCCACCTTTGTCAGATAGATCGCTCATGAAATGTTAGAAATAAGGGGAAAAATAAGAGAAGTTAGAGTTACGAAGCTACTGAAATTCAATCAAAAATCAACTTCCTCCTCTCGTTGTTTCAAATGTTATAGCTATAGAGAAAAAGATGAAGAAAATAAAAAAAGTGTGAGAGTGTTGCTGTATCTCTATTTTGACGAAAATTAATGCGCTTTCTACTGAAAGACATCACTACGCATTGGGTCTACTACGAAATTTCAGCTGTTTCAGTCAACGAAATGACAAAGTTCACTCGTTTAGGTTCGAAACATTTCGCCATCTAAGTTTACAAACGGCCCATTTGTACTATGGAGCGTTATAAAGCTATTTGTCTTGCATATCTGGAGTTTGTATATATGTGTGTCTTGTGTGCGGCGTGTGGCTTAATGGTTATAATGTTCCTCCTTTACTTGTACGTATAACTTCTCTCTCTCTCTCTCTCTCTCTCTCTCTCTCTCTCTCTCTCTCTTATATTTAATAAACGTATGTACTGTATGGATGATAAAAAATGTATATGTTATATACGCGTGTGTAACTAACGTGCAATATTCAAACTTCGGGAAACGAGTATATATACATATTCAATTACACAATTCACAAACATACCTTTTTGTATTATTTTTTTCGGTGGTTGTTTTTGTCATGAATTCCTATAACAGAAGACACTTTCCTCCAAAGTAACCCCGTAAAATCGAGTCATATTTATATGATGTTTATTCGTTTTTATGGACGATCCCTTATAATTTTTTTTTACTTGTACATACGGTTCGTGTCTCTCTAGTGTTTAATAAACGCATGTGCTGTATAGATGGTCTAAAATGTGTGTGTTATATACTTGTGTGTATATAAAGTGGTCATCTAAATAAAGTGCAATGTTCATACTTTGGGAAACTATTGTATATACGTATTCAATTACACAGTTCAAAAACATATCTTTTTGTATTGTTCTTTTTACCGGCGGTTGTTTTTGTTGTGAAGTCCTGTCATCGAAGACCCTTTCCTCCAAAGAAAATCCATAAAAATAAGTTATATTTTTATATAGCCTTTATTCGTTTTTATGGACGATCCCTTAATTCGAAGTCGGCACGCCGCATCTCTACATTCTTTTATGCTTTACCCTCCTATATTTTACTGTCATTGAAATCGTTGTAACGCCAATTTTTAATCAAATGGATTAATTGCTGTTTTTATTTGATGACCCATCGTTCTGCAGCGGGAAGAAACTTCACATACATTCCTTCACTTACTTAGCCTATAATACATTGCATTATAGAGAACCTACTGTGTATTTTATAAAATTATTTTTATATGTAATGGCTAGAAACGATATTTGAAATTCAAAAGTAAAATATCATGCTTCCATTGTGCTTTAAACAGGTATATTCATTTCGAACCCGCTACTATGATATCAAATAACCTACCGTATATTTTATATGCCTGGCCTTTCTATTGATGTGGTGATAAAAGCTCGAATCAAAGTTTAAGATTAAAAAACCAAGTATAATGTTTCAATTGTGCTCTAAGCAGAAACATACATTTCGAACGCGCCTCTGTCATATGAACCGACTATGGATTTTATACGCCAGACACATTTATTTGTGCACTGATAAAACTTCCAAATGCACTTGTGATGTTGTAAAATTATAACTTTGGTTAGAATCGGACTGTTTCATCTTTAAAGTTTTTTTTTTTTCGATTATCAATTTTCGATAATTATCGGGGGCATTCCGGTACAAACTCTATCTAAGAACACTTTCAGACACTTCAGGTACATTTGTGTCAAATTTTAAAAAAATTGTCCCCGCCGTTTTGGAGTCTGTAGGGAAAGATATCACAGACACACAAACAAACAAGTTTTCTTTTTATATAATAGAAGAGATATATGAAATGAGTTTTGTTAAAAGGAAATGAGAATGCGACATTGTAGAGGAACACTGTTGAGGATGGGTCAATGAATTCAATAAATAGTTACAACATGGAAGAATTTTATTAATTTCCAATTTTATAGAAATATTTATTTACAACATAGTGCATCGCACAAGATGGTAGATGGTATAAAGTTTCCAACTTTTCGAGTTATATCCCTATGTTAAGGCGACAAAAAGAAGTGTATATATAAACTATGAATATAAAAAGACAGTTGATAAAATGTATTACTCGTGCATATGCGCAAATATACATTATTAGTTTGAAGTCGCTTTATTTTAAACGTTTCTTATCTATAACTATAAGGGGAGCTTCCAAGGCTGGGGCGCTAAATGTTTGGTTTCGATTGTATCCCCTGGCTTTGAAAGCATTACTATATATTGGATACACTATAATATTCAATAAAATTGATAATTGGTTTGGTAATAATAAATAAAATTTCCGCGAGAATTGAAATATAATATCAGAGCGCATTTTACGTTGGACAGCCGTATATATATATATATATATATATATATATATATATATATATATATATATATATATATATATATATCAGATTGTTGCATACGTTCCCACCGTTTCATAAAAATTATTTTGTTTTAGAACATGTTTTGATATTTTTTAAGTGTTAAATATCATTAGAAAACATGTATTCTCTTCTACAAAAAAAATGGTCATCGTTTTTTGTTAATATAATGTTTTCTCGTTTTTAAAAGGATTGTCAAGTAGATATAAAAAAATCATATTTCCGACATCTCCTTCCTTTCACCTTTAATCGGGGTCAAAAAGCGAGGGAAGTGACCAAGGATATTTGTGCCGTATATGGAGAAAACTCTATAGCTGAGATTACTGCTCGATATTGTTTGTTTATTGTTTAGAGCTTGGGTCCCACATGAACTTACTTTAGCTGTTAAAATTCCTAGATTATTATAAAAATAAAAACGGCGGAAACTTATGCAGCAGTCTAATATATATATATATATATATATATATATATATATATATATATATATATATATATATATATATATATTATAAGGTATATGTGGCGATTAAGCTACACTGAATATTCCGCGTTTCACCTACTCTAGGACTCTTCAGGCTTATGCGCGAATTTTGTGGTTGTCTGTCGTTTTTATATACGCACCTTCTATTGAGATTTTAATTAGCCAATCAGCTTTCTAGTATCCAACGCGCCCTTCCTATCAGCCAATGAACATGCACTTATCGGACAAATGCCTATTTGACGTCTGGCTGACCTGTTCCTTTGTGTGTGGTATATTTAGCCTGGATATCTAGTTTCTATCTAACAAAAGCAATAGAAAATGAACAAATAAATAAATTAAATAAACATGAATATATATATAAACGATCACACTTAAATGTATGTATATATATATGTGTGTGTGTGTATATATATATATATATATATATATATATATATGCATATATATATTACATATATATATTTATATATAAACTAACATAAAATGATAAGTGCATGTTCATTGGCGGATAGGAAGGGCGCGGTAGATACTAGAAAGGTAATTGGCTCACTAAAATCTCAATAGAAGGTGCGTATATAAAAACGACAAACAACCACCAAATTCGCGCATAAATCTGAAGAGTCCTAGAGTGGATGAAACGCGGAATATTCAGTGTAGCTTAATCGCCATATATATTTTATAACTTACTAACTAGATCTACCTATGTATTGATCACTTTTGAAGTAAATACTTCAGAGTAAATTTTACGCATAAATTTATACTTTCGTATATTAATTTTATGTGAGTAAATGAAGTAGTTATATATATATATATATATATATAATGTTATGCTTCTAGAATAGTGAATTAATGGTTGTGAGGGTTTTTTGAAGCATGAAAAACGATGTTACTTTTTGCATTTAATATTTTTATTGTTATTATTTTATATTTCAAGCGGATATCCGCTCTTGGTCACAAAAAAGTATAGAAAACGAAAAAATTCGATACCTTTTTGTGACCAAGAGAGGAGGTCCGCTTGAAATATAAAAAATAACAATAAAAATATTAAATACAAAAAGTAACATCGTTTTCAATGCTTCAAAAAACCCTCACAACCATTAAATCACTATATGTATAAATATATATATATATATGTATATATATATATATATATATATATATATATATATATATATATTACAACATTAAATGTTACATATCATATATCTATTTTCAGTATTTACTACGACATTGCTCCATACGTAAGTAGAGCTAAGTAGTGAGTTTTGAAAATATAAATGGCAATTAAGCTACACAGAATGTCTGTGCTTTATTCTCATGAAGATTGGTCAAGTTGTTGGATGAAACGCAGAAAATATATGGCTTAATTGATATATATAAAATGTATAGCTTAATTGATATATATATATATATATATATATATATATATATATATATATATTGTCAAAACGTACAATATATATATGTGTGTATGACATCCTTCACTATAAAATGATATGGACTTTTTCCCTAGATTATAATTATCAATTCTTTGCGAAAACAATATTCAATTAAGATTCGATCATTGAATGCACTTAAAATGAATCAAACATATTTCAGACTTTCATCAATACTTTGATCAATGATCCTGTGTCAATTATAAGTTATATTGTAGAATCTCTGGTAGAACAATTTGTATCAACCGATATGAACGTTAATACTGGCTCAAGCTTTGGTTTCAACTATGTAGCCGTAGTTTTAAAATAATATCGTTTGCATAATCGATCTTTTGGGATACCCGTTTAGTCTAGATTGGTGCTTTTAATTATGATGTGGTTTATATTTTCTTCACTTTTTCTTTTCTTGGTATTTTTTTTTTTGTTGTTGTTGATTCGAATCTGTTTTTTTTTGTTTGTTTTTGTTTTTTGTTTGTTTGTTTTTTTGTTTTTTTTACTTAGTCGGTTTAAGGTAATGATATTTGTTTTTGCAAATGTCCTTTACTGGCCAAGTTTATATATTTATATCTTACCATTCACTTTGGTCCATTTATGTTCTGTTACAAGATAGTCACAAATTATCAAGGGGCAAAGGCCACTCAGGGTTAATGAATGTAAGGTGGTAGTTTAGTAATCGTTAATTGTGTAAAATGGGTAGAATTTGGAGTATTTATGGGGACGGCTCAACAAGAATTTGTTAACATTGGACTTGAATACTACCATATTGTAATCAGTCGGGAAGCAAGCCAATGAGACAGTGTTCTACATGCTGGCTGTTCTAGGAAAGAAACTTTGTTCATGGAATCTGCGTTTAGATTTGGGTACAAATAGAGAGTGGAAAATATTGTTAATAAAGGTTGTAGCTAGTCGAGTGTTTTGAGAAGGAGGCATAGATTGAACCTCAGATGCGCACATGCCATCTAAATAACAATAAAGCAGAGACAAGATTGCAATATCTCTTCTATGGAAAAAAGGTTGCAGGGAAGAGAAAACGGCATCCTCTACTAGGTTTATTATTATATAGTACTTAAAAAAGGAGAAATCTTTACCTATAAAAGAAAAAAAAACTAGTAATATAAAGTACAATACTTAGTTTTATTTTATTTTTATGGGGAGTGAACTACACATGTAACTATCGCTTTCATTATTTCTCTCTCATCCCTCAATTCGAATAAGTGATATTTCTAGCAAAGGGATAAGAAAAGGCTGAACAGTGGGTCGGTAGACTCGTTGTATGAGCAGTCGCTTGAGATGGAATTTTTCTCTTTCTATTCCTATCTTCCTGGTTATGTCACTAATAAGGGTGCTGGAAGTAAACGTTTTAATTGGGCTGACGTTATCTGCCTGATAATTAGGGACCCGAACCTTGGATTAATCTATATGGAGGCTGTTCGTTCAGCATTCGTGATAAGTACTGGGGTTGAATGGATTCTGAACCATGCAGCAGTTTCTGGTGGGGATTCCCAATGCCATATTAGTAGGTAATGTTACAGCAACTGAGAAAAAGGTGTGGCTTGTTAATTTTAATGCATTTAAAAGCAAACTTCTATCTCTCCATCACCAATGCTTTGACCCACATCTGAGCTCTATTGAAATGAACGGCTCTTACCTTGAAGACGCTCCATGTTTAGACAAGCTTCTTGGACTGACCTTCACTCCTGATCCGAAATGGTGCACATACATCAAATCCGTAGCCAATGTCGCTGGAAAAATGGTTTGAACATTCTCCAGTTTTAGTAGATATTTCACTGTCAAAGCAATTCTCTACTTGTATACGTGCCAAATACCTCCTAGGATTGGGTAATTTTGCCATATTTGGTCAGGAACTTCCCGAAGCTGCCTTGACAAAGTTAAAAAAAAAAGACTCCGTAATCTAGTAGGCGATGCACTTTTCTCTTCTCTGCAACCTCTTTCCCACAGAAGAGACGTTGCGAGCGTGTCTCTGCCCTATCGCTATTTTTATGGCAAGTATCTAACTGAGCCTAAATCTTTGCCCCCCCTTTCCAATCCCTCACAATAATCCTCGTCTAACCAAAATAAGTATCAATAAATTCCTCTATTGTTGCATAAACCTGAATATGGATTCCATGAACAAATATTCTTCCATAGAACTGCCCGTCTGTGGTACACTCTTCCGCTGGTCTTCTTTCCAGCTTACTACAATATCATTATCTTCAAGTCCAAAGTAAACAAGTTTTTGTTTAGCCGTCCTCGTATATGATCTAATTGTACGAAATTACTTCTACAAGCGATTATTATGCAACTCTCCTAATGGTTACAATACACGCATTAACACTTATCCTCGAGTGGCCTCCGGACCTTGATAAATGGTGACCCCTTTGTAAACGAAAATCTCACGCCTGCTTGATAAACCAAACGATTTCTAATTTATTTCTTCACTTATTTTGTTGAGTAAAATTTCTTGTTGGAGTTTTTCATTCATTTTTTATCTCTTCGTCTGTATACTCCAGTTACAACACTTTTTTGTCTATGTCATTTTCCCCGATTGTTTTAGTATGGCGCAGTTCATTATTTTTTAATTTAATTTTAAATTTCGTCGTCTTCGCAATATTCAATATTTAAGAGTTTTCTCTTACTTTTCCTTTCGAATTAGATTATCCTTTGTGCATTTGTGCATTGTAATTTGTTTTTCAGATATTTGGCCCAAATTTGTGAGCTTTTTCATTGTCTAGTTTTTGGAGTGTCCAGAATAATGTCCAGCACTACTCCCAAGATGTTTAATCTTTTAATTAGGTTTTTACTCCGTGCGGTGTTAAAATGAAAGTATCTACATGTGAAAAGTAAATTAAAGGTAATAGGTTTTATATTGACGAGTAGAAGATGTATTCTTCTAAATTTGCATGGGAAAACCAGGCGTATGATGATTCCATGAAAGATTTTATAAAAGATCAGATATTATTGATCGCCTAGATCCTTTTGAGCTGTACAGTGTTTTCATTTAAATTGTTGTGCCATGTCCAAACTGTATTGTTATTTCTGGCATTTTAAAGAACGCATTCAAAATACGTGTCATATTTTAAATGGTGTTCGTGTAGCCGTTACAAATAAAGAAATGAAATAAATAAAAATGAGGGTTGCCATTTTTTCTTTTTTAACAAAATTTTTTTGTTACTGTTCTTCTCCCATCTCGATACAACATAAAATGTCTCTTGCCATCGTCCATCTTGCCTGGTGTACATTTTCTTCTCCGATCCCATGTCAGCCATAGCAAGCCATTTCTCGCCTGCGTCCATTTTATTCGACGCCGACTTTTGTTTCCTCCCGACCACGTGGTGCATTTTTCTCCTTTTTTCTTTTTCTTCTCGCGCAAAATTCCTAATTTTTATATACGCGTTTTTTGACTACTGCTGATGCTAATCTCTTCGCTAGCCAGCCATCCTTCGCTACTGCTGATATTTTCCTACGCGCTCATATGCACTGTGTAACATTCGTTCGTACTAACTGCAAGTGATTGGTATTTTAGACGTGTAAAGAGATATAGATCACATAATACAAATAAGATTTTGACCTGTTAGTGAAAATGTTATTAACATTTGAAATCATTTGAAGGGAAACTGGAAAAAATGATTTGACTTCGAAATATCAAATATTTGAAAAAAAAAAAAGCTCTATATATTAAAAAGTATTTGTATATTATTTTCGGGTTCATACCTGTTCCAAACGCATTAGTACGTATATAATTGATTCAACAAGATATGAGTTAAAATAATCGTTCAATTGTACGCGAGTACACAAAATCGTGCACTCCAAATTATTATATACACTTTGTACACTACATGTTAAATTCCAATAATTTATTTTGTTAATATATCTTCTTCGTACTCTCTCTCCGCTTTGTTATCTGATGTCTTTCAGAAAACCTAACATTGTTCTCTTGTGTTTTCTGTTTTTCTCATAATGTCCGATGAAGATTCACATCACTGTTTCGAGTTTTTCTCCTTCGTGAATCTATTTTTGTACCAAGCTACGGAAATAGCGCATCTCCATCGGCTGACATCTTTTTTCAATATCGACCGTCACGCCGACTGACAGGTGAGCAAGAATATTGATGGGAGATTAGTAAGCGCACTCATCTGACCTTTGGACTGATGGCGGTATGCTTGTTTTTCGATATGTTTAAATGTTTAAATTAAAACTACTACAGTTTACGCTCTCTTGGACATGTACTAATTGAACTCGTGTATTAAAAAATGCGGATATCTCCGAGTACATCGCTCTTCATCTTTGTGTACCAATATATAATGTTGAAGTATCGGTGCTTGTTTAATTATCAAAGTTAAGTAACGTTGAATATAGCCAGTACTTTGATAGATGAATATTAATATCAGACGCCGTCGGTTTGAAATTGGAAGTCGCTGTTAAAAACATTTGCGAAAGGTTGGATCTATGTGCTAAAAACGAAAACATTTCAATCATTAGTAACCTATAGAGGCGAGGTGATTATTATTCCTTGTTTTTCTGCGGCTGGCCAGCAGGCGTTGGACGACCTTCTTACCACCAGTGGAGTTGGAGAGTTCACCCAGTGGCAGGAGATGCGAGCCGGGTACCACCACCAGAACTCAGCAAATGTACTGCTTACATCACTTCTGATCCTAAATCCACTCTTCCATGCACATAGGGGCCGTTATGTGTACAAATGACTAACCACAGAAAGGGGGTACCGAGATGCCCTGTCAGCGGTTTTACTAAAATAGTTTTTGTTTCCGACTTCCGCATTCTGTTTACTGGACATCTTGCGAGGTATTTTCAGCGTTGTACCTAGTAGATGCCCCTTTTGGATTATATTTACGTAGATTTTAGTGTTTTTTTACATTCTACATGAAACACTAGAAAGAATTGGTTTTATTTTTAACCCATTACCTGCCAGCGTTCTATTAAGAAGACGCTAATGATTAGTTACTTGAAATAGAAAAAAATGCTTGTCTTTAGTTGCCTTAATTCATATCTACTTATTCCATAATAACCATTGATAGAGAAATTTTGAACAAAATTTATAATTTATGAATTATCATATATTGTTTCTCAGACATTATTCTACATCTAAAATTTTACTTTAATTCGGTCGCTAATGCGTTGATAAAATATGTTATTGTTGTGGTGGCACACATTCATTTTCATATGTGGATAGTAATTACACATAAATAGGAAGACTCAGTTAGTCTGAGTGTGTGTTCACCAGAAGCCACCGAAGGCTGCCGAGAGTAGATATGTTTCTCCAGCAAAGACTCTCTTATTTGACACCATTATGTAAAAATCCTGTAAATATACCTTTTCCTAATACACTTCTTATTTGATCTACCTTTGTTTGTTGAGTCGTCATTTGTATTGCTTTCTACGTTACTTGTTTCAACCTGCAAACTTAACAGTTATAATCCAAATATATTTTTGAAATAGTTATATTTTTAATAAAATATGTTATAAATAAAATATATTTTTGAAATAGTTTTATTTTTAATAAAATATGTTATAATCAAAATATATTTTGAAATAGTTTTATTTTTAATAAAATATGTTATAATCAAAATATTTTTAAATGTTTTATTTTTAATAAAATGTGTTATAATCAAAATATATTTTGAAATAGTTTTATTTTTAATAAAATATGTTATAATCAAAAACTATTTTTGAAATTGTTTTATTTTTAATAAAATGTGTTATAAACAAAATATATCTTTTAGTCTATACTGTGAAAAAATCATAATAGTTTTATTTTATAAAAATATATTTTACAATTTAATATAACAATAGTTTTTACTTTGAAATTGAAAATTAAAAACCCAACTTTTAAAATAAAGACTAAAATATATTTAGATTATAACATATTTCATAAAAAATTAAACCATTGCGAAAAAAAATTATTTCAAAAGTAAAGTCTGGTTCGATTTCGAAGAGTTTTACATTAAACAAAAAACGGAAGTTGTAAAAAAAACTGTTTTAGTAAAAATAACGAAGTACCCATTTTGTATATTGCTGACTTCCAGATTAAGTAATCATCAGCCAGGAAAATTGTTAGAAGATATTAGTCATTCCTTGCTTCATTATAAAGTCAAAGTCATCATATAGCAGAGGTGGTATGCTATGTTTCTCGATGCAGAATCGAGATAAAAAGCCGTTCAAAATATTTGTTATTTCCGATGCCAATTATTACAAAGTAACCATCAAGTACCCTGTGATAGCGTAGATGAGGGTATTTATAACTATTATACAATGAAAGCGGTGCGATGCTTACGGAGATGAGCTTTACATGTCTTTTTTTAGCTTTCACCAAGTCTATTGAGTCGATTTCAATAATACACTTTTTTATGGAAACTGTTTTAGACAAGGCATGAAGCCATTTCATGTAAGAAGTTTAAAAATTACTAGATTACGGTTATAAAACAAAACAACGCTATATGGAGAGATTCTTACCGTGATAACACCCGAAAGTATCCTGTACCTCTATAAGGTCACCATTCGTCCATGTATGGAGTATTGCTGTCACATCTGGGCTGGTGCATCTGCTACTAGTCTCTCGCTCCATGACAAGGTTCAAAAGAGAGTCGAAAACCTGATAGGCCCTGAACTGGCATCTAAGATTCAGCCTCTGTCCCATCGACGAAATGTTGTATTCCTCTGCCTTTTCTACAAGTATTTTAGTCGTGAATACTCTGACGAACTGCAATCACTTGTGCTCCCAAGACGCGAGCACCCTTGACAAACCCGACAGGTTGCTAAATCCCACCCCACACTGTAGAGATCCCTAGATATAAAAGATCTTTTTACTCCAATAGTTTCTTCCCCAGAATCGCTAGACGTGCAGAAGTTCAGGTGTAACGTGAACCGACATCTTGCTGCCCAAATCCCTACATAGTACCCCAGTAGTTGTTGCCCCTGATAGTAGCCCCCTACACCAAAGTGGCAATTTGCCTTGTTTGGGGTGAAAATGTAATTTTAAAAAAAATAATAGCAATTCATCCTCTGTATAATTAATCTCGATCATGAAATATGAGGATTAATAGGCAAAATACGACAAGTGAGAATTATTTGCAGAGAAGTATGAAACAATATGTCCTCCCTCAAGCCAATTTACATACTAGTGATTATATAAATCTGAGTAATCTGGGTAAGGAAAAGGGTCTAGGGGTATAAAAGTTAAGAAAAAAAGATAATGAGGCATCTATATTGAACGGCTTCATTTTCATTAGCTGATACACTGAGATGTAGGAGAGAGCGCCACTTCATTTGCTCAATTTACTCCATTGAATAACTGGATGTCCCTTTTCCATGTAAATAAGAAGAATATTAGATAAGACAAATGAGATTAGGATAAGCCAAGAATCGAACCTTGTAAGCAAAGTTAAGAAATGGAATATTAGAAATTAAGTCTATTGTTAACTCGTTTAGAAATCTGAATATTAAATATGTCAGTGACAGAATGAACAATGCAAATTAAATTATATTTTTTAAAAATAGGTTAGTTTAGAATTGATGATTCTTTTGTTGTCCAAACGGTGTTGGACGAACATATGTTAAGCCACGTGAAATTGGTCACATTTTAAAAACACACTTCTGACGTCATAGACAAAGGTAATATCTCGATATTATGGGTTTGGATTTAAGTCAGAGAAAAAGGCAGTCAGTGAGCAAGAGAACCAGTCAGTTGGCCAGTTGATTCCCCTTAGAGGCGAAGGGTAGATGATTAACTATGTAGATATAAATGAATTCCTGACGTCATCAACCGGCCGATCAGATGAATAAAGAAGTCATCATTGTGTTGTAACTGTTGTCTTGTGTCATCGTTCATCATGAACGAAAGGTAATTGTGTTTATCATTTTATAATGAACATTGTGTTAACCTTTCGAAGATTATGCATCTCCCCTCCTCTGTGTTAAGAAATGTGTATCATGTCACCTCCTCTCTTATATGCGTTGAAAGAACTGTAATATAAATGTCTTCTCTCCCTCATCATCACTATCGTTATGTCTGTATTACATGAGTCCCGTTATATATGTGCCCTAATATGAACTTCCCGCCATCTTTTAAATATGAAACCCCTACTACATAACAGTCATTAGAGAACATCCTTATTGTTATGCCAAAGAAGCCGATAAAGAAAAGAGAAGAAAACTGAAATATGTATATTTCTGTAGTAGCAGTGGTAGTGATGGTGGTGGTGGTGGTGGTGGTGGTGGTGGATGTAAAAGTAGTCGTGTTCTCTGCAACGTACGAAACGTTATACTTGTGGTAAAGGAAATGCAACAATCTATGATGTATGCAAACAGTGATATGGAAGCGATTCGAAGAGTCCACTGTTTAATATAGACCTTCTCTTTCGCGTGCACAGGCTTTCGTGACCGAAGTGAAATGGTGACAGTTAAAATAATTGGAGACTCCCGACGATGTTAACTTCTGAGATAATTGCACGTAGATGAACTCAAGAAAAACCTTAATAGAATTATAGAAGCACTGCCAAGAT
The DNA here is from genome assembly GCF_053919585.1 of Euprymna scolopes. NCBI lineage: Eukaryota > Metazoa > Mollusca > Cephalopoda > Sepiida > Sepiolidae > Euprymna > Euprymna scolopes. The sequence continues at coordinate 23,687,255 of NC_136497.1, forward strand.
CTCTCTCTCTCTCTCTAAAAGCGTCAAACATTTATATCGATTTCCAGGCTCAAAAAGCTGATAATAGTAAAAGATAAAATAAGACAGATATTTGAAAGACATTGAACGTAGAATTAAGTTAATCATTCGCATGCGATTATATGGAAGTTGGAAATTGTCAGGAGATTACCGACTATGACTGAAGGAAAAGATCAACGGTTGGAACATTAATAAAATCTCAAGATAGAAGAGAATAATCAGCAATATGCAAAAATGATGACTCTCGTTTGTTGCGAAGTTACCTGAGGTCGATTATTCTTTTACCCGACGAGAGGTTTTACAGAATCCCCCAGTTGTTGTTGCGTCGTAAATGGATTGTATTTGCTTAGCATTTAGTTTTCCATATTTATTGATTAAAGCATCAAGACTGGAAGCTGACCAGGCTAAATGTCAAAATCATTTCATCGGCAACAAAGTGCGTAAGTTTGAGCTAATATAAAAAAACACACTACTTTATACATTTCTTTCATTCTACAAACACACACATACACACACATATATACATGTTGATGCACATATAATAATACATTATTTAATACATTATATGATAGTATTTTGCATAAATTAGGCGTTTTTGAAAAAACTGATGTACCGATTTTTATAAGAAGATCTGTATTAGGTGTTCTGAGAAATCGAGTCAAATTATGAAGCATAATATATATATATACATATATATATATATAGATATATATTTATATATGATATGATATATTTATATATGATATGATATATTTATTTATGTTTGCGAATATATATGATATGATATCAAAAAAAATAAAAAGAGAAAATGAGACAATTGTTTTCTCAGATAAAACGAAAAATTTATATAAAATGGAAAAGGATAAGGGAATTTTTTTTTTCGAAATTAGATTTTAAATTTAAATAAATCAAAGTTTAAAGTTAATGAAATCATTATCATCCGATAAATAAACTGGGGGGGGGGTAACAAAACGAGATTTAAACGTGAACTCGCGAGGTATATATATTTCACACTTCCGGTTATAAAATAGACGACTATTGGCTGAAGAGAGCTTGATAAGGATACCTTAAACGGTCCTAATTATCGGGCTTGAAACCGACGGTACCAATGATTTGTCTCATCTAACAACTTTCGGTACACAAAATATAAATATATATATATATATATATATATATATATATATATATATATATATATATATATATTAGAAGTTGTTTCTTTATGACTGCCTTTAAGATTGAGAAGGGCCCCAATATGGGTTATAAATCTCATTTACAGATTTAACATTGATTAGCAGAGTTTACTTTATTGTATTTATTGGCCATTATTAAGAGATAACTTTCCTATTGCTTTTGTAATTATTTTGCATCCATTCGCTAAAATGTCTATGTGCCCTCATCCATGGGAGTTCATATCATTATGTACAGGTTTAAAATGCTCTGTGCGGGAGGGTAAATTTCTTTGGCGCAAGCTATATATTGGAGTGTCTGTCGCCAGCTTCTTCTGAAATAATTAAAGGTGTATGGCACCTCTTTGAACACAAGGAAATCTTTCGTGGCTGTTGCAATTGTTATTCCAAGCATATTTGAAACCCCATTCCCAGATGCAGACTCTTCAAACCTAACTTAATTCGTTTTTATTAGTTGTTATTGTAAACAAATTAAATATTCTAGAGTTCCCTTGCCTATTACATATCAGAGATTTTAAAAAGTGTTTCGCACCTATTTGATCAATGGCCATATGGCGTCTATTAGGGACTTCACATGCTAATATCAAATATTTAACATGCTTGGAATTTTTGGCATTGGTTTTGTCTGATCACCACATCCTTTGGAATATTTCACGTTTCCTTATATTTTGTTTGGTTTTGGCACAAGTGAAAATCTAGATAAAACCTCACAAATTTATCAAAACTTTGAAAGAGCAAACATTGAGAAGTTTGTTAACTTAAAAAAAAAACTTTCATTTACATTTAAAATACCCAAAACATATGAGAGTCTACTTTTTTAGGCGATAATATGTGAGCATAATGAAACGTTATCTTAGAATTTAGAATGGGGGTTCATTTGTGCATATAAATATAATGTAAACTGATCCCATTTCGGTACATTATAACTTTTTTAGCAATTAAATTATTTATGACACTAATTTTAAGGCCGAACAGCAAAATCATAAAATCACATGAAATTGTTATATTTTTCGCATTGCCACCCGTACTTAGGGTTAGTAGTATGAAAAGAGCGTGGTTTTTATGACTTTTAACAACACTATATATTAATAAGATAGCGTGTGTGTTATTTATTTTGTGTGTCATGATTACACCCGACTGACTGTTGTTTAATTGTTATGGATTCACATTTCTTAAAATAAATAATTTTACTAAGAATTCTTCATAAGTTTTGGTTTCGGTTTAAATTATAGCTGATGACACTTAATCATCTATTTTTTTATAAATGATTTTACACAGAATTATTCATAAGTTTTTGGTTGGATTTTGATCATAGCTGATGGAGCTCTAGTGATCCATTTATTTTTATAATTAATTTTATAAAGAATTCTTCAAATATTTTATTGTCGGTTTTTATTATAACTGAAGAAACTCAAGCTGATGCACCCAAGTCTTATGGATATATACTTTTATTTTTTAAATATATACTTTATAATATATAAAAATCGATAGAACATTAACTCTATAATAATATATACAAAATCTGTAAGAATTAAAATATCATATTTAAGCGTACTTTACGACCTGGCTACATCGGGCGTCCCTGCTAGCTTAGATTAATACTTTTGCAGTTTAACAAGATTTAACATAATATCAGAGCATCTCTATTAAGGCCATGAATAGCAACATCAATATATTACATATGAATGAGTCCCTGTGGAATTTCCACAGGGACTCATTCATATGTAATATATTGATGTTGCTATTATTTGTATCTCGTTTTTGTTTAGTTTTTTTGTACAGCAAAGCAAATCAATTTAATAACCCACCAAATTTATAAAATTAAAATAAAATTTAAACATTCAAAGAAGGAAGGCACATAACAGTTAATGAAGCCCAACGCTCTATTCATGTTAAAAATGGTTGTCTCTATAGTAACATTATTATTTAGAAATCCGTTCGTAACAATGGGAGGTGGGGGCGTTGTTAATATTTTTTTCTTATATTGTTTTCTCATTTTACCTACCAATCGTCGACTATTTTCAACTGTTTATAAAAACTTTCAAGTAGCATTTTGTAAACTAACAACGAACTGATAAAAATTGGCTTTGTTTAAAATCAAAATAAACCTTTTCTTGTCTTTCAATTTGCAATATATTACGAGAAACCCATTTGAGAAAAATATACCTGGAAATTACGAGGGTTTTTTTGTAATAATTTGAAAATTTACAAAAAAAAAAAAAAAAAACACTAGTTAAATATTTCTACATATTAAAAGAATCAGAATCGGAAGCGAATCGGAATCGGAAATTTTAAACAGAATCGGTAATTGGATATGAATCGGGAAAAAGTTTGGAATCACAATAATGTTGTTCATCAAATTTCGCCTGTGCTTGTTTACAATATCATATCAGCTGATATTTCGGCTTGGCAACTAATGCCCCAGAAGAGTCACTTTTGATTAATGTTGAGTTTAAAAATATACAAACAAAGAAATGATTTGCCGCGATTTTAAATGGGCCTCTTCTTATATATATAATAAAACGAATTAATCATAACTTAAACTTTAATTTTAACTTTTTTGTTTAATTGAAATCAATAGTTTTCTCTACTATATTAAGATCCTCTTAACCATGACTTTACATCACCAGCTTTAAACTTTGACTAGTTTCTCACACCACCAAGTACATTATAAATTTTAATAGTAAAGAATCTGCACCGTTCAATAACATAAACTTTAAGACTAACGCTGAAATATTTTTATTTGAATCTATTCCAAATAAATGAAGGCATGTATGTGTGCATGTCGTTGACACCTTATCTTGTTATTTTCTTTTTTTCCTTTGTGAACTATATAGTTGGACGGATCGAGTTCACATGGTCTAGTAACGTTCGAACATCTTCCTGAATGGGCCAAAGCACGAATGTGTCATCTACATATCGTAACAACATTGTTGGCTTTAGTAGTGTTGATCCTAATGACATTTTCTCAAGGTGTTTCATGTATGCATTGGCCAGTACTTAGAGACAATTGTGATCCCATCGCTAGATCTTCTTCCTGCCGATATATATCAGCTCCCATCAAGAAGTATGTAGTTTCTACAGAGAAGATCAACATCTCTATTATATTGTCAATTGGTTTTCTCCTTTTTATTCGTCCTCTATCCCCGTCCACTTTCCCACGCTTACTCCCATCTCTCATCATAGCATTTTTACTTATTTTTATTTATTTACTACGTAAAGCTTTGAAAGCTGTATAGCTATATAATAATAATAATAATAATAATAATAATAATAATAATAATAATAATAATAATATCGCAAAATGTATTTAATGAATTTATATCCATGCTTAGATGTAATCATTTACTATTATTGTTAAAATGATGATAAAAATTAAAACACAATGGGGAATAAATATGCTAGATGTATTATTATTCATCGGACTACTGTTCTCATCTTGAATGTGATTTTCACAACGTTTCCGTCGATATAACCTCCGACCTTCTTCAGACTCATTACATCTAGACTCACCATCTGGTTGGAATGAATGGGAGCATGTTTTATTATTTCTATGAAGTGAGCTGAGTTCTTGACGTATGATGAATATTTGCCGACGATTGGGTTGATTGCATCTGCCAAAAACCGGCTCAACGGATGGCATGATCCCATTCATTCCAAACAGATGGTGAGTATAGATGTAGTGAGTCTGTTCACGAAAGTACCCACTGATGAGACTCTGACAGTGGTACGGGATAAGCCTCACCCAAAATCGCAGTTGCATCCCAATTGACAATATAATGGAGATGTTGACCTTCTGTGTAGAAACTATATACTTGTGATGGGATCTGATATATATCGGCAGGAAGAAGGTCTGGCGATGGGATAATCATTGTCCCCGGTACTGGCTAATGCATACGTGGACTACTTTGAGAAAATGTCATTAGGATCAACACTACTAAAACCAACAATGTGGTTGCGATATGTAGATGACACATTCATACTCTTACCCTGTCAGTAAGATGTTCAAACGTTACTAGATCATGTGAACTCGATGCGTCCAACAATACAATTCACAATGGAAAAAGAAAATAACAATGAATTATCGTTCCTAAATGTGCTGATGACCCGCACAGGTCAGGGGTTTACGAGGGGCGTGCAATAAGTAATGCCCTTGACCCACTTCCCGTAGCAGTTGAGTAACGAAACAGTTATTAGTCTTTCTCTACATAGGAACACCCAGAGATGCATTTCTCCCATCGTTTGATGCAGTGATGGAGACCGTTTTTGTAGAACACTCCAGGTTGGTCCTCCAACCACGATGTGACTTCAGAAATCAAGGCTGCATCATCTGGGAAACGCTTTCCTTTCCAAAACAACTTCAAGAATGGGAAGAGGTGAAAGTCAGGGGGTGCAAGGTTAGGAGAGTAGAGAGGATGGGAGAGGATTCCATAACCACACCCCCGTGCTTCTGGTCGAGTTGTGAACCGGAGCGTTATCCTGCAGGAGGAGAGTACCTTTGCTGATCGTAATTACCTCAAAAGTGAAGCATAATAGGCTCCTTTGCCAGGAAATCTGTCATCACTACTCCGTCCTGGTCCCAGAAGACTGTGAACATGACCTTGTCAGCGGAGGGATGCACCCTGTCTTTCTTTGGAGGTGGTAAGTCCAAGTGCTTCCACTGCATTGACTGGGCTTTGGTCTCTGGATCATAGTGATGGGCCCAGGTTTCATCCTGTGTAATCAGTCGTTTGAAAAACTTGGACTCATCTTCTTGGCACATCTCCAAATTCATCCTCGAGCACTTGACGCGTTCTCGCTTCTGGAATGTGTGAGCAACCTGGGAATCCATCTGGCAGACACCTTATGCATATGTAAATGGTCATGAATGATAGTTTCTACAGACCCTGTACTAATCTTGACATCTTGGGCTAATTGGCGAATAATAATGCGCCGATCTTCCAAAATGGAACCTCAACTTGACGGACAGATGCCTCATCAATGGGAGAAGAAGGGCGACCAGGTATTGGTGCTGTTGCTACAGACTTCCGGCCATGTGTGAATTTACGATGCCAGCGTTTTACAAGGTCATATGATGGGCCAATATAACCATAAGTTTCTTTCATTTCATCAAAAGTCTCCTCTGGTGTGCGTCCTTTCAAATACAAAAACCGGATCGACATTCAACAGGCTCCATTTCACACATGACTCAGTTCAAACACCTGTAAAACAAAGACCACAATTAGTTCAGAGCTGTAATTTGCCATATAACTCGTAGAGATATAAATCATTGGACCTGCACAATTTCAGCTAGATCAGTCAACTGGAAGTGGGCCATTATTGAACGCCCTTTGTATGTCATCTGTATACCGAAAGCCAACTTTCACTGGACAGTATATAAACTACAACTCCCACCATCCATATAATGTAAAGAAATGAATCGTCCGTTTCTTACAACACCAAGCAAAAGCAATATGTAGTAACATCAGTGCATATCAAGAGGAGATGGACAGTTTAAGTAAAACCCTTCATCAAAACAACTATCCAGAGAGCATGATATCAGCTCTAAGAAATCTGGATCAAAAACAAAAAGACACGACTCAGAAACTCACCACAGTTTGTATAGCATATATGAAGGGCTTATCTGAAAAAACTTCAACGAATATGTAATCCATATTACATCAGGACAGTATTCAGGAGTGATTCAACTCTCTGGAAACAACTTGTCAGAGTAAATCCCGCTACAGAAAACAATCATGACTAAGAACAGTGTATATGAAATCCCATGTAAATGTGGAAAACTATACAGAGGTGAAACGCGTTGTCTGTTGAAAGTACGGTTAGAAGAACATCGAAAAGCCGTAGTACGTGGAGAGACAGGTATAGCTTACCATATCTGGAAAGAAAAGGGAAACCATCTACCACTATGGGACGAAGTAAAAATTATAGACAGAGAGGGACGGGGGGGGGTAAGAAGACTGAAAGAAGCAGCACATACGCTGGGAATAATCAACTGCTAAGTAGACCTAGTATAGAATTCAATACGATATGGGAACCAGTAATTAAATACAATGGATAATATATACAAGTAATAAGTAAAAACTTTAATATATACAAATAATAAGTATATAAATAGATATACATTAATATATAGCAAGAATTAGTAATAAATGGTGATATTTACAACTAGAAATAAAAAGTAGGTTTAAGGCTCCTAAAATTAAAAGTGATATTCTCCTGAAGGTTGAAGGTTCAATTCTCAGTGTGGGCGACCGAAATATACATTTGCGAATTGCTTGGGACCTCTATCCAGTCATGGCTGACGGAACAAGAGCACGCTACTCCCAGGAAGTAAATAAAGGGTTCCGCTCGAAATTACGTCCAAATTCCCTAGTTCGACAAGATACACCATGACGAAGGTCGGAGGATATATCGACCCAAAACGTTGTGAAAATCACACTCAAGATGAGAACAGTAGTCCGATGAATAATAATACATCCAACATATTTATTCCCCATTGCCTTTTTTTATCATCATTTTCACAATGTAAATGATTACATCTAAGCATGGATGTAAATTTATTAAATACATTTTGCGATATTATTATTATTATTATTATTATTATTATTATTATTATTATTATTATTATTATTATTATTATAGCTATACAGTAGCAGTGTCAGAAATTTCGTGAAAATAGTGAATAATTCCACCCCATCTTTCGAAGCTTATAACTCCTCAAAAAATGTAATTCAAGCCCTATTTTTTTTTTCAATTAAAGGGGCAAGGACCAAGGTTTTATTAAAAAACAAAAAAAAAACAATTTTTTTTTTTTTTTTAAAAAGGTTTTAAACTTCGGACTTTACAGGTAAATTTCTAAAAAAGGGATATTTTTTTGTTTTAAATTTGAATATATTATTTATTGACCTTTTCTCTTCAATTTGTGATATATAAAACTATTAAACATAAATTAATTATTTACTTTTTAATAGACATTTCAAAATGAGAGGCGTGAATTATTCGACCCCCTGTCTTTCCAAGCTTATAACTCCTCGAAAAATGTTATTCAAGCCCTAATTTTTTTTCAATTAAAGGAGCAACGGTCAAGGTTTCATTAAAAAAAAACAAAAAAAACAATGTGTTTTTTTTTTAAAAGGTTTTAAACTTCGGACTTTACAGGTAAATTTTGTAAAAAAGGGATTTTTTTTGTTTTAAATTTGAATATATTATTTATTGACCTTTTCTCTTCAATTTGTGATATATAAAACAATTAAACATAAATTAATTATTTACATTTTAAGAGAAACTTGAAAATGTGTGACACTTACACAAATGGGGGGGGCGTGAATTTAAAAAAAACCGTTTGTCTAAAATATTATATTCAATTCATTGGAAAGGACATAAAATTTAACATTGACCCTGAAAATATCGTAAAAATAGAATCAATAGAAAAATTTTGATAGATTTTTAAAGTTTAAAAATTGAAAAATATTGAGTTCGGAAAATTCATTACTGTTTAAAAAAAATATATTTCTATTACTTTTAAAACAACTGTAATAGTTTATTTTGGAAGTATAATCCATAAAGAAAATAAATAACCCACTTTTAACAGAGAAATTACCAGATTTTTATATTTTATTCGCAGTTTCGTGTTAGGGGTGTCAAAAATTCCTACAAAAATTCTGATACTGCTAGCTATACAGCTTTCAAAGCTTCACATAGTAAATAAGTAAAAATGCTATGATGAAAGATGGTAGTGGGAAAGTGGACGGGGAGGGAGGACGAATAAAAAGGAGAAAGACATGTTTTAGAAACACCACCAACAATTTTTTATGGTTCCCCCTTTTTATTATTCTTCTTTCCGTCTTTCTTTCTTCTATTCTTTTTTCTTTTCTTCTTTTCTCCCTTGCGCCTTTTCCTTTTCTTCCTTATCTCTTACTTTCTTCACTGATGTGTGTAACGATGGGGCGGGGATATACAAGGGGCAAGGTAAGTCGTACAGTTTCTGACCACAGAAAAACTCTAGTCAAATTAAAAGTATTTTTATAACTGAATAACCTCGATTAAATCTGAAACATGGCATTTTTTTAGCATAGATATGTCAAATCAATATTCCCTTACAGTTGGAACCTATACAGACTAGTATGTTTAAGATTTAGAGCAGTCATCACACAACGCATGCATATATATATATATATATATATATATATATATATATATATAGTCTTTTATTATCTCTATCTTGATCTTCAACCACCCATCCTTTTACCATTCATTCCGATATATAAACACAAACTCAAATCATGCATATATATATATATATATATATATATATATATATATATATATATATAGTCTTTTATTATCTCTATCTTGATCTTCAACCACCCATCCTTTTACCATTCATTCCGATATATAAACACAAACTCAAATCCGCACCTCTATTTGGTCTTATTTACATTAACCAAATCTTATTTTTCACAACATTTGATGGAACCTTCTGAATTCTTCTTCTCACCGTGACGAGGAAGGCCTGATATTTTCATTGAAAACTTTGCTTTAGTATAAGTTGTAATGCCTGAAGAGGTCTCTAGTTATTTGTAACTAGCTGACTAAAACATGCTCATGACTGTGTAGCAACATATTACTGCTTATGTAAAAATAAATAAAGTGTATATATATATATATATATATATATATATATATATATATATATATGCATTATTTTCAGTTGTCTAGCACTTCTTGCCACTGGACACAAGCAGCGGCAGCGCATATTTATGAGAGGTGTGGTTGGGTATCGCACATCACTTGCCCCACAATTACACCGCTACACTGACAGGGCCTATCGATTTTCATTTGAGACGGTACGGAGGCATTGCATATATATATATATATATATATATATATATATATATATATATATATATATATATATATATATAGTAAGTTATAAAAATATATATGGTAATAATGCTACAAAGAATATTTCACGCTTCATCCACGCTAAGAGTCGATAGGCTTATGACCTATAAGCCTAACAAATCCTAGTGTGGAGTAGATGCGTATTATTTTTTCTTGCTTAATTGCCATATATATTTTTATAACTTACTACCTAGCTCTTGGTCCTGTCGGTGGGGCATTAGAATACACCGACTGCCCCCCTGCAGAGGGAAAATCGATTTGATCGGTTTTCGGTCAGAAATTTGGCTATTAAGGGTCAAATTTCAACAATTTTACTGTTGAGAACTCTACTAAACTCTTCCAACAATTTTGAGTCTAAACACTTGAAATTTTACATATAGGTTACTTGAAGATGGATCTCACTTAATAATTCGATTTAAGCCCAAAACAATAAATGTTAAGGGATCATAATAGGGGTCAAAGATTAAAAAATTTGGCGTTTTTTTTTCTTTTCTTGCTCAGCACACACCTCATCAACACCCGGGCAACACCGGGCTGAAATGCTAATATATATATATATATATATATATATATATGCGTGTGTGTGTGTGTGTGTGTGTGTGTGTGTGTGCAGGAACTTGTCTGTCTATTTCGCTGACTAAATCCCCCTCACTTTCTTCAATATTTTAAATAGTGTAATCCAATCCCAGTAAAAAGAAATTAAATTAAATATCCTTGATTCTTTTGCAGTATGTCTTTTTCCATGACACAAGCGACCTAAGGAATCCCTAAGTGAGACTGTATTCTTGTTTTCAAAGCCTGACACTCAAAACTCGAATATGTCATGAATTTGCGTGACGATATCCTGAAGTATCCACGCAGGCATGCAAATACACCCTGCATGCACAACGATATGAATGTGTAAGGAAAGAAATAAGATGAGCGCATAATAATCGCACCGTCAATGGACATAAGCAAAGCACGTTACACGGATATGCATGCTAACAAATCAAAATGGAGAAAAACAATCTCATTCCTCCATGGAAAGGGCAACAATGAAAGAAATGAATAAGTAAATCGAATACACAAACGTGAATATAAAACACACATGCAATTATTTTAGACAAAGGCAATCGAGTTGCAAATCGAACGAAACAAATGAAGTCATCCGTTTTGCTTGTTAGTTGAGGTTTCGACATATTGTTGATCTTCAATATCAATAGAAGATGCCTGCTAGGTATATCTTATATACAATACATACATACACATATTAACATGCACATATATATATATATATATATTTCTATTATTAGAAAGTCGTATTGCTGTCTGTTCATATTTAGTCAATTTGATATGTACAAATTAATTTCACACACTTTTATTTCAGCATGACATCTAATACTATTTATTGAAAAGCAATCTACATTCAATGAGTTATATCATTTGCATATTACATTACTAAATATATATTTAAATAAGAAGCTCAGGTTTAAATTGTTTGTTGTAATATAATCGTTTTCATTGTTCTATTTATAAATATTATTTAAAGTTGATGAATTTAATTAATTTTTAATTTAATTTATATTCAACACATTTTCAATTATAAATAGCTGACAAAAGTTGCATTAAAAACCGGAACTAAGCTTACTTATTTAAACCATGAGAGTTATATTTCCTTTAAGCTGTGAGAGTTTCTCTGAGTTTGATTTTCATAGACTAAAATGGATGTGTCTTTCTTTTTTGCTTCTCTAGATCCAACAAGTGGTCACATTTTGTAACAAGTTATGATAATCGGTGTATCTTAAATAGTATGTGATTAATCCCTTATATACTAATTGTATATATCTTCATTGCCTGGTCGAAATATATTGCCGAGCGGAGGGATTAATCACATACTATTTAAGATACACCGATTATCATATATATATATATATATATATATATATATATATATATATATATATATATATATATATAGTAATTTATAAAATATATATGGCGATTAAGCTACACTGAATATTCGGCATTTCATCCACTATAGGATTCGTCAGGCTTATGCGCGAATTCTGTGGTTGTTTTTCGTTTTTATATATGTTGAGGATTTTAGTTAGCCAATCGCCATATATATTTTATAAATTACTAACTAGCTCTACCTACGTATTGAGCACTTTTGAAGTAAATACTTAAAGTTTACGCATAAAACTATACTTTCGTATATTAATTTTATGTGAGTAAATGAAGTAGTTATATATATATATATATATATATATATATATATATATATATATATATATATATATATATATATATATTCGATTGGCAAACTTTTAGAATAATTGTAAAGAAGTGAACCATAGCGGAAATTCAGTCGACTAAAATAAGATGGAAAACAGGGTGAGGAAAAAGAAAAAAAATGGGGGAAGTTACATGCAACAAATGTACAATTCAGTAAAATAAATAAGTCGATTAAAAACAAGATCGGTAAAATACACCCGAAGCGCTTTTCGTTCAGACTAACTCCATTCCACTACCAAATATTCTAAAAAAAAAAAATAATTTTAAGACTTATACCCTTGAAAAGTTAGTTTGAACGAAAAGCGCTTCGGATGTATTTTAACGATCTTGTTTTTAATCGACTTATTTATTTTACTGAATTGTACATTTGTTACATGTAACTTGCCCCATTTTTTTTCCTTTTCCTCACTCCGTTTTCCATCTTATTTTAGTCGACTGAATTTCGGCTATGGTTCACTTCTTTACAATTATATAAATATATTCATATATATATATATATATATATATATATATATATATATATATATATATATATATATATATATATATATATATATATACCCTGTGTATCGCTTTATTGCAGATCAATTTTTTTTTTCATTTGGAAATTACTATGAAACGCAGAGAAGTGAAATTCAGAACACTGGAAGAGCATAACAAAGTGCCTTGTTTCCCTGATTTTTGTGGTGTTTGATAAATATTTTTTAAATCATGCGAATTTTTTCTGATAATTTTAAGTGTGTATCATTCATTTCAAGTCTCCCAAAATAAAAGTGGAATGGAAATATACGTAGTTTTTTAATGAAAAATCAAATTACTCATATGTAAACTTATTTAACACATTTACTACTTTTAGTTGTATATCCTTTTATAGAGAAGTGAAAACAGATGCACATAAAAATAACCATTTAACATTTCACAAAAAAAATCCAAAACTTTCCTTTCAAAAGTGAAACCGTTATTAACGGAAAAACAATGGCTCAAAAATATCTTTTTTGCACGAATAAGATGTCTACTGGAGAGAACTTGAATGCCTACTAGACACTATCTTCAAGTTTCTAAGGTCTCTCTGCACAGGGATTTGTCAGAACAATCTGGCATGAGGATACTTTTCCCTAGAAGTAAACCCTGACCAAGTATTCAAAATCACGTTGTATTCGCTGGTCAAATAAGATCCTTTCACTATGACTAACTCACATTAGTTTTTACAAGGAACTGCGCACCTTCTCCAAGTGGTGTTACCTCAATAATAGTACGAAGCTGGATACTCGACTAGACTAGATAAATTCTTGTCCTGGAATCCAGTAAGATCAAGAAAACAAAACAAAAGATCTACATCAAAATATGACAATGGTAAATTGGGGAGAGGAATTTTATGTTCTCAATTTGTTTACTAACTCAGTGCTTCAGAGATAAAGAACTTAAACGGAACATTCGAATGTCTATGAATCTCATATATAGTACAAGTGTTAGTCCCAGGTCGTTGCCCCCTTGCTTTCTGAGAACTTCGACTGAAGTGTTATAAAACAAGAGTTGAAATCATGATAATATTCTTTACCAAAGAATTGTAAATAATATTCCTGAATATTTATCCCAACGAACCTCAATCACAAAGCCCTATGTAAACGTCGGTGAAGTCATATGTCAGAATAATGCCGACGTTTTATGACAAACCAGCAACTGAGAGCACAGAAAAGAAATTAAATGATTTGATGAGTGAAAAACAAGAAAACAATGCAATACCATAAAAGAGCATAGAAGAGTTAAAGCAAAAGTACATGAACATATTCAATAATGACATACTTATATTTGATGAGAAAAGAGTCATTATAGCCAGAAAAGACAAAGGTTTGCTCAAAAATAGATTTAAAATGCCTGACTACAAATAAATCGCAGAACAACGATACGAGCATGTATTTTTGCTCATTAGGATTGAGCCATTCCCAGATACAAATTGTTTCAAGTGATCCACAAGACGCAGTTTCGTGTCGCAACCACTCTCTGCGGCAAACATGTGATTGACATGCAGATTCAGAAAGGCATCTTGTAGCATTTTTGCCGATACACCATTACGTACAGTTCCGCCTTGTCGCCTACCTGCCAGGCGAGTTTATTCGGAGGTGCATCTCCCCCAGTGAATGAAACACGCCAACCTAAAAATTGCTACGATCCGGCGCGGTACATATAGCGCCTAGCCGGTGTGTCAAAGTGATTGTGCCGTACGTATATCTATATAAACTTATCTAGTTCTAGATTAATTCCAATCTTTATATAAAATCTCTCATAACTGCTGATATTCTTCTCACTCATATGTTTTATATGTACCATTTGATTTATATATTTATGTATTATTATGATTGATTATTTATTTAGTCATTTAATGCATTCATGTTAACTAATCTTTATTTTCTACTCTATATTTTATAAGTTATTTTCTAGACGATTGCTTAGATTTTCCCCAGTGTTCTGGTAAAATGCGACCCACTTTAATCAGTTCGAAATTATATTGTCTATAAATTATATTGTCTATAAATTATATTGTCTATAAATTATATTGTCTATACATTATATTGTCTATAAATTATATTGTCTGTAAATTATATTGTCTATAAATTATATTGTCTATAAATTATATTGTCTATAAATTATATTGTCTATAAATCTAGCTGTAGTCATTTTAAAACAATTTCCCCAAAAAGGTTGAAATTCGATTTCTCCATGTTTATCCTTCTTTTTTAGAGAGCTCGCAACTTTCATGGGTTTTTTTCTTTTTTTGAAGAGCTAAGTATTTTCTTTCGTTATATGGCGTCGAATTGTTCAAGGTCGCCTGACGAAGTCTCATTGACTGTATATATATATATATATATATATATATATATATATATATATATATATATATATATATATATACACACAAATATAAATATATATATATATGTATAAATATATTTATATTATATATATATATGTCAAACAAGTGATAAAAGGCTATATCCTAAATTTCATGATGTGGATCATATTACAATCTATTCCATCAACTACTTAGGCATTCACAATTCCTAACAGCAACTAATCCGTAGCTCAAAATCAAATATTATTAATATTATTTATATAATTCCTTATCTTATTCGTATATCTATCTATCAAATTATAATTTTCACATAATTTCCTTCATGCGTAACTTTCTATTTTTACTATTATTCTTATTATCACTATTATTACTCATGTACAGTATACAGTGTTTTTAAATGTTTATTGTGTTTATGTGTGTATGTGCCTTTGTGTGTTTGTGTATGTACGTATGTATATATTTTTTTATAATTTGTTGTATTATTTGCTCTATTCTTGGAAGCGATTTCATGTTATTTTACCAGTATGAAATATACATACTTCCACCTCAATGGCCATAGAGAAATGTGATCACCTGTTTCCAATATCAACCGTTTTTTTTCTGTTATTTATAAAAAAGAAAAATATATCCGCTTATCTCTTACATGTCATTACCTACTTCCGGTTTGTGATCCTGCTGTGTAACCTTAAATCAAACTTTGCTTCAAAAGGACAACGGATAAATTTTTAAAATATAAATTATTTTTTAAAAAATGAATTATACTCATTTAAGTCAAATTATCTGAAACCAAGTTTTTCATTTGTAACTGGCAATTTTCCACATGAGAATTTTCGTAAAGTCATAAAAATTATAATTTTAGAAATATAAACTACTGGATTAAGGTTGTATAAATCCTTGGACCAATATTATTCCTGATATTCATTAACTGCTATTCCATATAATATTCTGTCCGAAATTCGTATATTTGTTCATAATGCAACGCTCTATAACAGGGAAAGACGGATGTACGCAAATCTAACGCACTGGCAGAATCATTAGAAAATGACCTTCAGACCGTAATGGAATGGAGCCTTAAGTGAATGGTAACATTTAATGCTAGTAAGACTAATCTGCTCTACCTTAACAATTTACAAGAGGCATTTCCAAACACACACACACACATGCATATATATATATATATATATATATATATATATATATATATATATATATATATATGAGGTGTGGGGTGGGGGTGTTTATTTCAACCGAGGTGATTTTTATTTAAACCATTACAAATTGTTTCAATAGACAGGAAAATAAATTATCCTGCCGATCTCGTCAGACGATTCAAGCCAAAATAAATTAGATGAAAAGGTTCTTTTAAATTACGTATGGGTATAAAAAAAACCGAGAGTTTAAGTTCTGTATAGAAAGGGGAGAGGAAGGAGTGAGATAAAGAAAAAGGAAAAGAAAAGGGATGGTGAGAAATATAGATCATATTTATAATTAAAATTGAAATTAAAAATTAATATCAAGAAAGAAATTAAAATGAATTAAAATGAAGAGAGGTGATGGTTTGTTAAAAGGTCTAAAATATAGGATTAATAGCATATAATATAAATACTAGCAGGACCCGTTAACCGGGGTTGCCCGGTGGTAGCATGCAACCCCCTCTGCGTAAAAATTTAAAATACGGCTGTTTTTGTTGTTGCCCAACACCAACCTCTTCATGTTAAAAATCGCTTTCGGAATAGACACCCCATTTTGTGCTTGGAGGTGGGGTCGTCACAAAATTTGCTGGAAGGTTCAGGGTATTTTTCATGGTATGGTTAAGGGTAAAGTTCAGGGCAAGATGTTTTTGGTGGCAAGACTGGAGGTCTGGTGGCAAAAAAACTACCGAACCCTGTTTCCCTTAAAGGGAACTAAATTCTTGTAGTCACCTGGACGTTATCAAGTATAAATGTAAATGCTATTTAAGAAAGTGACCATTTTAAGTAAGCTGTAAAATTAAACATTATAAACAGAACGGTTTATTTTAATAATAAACACTAGTGAAATAGGGGGGAAAAACGTATATTTGCTTTTCCTATAAACTAATAAAAAAGAAGTAATCCAAGCCTTTTATATGACAAAAAATGGAAAAATACAATAACCATCCGCAGAAGTCAGAAGCGAACATGTAGCGAAAGTTGTAGAAGGAGTTGCGAAGTAGGGAAACTCTTTAACTTAATGCTCCACGATTAACGTAGGACATTACGCCCCTCGAAATGACTTCTTTAAACAAACAATCACTGAAAGTGACTCGTTCGGTGGACATCTTTTTATTTACTTTCGAAAACGATATCTATGTTCAAAGTAAACGTACATGTTATTTTAATAATCAATGTGTTAAATATTAAATGTATTAAGGTCGAAGAAAAAACGGGTCTGTACTGCCAAAATAGCCTAATCAGTTGTTTCATGTTTTCAATAAGTGTATAATAGGTATCTCCAACGCACGCCACAGTTTTACCCCCCGTATGTAACACCATGCGTCTGTAATGTAATATCCTAACGTTTTTACCATTTAAAAGAAGAAGCTTTAAATAAACTGGTAATATTTTTTTTTAAATTACAGCATACAAAATAATGAAAAATGCGAGACAAAAACCGTGTTTACATTATCGACGCTTTAAAACAACGTTCCTATGTAGTGACACTTGTGAAGCCGTAGACATACCCACGTTTAAAAAAATCTAGCAAAAATCAAATAATAGTCATATTGTTTCATTTTGTGTGGTCGCATTTTGGGTGTTGTAACTCGTTACCTGATTTTGTTTGCACATGGGGAAGTTGGGTGTGTTTATTTCGAAAGCCGTTCTTAATATGGAATTGTTGGCTGTGTTTATACTACGTTGAGGACAGCTCGTTAGAAAATACCAAAATAACTTTCCATACACAAACAAAGCTAAAATATATGGTACTTATGTATTTTTTTTTGTACCGCGCTGGAATAATAACGGAATTTGATGATTGTACAACAAATGCCCACAGTCCACTCGGGAATGCTGATCATGCTGTGATAATGGTAGAAATCGCCCTAAATTATCGCCCTAAAACTGAAGACCCACTACTTAAAACAACGAGGTATTACAAAAGGGCTGGCTGGGAAGCCATCAGGGAACTCATAAGAGATGCCCCATGGTGAAATATATTTTTTCTTCCAGCGGAACAGTGCCCAAATAAGATAACTGAATGGTTCAAAACTGCAATTGAAGCACATGTTCCCACATGGAAATTCTATAGCAAGCCCCACTTTCTCCAATGGTTTACTTCTACGTATACAGCTGTCATTGCTCAAATGCAGCATGTGTACCGAAGATTCAACAATTCAAACAGGCAGAAGTATATAGAAGCTAGAATTGTAAGAGAGAAATAGCGACAGCTAAGCCAGAATACACTGAAACCACCAGAAACGTATCGATGCACAGAAATTAGGAACCCGTGATTTTGGGAAAATCTACAACAGTGTAGTAAATAATGGGCAGTCAATGATTCCCCCACTATCAAACAATCATGAAGTTCCTTGCACGGCAACCGAGAAGGCTAACCTACTTGCGAGTCAGTTTGCCTCAAACTCCACATTAGACCCGGCACATCACTTCCTCCCTGACTTTCTTTTGCGGACAGACGCCACACTAGATGATTTGAAAATCACCCCTTCTCAGGTACATGGTATCATAAAAAAACCTAGACACCTCAAAAGCAAGTGGACCCGATTTCATCCCGGCTGTGCTATTTAAAAATGCTCTGCTGGGGTTGCTCCAGTTCTCTTCAAACTTTACAATAAATGCCTAAACGAATCTTGCTTTTCCGACTGCTAGAAAACCGCTTCTATAGGACCAGTCCTGAAGAGTTCTGGTGAAAGAACCGACCCATTAAATTATCACCCCATTAGCTTTCTCCTGCTTTTCGCCAAAATATTTGAGTCCTTAATTAATCAAGCCCTACTCCAACAACTTACAGCTGCTAGACTCCTGACCGGCAAACAATATGGATTTAGGCACGCCCGTTCCACAACAGATATCTTAACTATAATTTCTGAACGTATATACCGTTCACTGGACAGAACAGGGGAGGTTAGAGCTGTAGCCCTCGATATATCTAAAGTTTTTGACAGGGTATGGCACGATGGACTTCTAAGGAAAATTAGATCATATGGTATCACTGGAAGAATACATAATGTAATTAAATCCTTCTTAATAAGAGAAAAATCCAAGTTGTCCTCGACGGTGGTACATCTGATCAATATGATATAAATGCGGGAGTACCTCAAGGTTCTATCCTTGGAAATTTATTATTCCTGATATTCATAAATGATAAAATTGTTTCTGAGATGGATATATTTGCTGATGACACCACTCTCTATAACAGGCACAAAGAGAAAGAAAATGAACACATATCTAAGGAAATGGCAGAAACACTCGAGGATGACCTCTAATCTGTAGTGGAAGCGAGACAAAAAATGGATGGTCACATTCAATGCTGCCGAGATTAAGCTTGTTTCCTTTAATAATTACAAGATACCTTCTCTACCACCAATAGCTATGGTCAAGAACACATTACCCGAAATTACATCCTTTAAACACCTCGGCCTAACGCTTACAGGGAACATGAACTGGAATAAATACATTGAGAGCATTGCCAAGGCTGCTGCAAAGAAGGTGGGATCTCTCTATCGTGCTACAAAACTACTTACGACTGAAATTATCCTATACCTCTATAAGGCCACCATTCGTTCATGTATTGAGTACTGTTGTCACATTTGGGCTGGTGCATCTGCTGATTGTCTTTCACTCCTGGACAGGATTCAAAAGAGAGTCGCTAACCTGATAGGTCCTGAACTGTCATCTAAGCTTCAGTCTCTGTCCCATAGAAAAAATGTTGTATCCCTCTGCCTGTTTTACAAGTACTTTAATGGTGAATGCCCTGACGAACTGAAAGCACTTGTACCCCCTCAACGTGTCTACCCCCGACAAACTCGACAAGAAGCAAAGTTTCACACCTTACCACAGTAGATATCTCTAGGTTTAAGAAAGCCTTCTACTCCAATAGTTTCTTCTCCAGAACTGCTAGATTTTGGAACTCCCTTCCGGGATTCTGCTTTCCCAACTGTACTGACATGCAGAAGTTAAAATGTAATGTAAACAAACATCTTGCTTCATAATGCCCCTGCAATTATGTCCCTGATAGTAGCCCCCTACTTCAAAGTGGCACTGTACCTTGTTTTGGGTGAAAATTGAATAAAAAAACAAAAATATTTCGAAAGCCATTCTGAACATTGGGAAGGGTTTTTTAAAACTATTCTGTGCTTTCACCTAACAATTTAATAACAATAAAAAAAATCGTTAAACTTGAATTTAATGTGATAAAACTATTTAAAATAGCGCGGTACCCAAAATACATAAGCACCAAAAATATATTTGTTTACTAATTCAAAGAAACCAAACTTTTATTAAGAAAAAAAAAAAAGAAAAACAATTATTTTTTTAAATTGCCATAAAAAATAAATATAAAAGAAAAAGAGGTAGATGTAGTTTGCTTAAAGCATTGTATAGTATGTAGTTAAATAGAATGTGTAGAAGGCGGTACAATGCAGAGGTAATGGAAAGACACAAGCTGAAGAAAAATTTATGTTATTATTACAGTAATTTTTTGTTTTGTTTTGTCTTCTTTTTTATTTGTTTGTTTACTGAATTCTTTTCGCTCGGTATAATCCAGCGGTTTCCGTCGTCCGCCGGGCGTTGTCGAGCAAGACTCACGGAAGTAAAAACACGAAATTTAAAAAAAAAAAACAAAAAACTCCGATTTCTTCTTGGTCAAATAACACGCCAAATAAGTAATAAATCAATATTGTATTCGTTAACGGAAATCAGTTATTATATACAAAAGTATAAATATATAATTGTAAAAACATTTATTTAAAAGTCTGCGTAGGGAAATCTAATTTTAATAAAACAAGTTCGTACGGAAAACAACATTGTACAAAAAGTTAAAATAATTAGAAAGTGCGCGTATAAAAAAGTACAAAAATGGTATTTTAGTAATAAGTAAAGGAAAAAGTAAATCGTTCTTACTAAAGTAATAAAAGTGGACCTACATCTATTCTAGTAATAATAAAAGTAAAGTTCACTTCGTTTTCGTTTCAAGAACCATTGTTTCATTTTGTGTGGTCGCCTTTTGGGCGTTGTAACTCGTTACCTGATTTTGTGTGTTGTGATTTTGCGTGTTGTAACTCGTTACCTGATTTTGTTTAAACAAATGATCAATCAAGTGCTCCGGCAAAGTAGCGCCGGTTCTCTCTAAACTTTACAACAAATGCCTTAAGGAATCTTGCTTTCCTGCCTGCTGGAAAAATGCTTCTGTGCTACTATTTTTACAAGTATGCTGGTGAAAAAAGTGACCCAGTAAATTACCGCCCCATTAGCCTCCTCCCACTTTTCGCCAAAATATTTGAGTCCATTATAAACCAAGCTCTAGTCCATCACCTTACAGATGCTAAACTTCTGACCGATCAACAATACGGATTTAGGCAAGCCCGTTCCACAGCAGACATCATAACTGTAATATCTGAGCGTATATACCATTCACTTGACAAAGCAGGGGAGGGTAGAGCGGTAGCTCTAGATATATCTAATGGTTTTGACAGGGTATAGCACGAAGGTCTTCTCAGGAAAATCAGATCATACAGTATCACTGGAAAAATCTTTAACATAATAAAATGCTTCTTAGATAAGAGAAAAATCCAGGTTGTCATCGACGGTCGTATATCTAAACAATATGATATAAATGCGGGAGTGCCTCAGGTGTCTATCCTTGGACCTCTATTATTTCTAATATTCATAAATGACCTCCCTGACAAAATTGTCTGTGAGATGGGTATATATTCATATGACACCACTCTCTAAAACCGACACGACAGGAAAACAAATTAAAACATATCTAGAAAAACACTAGAGGATGACCTCCGATCTGTAATGGAATGGGGACAAAAATGGATGTTCACATTCAATGCTGCTAAGACTAAACTTGTTTCCTTCAATAACTACAAGAACTTTCTCTACCACTAATAGCAATGGCCAACGACTCTTTATCTGAAAGCACATCTTTTAAATTCCTCGGCCTAACGTTCACAGGAAACATGAGTTGGAAAAATTACATTGAGAGCATTGCCAGAAATGCTGCGAAAAAGGTAGGTTCTCTATACCGTGCTAGAAAGCTACTAACGCCCGAAAGTATCCTGTACCTCTATAAGGCCACCATTCGGCCATGTATTGAGTATTGTTGTCATATTTGGGCTGGTGAATCTGCTACTAGTCTGTCACTTACAGGGTTCAAAAGAGAGTTGCCAACCTAATAGGTCCTGAACTGTCATCTAAGCTTCAGCCTCTGTCCCATCGATGTAATGTAGCATCCCTCTGCCTGTTCTACAAGTATTTCAATGGCGAATGCTCTGACGATCTACAAGCACTTGTACCCCCACGACGTAAGTACCCCCGACAAACCCGACAAGCAGCAAAATTCAACCCCTTCACAGTTGAGATCCCTAGATGTAAGAGAGCTTTCTACTCCAGTAGTTTCTTCCGAGTTCCTGCTTCCCCAACTGTACTGACATGGAGAAGTTCAAGTGTAACGTGAACCGACATCTTGCTGCCAAACTCCCCACATAGTACCCCTGTAGCTTATATCCCTGACAGTAGCCCCTTACAGCAAAGTGGCAATGTGCCTTGTTTGGAGTGAAATTGTAATAAAAAAAATCCAAAAAATATCTAAGTTATGAGTTTGCAATAGAAATATCTTTTAGTTTTAAAGTATAATTTCTTTACAAAAAATACAAAATTTCAGATTTTAAAGTAGAAATAATTTAAAAATAAAACTTATTCATCTATAAACAGAAAATTGTAATAAAACACGGTACTTATGCCGGTTATAAATATCCGGACCATAATCAAAAATAATTAGAAGCTTTTCGTTTTAGTTTCCTCAGAAACCATTGTTTCATTTTGTGTGGTCGCCTTTAGGATGTAATAACTCTTTATCAATTTCTTTCTTTTTTTTGCGAAGCAATATCTAATCTGAGTAAAAACACGAATTAACACGTACATATATCTAAAACTTCTGACGATATTAAACCCAAGTACAAGAAACGAATGTTTACGTATATAAATGACCGAGTTTTTTTTTTTTTAGTGGCGAACCGTTCGTTTAATGCTGAGAAAACTAAATAGCGGAATTTTAGTATGTCTATCTCTCAGCCAATCGGCTGGATCGGATTTCGAGACGGGAGAAATTGTAAATTGTGTAGATTAAAAGTAGTGTATAAATTTAGTTGGCAGACAATGACGGCGTAGATACAATGAAGCAGGAAAAAGATAAATCCACGTGATAGAATAATGGGGTCGTAAGATGACTTATGGAATGGGGGGGCATAATTTAAACTGCTTCCTTTATACGATATGAAAATGATGATAATTGCCCTCCTAGGAATAAAAGTAATGCTTCAATATTATGAATTAATGTATTTAAAATGTCGTTCTATAGTTAAATAAGAAAATGGCTAATATAGTAAAGCTAACAAATTTGTTTGTGCAATCTGTTGTTGAAAACCTACGATATTTTGGCCCAAAGGGGGAAAACTGCGCCTCTTTTATTATGTATTGGTATAAAATAAAACAAAATTGTAAAAGGAAAAGGAAAGGGAAAACATGACGAAGTTAGAAAGAGAGACAGAATGGGATAAATAACAAAGAAAAGTACGAGGGGCGTGCAATAAGTAATGCTCCTGACCCACTTCCAGTTGTCTGATCTAGTTGAAATTTTGCATGTGCAATGATTTATATCTCTACGGGTTATGTGGCACATTACAGCTCTGAACTAATTGTGGTTTCTGTTTTACAGGTGTTTGACCTGAGTCAGGTGTGAAATGGAGCCTGTTGAATGTCAAGCAGTTTCCGGTTTTTGTATTTGAAAGGACGCACACCACGGGAGACTTTTGATGAAATGAAAGAAACTTATGATGATAATGCCCCATAATATGACCTTGTAAAACGCTGGCATTCTGAATTCAAACATGGGCGGAAGTCTGTAGAAACAACTCCCAGACCTGGTCGCCCCTCTTCTCCCATTGATGAGGCATTTGTCTGTCAAGTTTAGGCTGCCATTTTGAAAGATCGGCGGATTACTATTCGCCAATAGCCCAAGATATCAAGATTAGTACAGGGTCTGTAGAAACTATCATTCATGACCATTTACATATGCATAAGGTGTCTGCCAGATGTATCCCTAGGTTGCTCACACCATTCCAGAAGCGGGAACGCGTCAAGTGCTCGAGGATGAATTTGGAGATGTGCCAAGAAGATGAGTCAAAGTTTTTCAAAAGACTGATTACACAGAATGAAACCTGGGTCTATCACTATGATCCCGAGACCAAGCCCAACCAATGCAGTGGAAGCACTTGGACTCACCACCCCCAAAGAAGGCAAGGGTGCAGCCCTCCGCTGGCAAGGTCATGCTCACAGTCTTCTGGGACCACGACGGAGTAGGGAATAAAAGTTAAAGAACTATTATTATTTTTTTTTATATATATATTACTAATGAAATAAAAGAGAAATCATTATTATTTTATAATTTATACTAAGGAATGAAAGATAAATAACTATTACCATTCTTACTATTATCTATAAATAGATAAGTATTATTTTATAATTAACTATTATTTTATAATCTTACTATTATCTATAATTTTATAATTATTACTAATTGAAAAAAGGATAAATAACTATAATTTCATAATTATTACTAATGGAGTAAAAGATAAAAACTATTATTGTATAATTATTACTAATTTGATAAAGGATAAATTATTATTATTATTATTTTTTTTATTATTATTATTATTATTATTGTTATTATTACTATTATTATTATTATTACTATTATTATTATTATTATTATTATCATTATTATAAAATTAATAGTTATTATCCTTTATTCCATTAGTAATAATTATTTAAAAAAATGTTATTTATATTTTATTCCATTAGTAATCACTAGTGGCGGTACCTGGCGATGTCCGGGTGTTTTGAGGTGTGGTTTTGGGTAAATCAAAACAAAAGAATAAGCGAAGACTTATTGCCCGGCTGTTTGTGTCGGAAAGTGAGATTTCGAAGTGTGCTTTTGGGTAAATAAAAAAAGACGTTGCCCGGATGTTTGTGTCGGGAGGGGGGGGGGTAAAAAGTTTTGGTAGGTAAGTAGGAAGGATTGAACCTTAAGCCTTAAGGCGAACTTGGAAAATAAAGTGTGAAAAAAAAACCATGCGAAGCTAACCACTGGGCCAGCAAGAAGCAGTAGAGAAATATTTGAATTTATTTAAGTATTAAGAATTGGCAGATGCCCATACTTGACGACTTAATGAGGTCAACTTTGACTGCGGGGCAGTATTTTATTTACTGCAGGACAGTTTTGTTTTTTTTTTTGTTTTTTTATTATACGAAAAATCCGAATCCAGACGCAGCGATCGAAAAATGTTGAATATTTAGTTTTTCAAGGTCGGGCAAATTAAATACACACTTTGTTATCTCGTATATGTTATCATTTAGACGTGATATAAATGTTTTAAGAAGGAGCGACTCCGGCGAGAAGGCCGAGCAAAAAACCCTTTTGCGGACATACACGAAAATGTTCACACATACACACACACACACACACACACACAAACAAACAAATATTTTCGCTTTTATATATATAGATAACGATAATAGTTATTTATTATTTATTCCATTAGTAATAATTATGAAATAATAATAATTTATCTTTTACTTTACCAGTAATAATAATAATAATAATAATAATAATAATAATAATAATAATAATAATAATAATAGTTGTTGTTGTTGTTGGGTTTTTTCTCAATTATAAATAATTATAAAATAATAGTTATATATCTCTCATATGTTTCCTTAAATAAAATTGACCGACCTATGTTAATTAAAACCCTGATGGTTTCGAAAATAAACTAAAAGAAAACTTTGAATCCTTAGATCCTTCCTCTTAAGTTAACTAAAATTCCTTAATGAATATATTCCAGCTTCGATCTTATTTGACAACTTTTACTTTTATAATTATGAATCTATAATTATTATTCCTTTCATTCATATAAAAAAAAGATCAAATTAATTTTATTGGACGCATGTATTTAAGTTTTAACTGTACGTATCTTTGCTCTATCTGCCCCACCACCACTACAGTAGCCGGAGACCATAGGAACTTTAACCAAATTATGACTTACTGTTACTTTTGCTTTCTCGTGACACGTTTTAGAATACTTTTTTTTTCATTATTCATCCCCTTCTGTATCTCTTTCTAACTTCGTCATATTTTCCCTTTCTTTTATTAAGTTTACGATTTTACTTTATTTTATATTATTTGCTATTAATCTTATTTTTTTGACCCCTTTGAACAAACAATCACCTTTCTTCATTTTAATTCATTTTATTTTCTTCCCTTCTATTCTTAATTTTTAATTTCACTTCTAATTATAAACATAATCTATATTTCTCAACCATCCCTTTTCTTTTTCTTTATCTTTTCCCTCACTTCTCCCTCTCCCATCTCTATCCAGCACTTCAACTCTTAGTTTTTTTTTATATACCCATACATAATTTTAAAGAACCTTTTCCTTCGAATTCATTTTGGCTTAGATTCGGTGACGAGATCGGTAGGATAATTTATTGATGCAACTTGTAATGATTTAGGTAAAAATCACCTAGGTTGAAATAATAAAAACAGATTTAGCTCTACTAACATATTGAGCACTATTTCCACTATTTTCTTACCAAATATAGTTCCTAATATATAAATATATATATGTATGCATATATATATATATGTGTGTGTGTGTGTGTGTGCCTGTGTGTGTGTGCCTGTGTGTATGCATGCGTGTATGTATGTGCATGTATGTATATATTCAGGCAAACATTATTAAAAACAACAGAGATACCTTGCTTAATGATTCTTTTTTCATTTTTTCGATCTTTCGTAAGATTGTTTTAACTTCAAGATGGAAGGTATTTACAAATGTTCCATGGTTCACACGAGCGCTTTCGATTCTTTCTTGAATCATCATCAGGTGGAGATAAAATATTAAAAATAGAAGTGAAATATGTAGTTACGAATGATAAAAAGAGTCAATGAAAAGTCGATTAAGATATACATTTACGAGTGATAAAAACTCGATTAAAAATTAGGATAATAAAGGGCAATGTTAGTAAAACCAGTCGTATACTGGTTATGCTAAACATTTCAGCACATTATTGCTACTTTCAAAATTAATGCTATTTATAGATGGGTGCTGGGTTTTTATATATAGTGCTTCAAGTATTTTTAATTTTTTACAATTACTTTCTCGTTGCAAAATCCTTGTGTTGTCCACGAGGACCTTTCTAAGATTAGAGGGGGCAGCTATGTATATATATATATATATATATATATATATATATATATATATATATATATATATATATTATTTGAGTACAAATATCACGTATTTCTGCGTACGAATGTAGATATATGTTTGTTTATTTTAGAGTATATATTTAAATATCCAGGTGTTAACTGATGTGTACCATATGTGTAAGACTTTTACTTCGAATACGAGTCTATCTATGTGCTAATATGTATGTATGCGTCCGGGCTTATATATGTACGCTGCTGTATATTGGCCATTTAATATTAGGTCCGACTCAAAAAAAAGTGCGTTTGTATGCACCTATTTTATATACCTTATATACGGTCATATGTGTTGTTTTATGAAAACGCGATTCACCAGGAAAATCTCATCTCACATGAAATATTTTATGCTTTTTACTAATTCAAAATATGTTATTACGACCCGTGTCAAATTATTAATATAATCTCTCAGTTATACACGCAAAGGAATTGACGATAATACTGTGCTATTAAATCTGAACTGGTTGAATGTACGAAAAAAAAATGGAAGCAATTGATTTCATATGAAATAATATAGTAAATATGTATTTCGAATTATTTCATGCATTTGTGATTGTCTATTAAGTTGACAAAGAAGACGAAATAAGCTGGAAATTGCAAAACGATTTGCTCGGTTGGTGTTCAGTCTAATCCGACTCACTCGTTATAGAATATTGCACATCTATATTAACACCTATGAGACAGCTGCGGGAGTGTGTATTTGATTCTCTTGTGTCAACATAACTTACACGTTAAATTATTATTCGTAATTTATATCGTATATTCATTGACGTCAATATTTTAATAGAGTAAACCACCACTAATCAATAGACATCCACTCTTTCAAAACAAACTGAACCAGTTTTAAACACTTTTTTGGCTGATGTCCCTTGACATGTAAAGTAGTTCCAAATGAATATAACAGTATTAAAGGCAAAATATAGTAATTAAAATGGAACACGTACATCAAGTCTGTTGCTAAGGTCGCTGGAAAGATGGTGGGTTCCTTCTACCGCTCCAGAAGATATCTCACTACTGATGCAATTCTCTATCTACATAAAAGCCAAGTACGTCCAAGGATGGAATACTGCTGCTATATCTGGGCAGGATCTGCTAAAAATAGCTTATCCTGCCTTGACAGAGAACAAAATAGACTTCGTGGCTTAGTGGGGGATGCCCTTTTCTCTTCCCTTCAACCTCTCTCCCACAGAAGAGACGTTGCGAGCGAGCCTGTCTTTGTTTTACCGTTATTTCCATGGCAAGTGCTCGTCTGAACTCCAATCTATGGTCCCCCTCGACAATTCTTTATGAAAAACACCCGTCTAGCTGAAGCCACTGTCAAAACTTTTCCCCACTCTCTATCTGTGCCTAAATCAAAACGTAGATTCCATGAACACAACTTCTTTCTTAGAACAGCACGCCAGTGGAACTCTGTTCCGTCTGCCTGTTTCCCCCCTGACTACAACATGGATGTCTTCAAATCCAACGTAAACAAATTCCTGATGAACCGCCTCTTAAGTAGACACTTTATGAAATCTCAACACTAACGTACAACGTACTGTACACGCAATAACCCTTATCCCTGAGTGGCTTCCGGGCCTTGATAAGTGGTGACCTCCTTGTAAAAAAAGTATCGTCTAGAGGTTACAAAAGAGCAAGGTTTTGATTGCTATCATTTGTGTGATTATATATATATATATATATATATATATATATATATATATATATATATATATATATATATATATATATATATATGTTGTTTGTTTTGGTTTTAGCGATATGTTTTGAATGAATTCAATTATTTACGGAAGTGCATTTTAACCTAAATGCGAGTTGAGAATAATTTCCGCTTTAACCAACTTGGTAACCCACATGGGGAGCGGTATATATATTATTTTTTTAGAATATAATTATCCACTGACACATGTTTCGTCGTCTACGACTCATCAGAGTGGCGGAATCTAGCGAGTTTGAATCTCGCTAGATTCAGCCACTCTGATGAGTCGTAGACGACACAACACGTGTCAGTGGATAACTATATTTTTAAAAAATAATATATATATGTATATGTATATATATATATATATATATATATAATTATTGTATCTACATAATTAGTCTTAAAACTAGAATATAGTAATAACCCCACCCACTAAGATACCTTGACCAGGATAGATTCTATTTCACTTTTCTTCTCCTCTCTCACTCTCTATTGCTTTCTTTGCCACACCTCTACCCCTAATACCCACCCACCCCTCCCCATGAATTAGCCCCCTCCCTTTTTCCAGGGTGTAAGTCAAACTTAGGTATCTTTGTTATTTACAAAATGAATGAACCTTCATGTTGGTTTCAGTGTCGCCCCTTTTTTCGGTCTGATTAGGTGGATCTCTCTAAATTGAGATTCCACTGAAACATGTACGCACATATGTAACCAATAATATATGTATAATAAACATACTACTTACCTGTTCTGTCCTCTATTGAGCACTTTTTAATAAACCCAGTTGTTTCCATTTGGGTTTACATATAGGAAACCCAACTATACAACCATTGCACCACATATTACAGATTACCTCCTGAAGCTATGGACAATGGTTGTTCTAATTGGACGTATAACATAGAAGGTATCTCCTTTTCTACAAAACAATCAAAATAGCAGCACTAAGAAAAACTTTAGATTTAAACGCATGAAACCTCCAATTATAATCCCTCCAAATATAATTTCTCAACTTACACTCCTTGAAAAGAATCTCGACATCCTTGAAAAAACATTGAATTTTACAAAAACAAAAACTTCCAGAAAAGAAAAAATCGATAATGTGTAAAAAAGATTAGAAAAGCTAGTGGATAACTATATTTAAAAAATATATATATATATATATATATATATATATATATATATATATATATATATATATATATATATATATATTAAATAGCCTTCTTGTAAAAGGCAGATAAAACTAGTAATTTATACAACCTCAAACAAAAATAATACAGGCACTTAATGATAAAAAACATAACGAAAAATTATTAGAGGGAAACCAGCACCATAATTAGCAGGGGAAATAAAGAAATTACGGAGGATCTTCAGACTAGGGACAGGGTTATAAACAACTAAAATGAGATGTACATCTTACTCAAGACTGATAAACTTGACATCATGATGTAAATAAGTTAACGTGTGTCTGAAATTAACTTTAATAATAAAAGATGATTTTCTAGAAAGCTTCACGTTGTTTATATAATAAACGTACTATACACTTGTTCTGCCCCCCCCCCCCGATTGAGGACGCTTTAATAAACACACGGGTTTCAGTGGATATGCATATAGATATAGGAAACCAAAATATACAATCATTATATCGATTTTTTTCTTTTAACTCCCATATATATATATATAGGTGAGTTTAAAGAAGATATAATCGATTCTTTAACAGGAAACTTATAAGGATAATGCAAAGCTCAGCAAATTGCTTGGGAGCATATATAGAATATCACTAAAATAATAAAACGACAACATAAAATATATACTAATGCATATAGACTTATTCGTTAGTTCAATAAGGATGATATATATATATTAGAAGTGTATAATAAGTAAAACTCTTTATACCATGATATTCTGAGGCCTAATGCTTCTCATCAGAAGAGGAGAGTAAATGCTACATAACATATTAGGGATGCGGGGTCTTGCGATAACTACATTAGGAGCGAAATAATAGTGCGTGAAAAGAGAATGGTAATATATTGAAACTATTAGGGCAGGGAAAATGAATAAATCAATATGCATTAATATATATTTTTATATTGTCGTTTTCTTATTTTCTTGCTATATTATCTCTTGCTCTTTCTATCTGTCTGTCTCTCTCTCTCTCTATATATATATATATGTGTGTGTGTGTGTTTGTGTATATATATATATGTATATATATATATATATATATATAAGTAAATTTTTGGTACAGCAAAATGGAAGGAGAAATTTCAGAGGAAACATAATTTAATTTAAATACCAAAAAACAAGAAATGGGCAGGTGAAATTAAAATTTCCTTAAGGCCTTATCGTCTGACCCTCTAAGAGGAAACGTCAGAATGATAAATTAAAAACTAAGAAAACGAATGAGGGAAGAGGGGAATTTTGGTTTCAGTTGGAAGAACAGTGGAGAGAAAAAAAAAATTCTCACTGTTCAGGTGGTTTTAAATCAATGAATATCTCCAACTGGTGTTTCAGAATCTTTTGTCTACACAGGCTAGGTCGAGAGTTGTTAATAACTAACGCCTCATTTTATCTATGTTGGGTTCTGCACAACACGAACTTGGTAAATGGCTGGTTGATCTTCTTAAACCTGTGCTTTCTTTTTATTCGGTCCATTGTATCTCTGATTCTTTTCAATTCGTATCTCAGATACAAAAATTACCTTTATCTAAAAATACCGAGTTCTTGGCTTCCTTTGACATTAATAGTCTTTTTACTAATATACCTTTGGATGAAACCATTGGTATTTGTGCTGACTATCTATACCGTGGCCCCTTAAAATCTCCACAATTTCCTGAACGAATTTTCGTTGAACTAATGGAACTTGCTACTAAATCAGTCTCCTTTAGTTTCAACAACATTATGTACCGTCACATTGATGGGATATCTATGGGTAGCCCTCTTGGTCCTTCGTTAGCCAACATTTTCGTTGGATTTTTGGAAAACGAATTATTTTCCAAAATTACTAAGCCAGCATTCTACACACGCTACGTTGATGATACATTTGCATGCTTTCCCTCTCGGAGCGAAGCTGAACAGTTTCTTCGTCTTCTTTGCAACCTGCATCCATCTTTACAATTTACTATGGAGGTTGAAGACTGTAGCTCTCTCCCATTCCTCGACGTTCGTGTTTCTAAAGTTGGTACTACGTTTGAGACCTCTGTTTATAGAAAACCTACATTTACAGGGCTCTATCTTAATTGGTTTTCTTTTGCCCCTCAGTCTAGAAAAATAAACCTCATTAGTGCTCTTACGCATCGTGCACTTATGATTTGTTCACCAAACCGTCTTGATACGGAACTTGGTGAAATCACAAATATTTTTCTTAATAATGGATATCCCATTAATATAATAAAATCTACTATTGAACGTAAAATTACTACATTTAATAGTGGTAAACATATTGATCCATCACGTTGTCCCATTTATCTAAAATTACCATGGTTGGGTCCTGATGGCCTTCATATTGTTAAAAGGATTTCTTCTGCTACTCAACGTTGTTTTCCAGCTACTATGCTTAGAGTAGTTTACACAACTCGAACCTTTTTCTCTTCTTTTCGTAAAGATGTTTTGCCAACCATTCAAAAGAACTCTGTTGTTTATAAATTCGTTTGTCAGTGTGGAGCTGACTACGTTGGCAAAACATCCCAAAGATTAGAAATGAGAATATCCCAACATATCCCTCGGGATATTCGACTACACCAGGTTTCGAGAACATCCGGGCACTCCCAAGCTCATGAGTCCGCCATTGGCAATCACCTGTTGAGTATAAATAGGTGTGCCGATCAATATTCCGATGGGTGGTTTTCTGTTTTATACAGTGCTAGGTCGAACTATCATCTCAATATCATTGAGGCGTTAGTTATTAACAACTCTCGACCTAGCCTGTGTAGACAAAAGATTCTGAAACACCAGTTGGAGATATTCATTGATTTAAAACCACCTGAACAGTGAGAATTTTTTTTTTTTTTTCTCTCCACTGTTCTTCCAACTGAAACCAAAATTCCCCTCTTCCCTCATTCGTTTTCTTAGTTTTTAATTTATCATTCTGACGTTTCCTCTTAGAGGGTCAGACGATAAGGCCTTAAGGAAATTTTAATTTCACCTGCCCATTTCTTGTTTTTTGGTATTTAAATTAAATTATGTTTCCTCTGAGATATATATATATATATATATATATATATATATATATATATATATATATATATATATATATATATATATATATCCAATCAAGTGTGTTGGTAATTTTAAAGAGTGAATATAGACGAAATGACAATAGTGGTTCATTAAGTTTGCAAGCACATATATCAATATATATTTCGAACAAGACTATACATTAGTTTGAGCGTTCAACAATATTTGTAATCTCATACATGCACAGGACACTCAATTCCTTCGAGTAAACATACAAGTGTGGTTATAACTGTTGAGTCTTTTTTTTTCCCAAATCACATTCTTATGACGGATGGAGGTTCATCTACTAGGTCTTCCGGTTTTTAGTTCATCTACTATGTCTTCTGGTTTTCGGTTAATGATTTCTGAATGGGATATAAAAGGGTATATAATGTTCGGGAAATCTTTATCACCTTTTGTAAAAAAAAGTAAATACAAACAAAACAATACTTAAAAAAAGCAACAAATAATAGCCGTTTTATTTGGTTATCGAAATTTATCGACGTGCAAGCATGTTTTGTTTGTGTATAATTGAAAATAACATTAAAGCAAAACAAGGTATTGAAAAGTTATTTTGCTAGTTAATTTACATATGTTTTTGTCGTTTGTACAGAGTGTTTGTTAGAAGCGACAAACTTTAAATTGAAATCTCTGTTTTCTGTAATTTCAGACTGCGAAACTATTGAATGTAGATACCAAAAATTATATTCTGGAATAAACCATATATATGGTATAATAGAAAATATTTTCATAATAAAAATATTTATCTGTAATTTGTTTTTAATAAAAGTTCGCCACCTCTAAAAAGGACATTTATACATAAAAAATGGCCACGCTAAAACGAGGGGGGAATCTTTCTCTGAATTCTCATTAAAAGTTTTGAATTTAAAAAAGTGAAGAAATGAAAATAGAATTGCATAGCTGAGAGAGATCGGTAAATGTTCATTTAATTATAATTTACGGTAGTTAGAACGTTTGATACATAAAATATACCTATTTACAATGCCTCCCCACGAGACAGAGTTAGACACTAGGGTTGTTTTTTAACGTGGAGAAAAGGTACAAAAATAAAAATTGTCTCAGTCGTGAAGGATTTCTCCTCCACCGAAAGAGAACGAGAAATGGAAGTGCCGCATCTGAAGAACAGATACCACACTTTGATCTTGGCCAAAAGGCCAAGTAAAGAAAATTTTACATATTTTTTGTGTTCTTAAAGCATATAGGAGAAAAGGGTAATTTTGTTTTATTTGCTTGTTTTTTTTTCGCAATTATTAATGTGTGTATCACATGGACTAAACAACTAGCCAATCGCATTGAGGTGTTTAAAAATCACGTAATGCGTTTCATTACGGGACATCGCCTGATTGAAATATATATATAAGGGGGTGGTCACCAACAATGTGTATTTTTTAACATTATTTTATTATTCCGTGTCTTAGTTTTTCATTGAAAATTATGTTTAGATCATTGTAATAATGTGTTTATATAATTGAAATCGTTTTGACGCGTTTCAGACGTTCTGTGAAGTAATTTCGTCTCCCATTATATATATATATATATATATCCACCCTCCATCAAACTACTTCCCTACCTCCTCTATTTGATAAAATCAAAAGTAAAACCCTTAAACTTTTTGGCCATGTAAAACTAGCAACTGATTACCTGTCAAAGTTATACGAGTTATATGAGGGTGTATTAGAAAGCAGAATAAGCAGCAGAAAGCCAAGGAAAGGGCGAAGAGAAACTGTTTTTGATTGGACATCTCTCTTTACAGTGAGGTGTTCATCAACCTACTTACCCCGGATCGGAAGAAATAGCGAAAAATAAGTCACGTGGGTTCCTAATCCGCACCAAGCGTAAGATGCGACGCATGATGATGTATTTGATGTAAGAACATTAGTTTATCCCCATCACGCTGAAAAGACACTCGAAAACGAATGGAAGCTTTGTTCTGCCAAATCCGATGGTGGAAAGCAAATCTATTTTCATCTTGTTTCATGATAATGGATAGAAGTTAGATATGTTTTTATGACCAAAATAATATTCTTGAACTTTGTCCTTTATATCGTTCTAGATGAAAATAATTCTTGTCGTTCCCATCCTGTTTCCTCGCGGTTAAACGAAACGAGAAATGAATTACTCAGTTGATTATTTCAAGCAATAACAAATCCTGACATTTCTTTGATATGTTTCTTAGCCACTCTTTTTCCAATACGCTTGAAGGTCATATGCTTTTTTTCGCTATCCAATACAGCGAGGTTTGGGGAACTAATCCAAAAAGTTTCGTTTGAATGGGGAAATAGTACATTTGATTTTGTTTAGATTGTTATACTTTCATTGCAAATAAATTTCATTAAACATTGTGAATTTATTTAACAAATAAGCAATGCTACCCTTCATGATTCTGAAGATAACCAGAGAGTATAGATATAGTCTTGGAGTCTTAGACATGTTCATCAATTGCCTTAAACAGTGAATTAAAGCATTTCAAGAAATTTCTCTTTGCTGGTTATCTTACTATTTTGTAAAGCAATAAACATTATTATCAATGTAAAGTTCTTGATATCGTTTGTAATTAGAAAGTGTACCTTCGTTACATCAACCATTGTGATAACAATATTCATTATTTTGCTTCCAGATTCTGGCTGCGAATTGCAAAGTGCACGACAAGAAAAGCAATACGCTTTCCCTAAGAAACGGATGAATTAATGAAGATATCAATAGTGTCCAATTTGTTGCATAGCCATGTATGTTCTCTGAAAAATGATCAGCACCATTAAGTGCTTGTTTTCATTAATCTGTCATTTAGTTATGTAATCGAATACAAACAAAAGTATTCATATCGTAGTAGATTCGTTTAAGTAAGAATACTACACAATGTTTTCGCAATGGTTCAGTTATTCATTTTTTGAATTGAGTTATTGATAAGTAGGGATAGCTTTTATAATTTTATAATTTATGTTGAACGATAAAATTGTCGCCCCAGAAAGGACAACATGATTCCATGTCCGTTTGAGTAAAACCCGTTTTCTTCTTTATTTTCTTTCTGTCTTTCTTTCTTTTTCTTTTTTTTTTTGTTGGCCAGTTTTGTACAAATCCCAAGAGTGATAGGAGCTTTCTATCATGTCTGAAACTGACACAATGTTCAACGAGCGAGATCGGAGATGAACCACTGTACAACTTATGCTTTCTTCCTATCCAAGTTAAGAAAACAGGACCATAACCAGCACCCTCAAAATGCGTAGCTGGATTGCCACGAATCACAGGGACATGCCCAGATTAATAAAAACAAAGTTTTCGGACAAGCGGATTGTCTTTGGTGTTGTTTCAAATGAGGACCACATCATGCCACTTCACATCCTCGAAGTCGGCTTGAAAGTATACCTGGACGTGTTGAAGTGTGTAGTGATCTCTTCGTGCTGGCAGACCCTGGATGTGGCAGCAAGACTCAGCGTCGGCCTACAAG
Organism: Euprymna scolopes; assembly: GCF_053919585.1. Taxonomy (NCBI): domain Eukaryota; kingdom Metazoa; phylum Mollusca; class Cephalopoda; order Sepiida; family Sepiolidae; genus Euprymna; species Euprymna scolopes. The sequence continues at coordinate 23,724,403 of NC_136497.1, forward strand.
TCCAAAGAGACCCAGGCTCTTGCTCCTTTCCCCCGACCTAAACTTGGTAGACAACTTCGTGAGGTCATACGTCGAAAACATCACCAACAGGACCTTCTACAACACCAGTCAGCCTGATCACCGCCACCCGCCAAGTATTCGCCGATGCTCTTAGTTCCGACCCCATATCGAGGCAGTGATTGATGCTGGAGACGGTTACACACACAAACGCGCACACGTACACACACAAGTTCTTTTTATATAATAGTAGCTAGCTAGATATATGATTAAGCATATGTAATACATACAAGTAAAAATAAAGTTTCTATCTGAGAAGGGAGTGTATACGTATATGTAAAAAGCTGTGTTGTTGCCAAACTGAACTTAGATTATATGTTGGGCTCAATCGTAAAAGTTAGCTGCTAAACAAGCAGATAATAGTGAATGGTACGTAGCATATCTAGTGTTTATAATGCAATGTTTACATAGAAAAGTCTAAAAAGCAGATTATAATTGAAAAACAATACTTATATACTTTCTCAAATCTTTGTGGTAGCAAGAGTAAGCGTTTCGAAATCATTGCTTCAGTATAGTAAGGGGTGTACTAAAAGTTGCTGATTATTTAAACCCTGATTTGTTCTTATATACATAGAATCACATTACGTCACAACTATTAGATATTTAAAAAAAAAACTTGGGTTATCATAAGATTGCAATTAAATTGCAGTAATTATGTACCTAAAACGATGTTTAACCTATATTTTCTTACTGAGCCACAAAAGCGATATTAATGCACGATTATTGCGGGGTTTCTCTCCAAGTCTACTGTGTGTTGATGGTGGTTAAGTGTTTATACAAAGTGAAAACCTGAATATGCCAGGTTTGAAATCAGTTCGTTAACTACATATTTTTATCTAACCCAGAAGTCTCCAAATTACGACCTGCGAGTCAGATCAGTCAAATTACGGCCTGCGAGATTCTTATTAAAAGAAAAACGTAAAAATATTCAGGAAAAAAAAATTTAAATGGAAATTTTAAAAAAAATGAAAATAGTATGGTGGTATCTCTTTTTGTTCGGTAAATGATTGAAAGAATGATATTTAGCAGAACTGGTTCATTAAAGAGCAAAGCTATTTAGCAAAACACTATAAAACGCATCTAGGTCACTGTCCTTTTATTTTGACCCGCGTAGCTCTAATAAATCAGCAACATGTCCCCTCCCCTGTTCAAAAACTTAAGAACCCCCTAACCTATGCCTCAGTGTTTGCCTAATCCCCAGAGGGGTGGCAAATAAATGCAACGTGCTGTCTTTAAGTTTTTGTTTGGATCACAGCTGGAGAACATTTTTTACACACACACATATATATATATATATATATATATATATGTGTGTATATATATATGTGTGTGTGTATGTGTGTGTATATGTGTGTACGGTTTGTTTGACTTCTCTCCAACAAACTTACTAATGGTTGATTATAAAGAAAAATTCATGTAAGAGCATAACGTTTATTTATGTGTGACACAGAAGATCAGAAAAAAACAAGGCTGATAGCCATTAGTCGCGTGCTCTCGTGTAAGGAATGAATGCGTGAATGTAGGATTGATATGAAATTCTTAAAGATAAACTAAAGTTACCGAAAGATGGGCAGAAATGACTTAAATAAATAAAAAGTAAATGACTTAGAATGACTTTAATGAACTTAAGGATGAGTTGAATGACATTAAGAATGACTTGAATGTTTAAAATATAACTGGAATCCTTCAAAAACAACTTGAATGATCTGGAGAATGACTTGAATGGCTTTAAGACTGACTGGTTGTAAAGTGGGTGATCATTTTACATTAAATTAATATGAAAAGTGGTCCCCTACTTTATATCACAATAAGTACAGCATGTAGTAAGAACAGATACTACACTTTGATCTTGGCCAAAGGCTAAGAAAAGGGTATTTATTTGCTCCCCCACCGAGCAAATTAGGCACAAGGCCGATTTTTAATGTGAGGAGTGAAGGGGAAATGGGGACCAACTTCCCGGGGAGTAGAGGAGCTGGATAGTGACAATTGGTATGAATGGTTGCACCTACAATGAACCAAGGTCTTAGATGTGGGGTCGCCCCCACATATGGTTTTTGCTTGCAGTATTTGCCGGAACAGATACTACACTTTGATCTTGGCCAAAAAGACAAGGGCAGACCTTTGATCTTAACCAAAAAGGCCAAGCACAAAAGTGTTATGGACAGACCGACAGACCGACCGACTGACGGACCGACGGAGTGACTTACAGAGTCGCGTGCACGCGACTAAAAACATGATTATATACTTCCCCGAAGAGACAGATATAAGCAAAAGCTGGAGAAAGAGTCTAGCGTCGAAACCAAACACTGGTCCCCATTTGGGGGGGGGGATTTGAAAACGACGTTACCGGTGGGTTTTTTCTGTTTTTATGGAACATATGTAAAAGACACCCCGTGGCCTCAAGATATACCTTCTTAATATTATAATTATTATAATATTTTATGGAAAGATACAGAAACCATGTTGCATCCTTCAAAAATGAACCGGAGATGGAAACTAATAGAGAAGGTGTTAATGATAGAAGGGGGGATGGTACAAGAATCAACAGTAGAAATAAAAAGAGGAATACAACTGCATTAGGTGATTGGGTCAGGGAACTTCATAGAAACAAAAAAGATTTTGAATTGAAATGGTCAATAGTACATAGGGGTAGTAAGTTTAGACCTGAAAAATCAAAAAAGGTGCAATCTGTGTTTATTGGAAGCCTTCTACATTGTGAATTCTAAAGAAGAAATATTAAATAACAGGCTGGATGCTATACAGAATATATTTTTGCTATCACTTCTTTAGTGTATCTGAGGTAAATAAAAACAGTCTGGGAAAAATAAAGGTTCTTAAGTGCAAGGCCAAATTTAATATAGAGTTAAATAGCTAAGAATGATGTAAGTTAGATGTGATGAATGATTCAAATCTAGCAAACAAATCTGGATTCTAATACTCTACACAAGAAACACATTTTTAGAAATAAAGACCGTGAATTACTAGATAAGAAAATTAAATTTATAATAAGGATTAACAAAGACTAGCAATATTGTTTCAAAACTGGGAACACTTTTTTAATCATATTGATGGTGAAATAATTGATACCGTTTCCAAATCTATAAAATAGCTTAACAAAAAATTAGCACTATGAAAAAAATTAGTAATTACAGAATGGGGATTAATTGATACTGTTTTTAGACCAGTAAAACTTGAAAAAATCATAGCTTGTTAAATATTATTCTTGTTCTAAACGATTAAATAAAAAAAACAAGGCGAACCCCCACTTTCATTAAAGTAAAACGTATATGGAGCTAAAGATTAGTTTTATTATTAGAATACTTATTAATGGAACGTGTATTATTATTAGATAAGATTTTAAGAACTTAATTCCTGAATTGTTAAATCTATGGTAATGAAATTAGTATCATGGTTAAGATACGCTTTAAAAAACTTATATTTTTAATAGGTTATCCTAGTTTTAATTGGATCAGTTTAATTAATAAATAAATCATAAATGCATATTAGGAATTTACCAAACTAGAAACATCGTACGACTTTGGTTACTTCCCCTTCATCGTTATGAATACTTATTAGGAGTTTGGTAACTTATAATTTCAACTAAATCTTTGAAATTCCGAACTTACAGAGTTATCTCCCTTGTACATCTAAAATATCCGATAATCGTAAATCTTAATAGGAGAGAACAAAAGAAAATAAAAATAAAAAATAAAAAAATAAAAAATAGATTGAGATCCTTAATTTTAAATGAAGAATTAGAATGAACTAAGTATAAATTAATGTTAAACTTCATTTCCTTATTGAATAAGTTTTAAACTAAAACTTTTCTTAAATCACATAAATAAGCTAGCTGATATTTTTTGTAAATAAACAAAGCAAATTCCCGATACGAAACTAATATAGTTTCGTATCGACTTAACTTAGTTGATTAGTCCGGATTAAAAATATTAAAAAGAAAAGTTAAATTAAAAATAGAAATATAGAAATCTAATTTAAGAATCGATAAATAGTATAAATAAAACATATTTAATGGGCATAGGTAATTAGTGGTAACATCGTTTGATATTTAGTTTGAGATTCTTTTTTTTTAAATAGAGATACGAAAATAGGTAGATATGTAAATCTTAAAAAATACTTTGCAAAGATGTGATAGAAGTAAGATGGTTTCGCTTGTTTTCTTTTTCTTATAAAGGAAATGTGTTTTCCATAATGTTTTTTCCATGATGTTTTTTCCATAATGTTTTAGTGGTTTATCCAATAAGTCTGAAGAAAGGATGTTATTGGGAAAATTTTCAAACGACATAATGTTTGAATTTGTCCAATCCTGAAACAATTGTAACTGCCAACGAAATACACTTTTTGTTGCTATCAACCTATTCTTTGAAATGTTGGTTTTTGTTAAAACAGTATAATTATATAAACCCAGTAAAACTCGGAATACTGCAAATAAGACTATATATATATATATATATATATATATATATATATATATATATATATATATATATATATGTATGTATATGTATATATATAACTGCTTCATTTACTCACATAAAATTAATATACGAAAGTATAAATATATGCGTAAACTTTAAGTATTTACTTCAAAAGTGCTCAATACGTATGTAGAGCTAGTTAGTAAGTTATAAAATATACATGGCGATTAAGCTACAGTGAATATTCCGCTACAATATTAATTTATGAAACAACTTTATCCGGGAGTTTGTTTTTTCTCGTGCCTATGTAACTTACGCATTCAATAAAAATGTTTTACAGTAAATCAAATCTATATCCACTACTAACTGATATGCTTATTATCTTGCTTCTGTATTTTTGTCACCGTGCACAGTCTATCAGTACTTGCATTAAATGGTGACAGGCAGAAAAATGAGACAAGTGGGGAATGATTAGAGAAGGAAGAGTAATGCTATGATGTAAATAATGAAAAGTGCGAGAAAAAGAGAAGAGGGAGAGAAAGAGCGCAGACAACGATGGGAAGATATTTACGAAGAGACAGGGAGAATAAGAAGTATTTTGTTTAACGACATATCAGCCTATTTGGGAATATTTGATGACGAATCCAGTAATTTTGTAAACAACGTTATGTTTCAAGTTTCTTATATGTTCGTTTTACGGAACAGTAATCATTTTGGGGTTACTAAATACCTAATTCAATAATTGTGGGAAGAAATGTTATGCTTCAAGTTCCTTATATCTTCAAATAGATTTTAATGATTTTGGGGTTGTTTTTTATTTCACGACATATCGACCATAAGTCAACTCATTAATACCGAATACATCAATTTTAGAAAGAGATTTTTTAGCTTCAAGTTATTTTGTTTAATTTTTTAAAGACGTATAAACAATATTTGAGTTATTTGGTGTCGGATTCAGTAATTATGGAAAAGATTTTTATGCTTCCATGCCAAATGCAACAATTTTAAAAAGAAGTTTTATGCTGCAAGTTTCTTGTATCTGCAAATATTTATTTATTTATTGTTTAGTTTGGTTATTTTTTAGAAGAAAATTATTGTTTTAGATTTGGAGAATCAGAAAAGAATATATAACATCAATGCATCGGTGCACTGAAAATAAGAAGTGCGATCAGGAAAGAGTTGAAGTCGATTATGGCATGAGAATGTATTATGAGTCTGTGAAATTTGTTGACTTTGCAATAAAATAATCGAAATGAACGAGACACGGGGGCGTATGAGATAAAAGAAAGAGATTGAAAAGAAAATGCGTCTATTATAACATCACAATTTATTATGACTATGTAAAATCCTTGAAATTTTTAACCTTTAAAATCATTATTACAATTAACGTAATAAGTAAGAAATGTCTACACTTATCCAGAACGTAACCCGAGTTTACAGTGGCCTCGTCCAGAATTGTTATGCAAGCAATCGGATGAATCCGATGCAAAACGCATGAAAACACAACGACAAAATAAGAAAAACGGTTACCATCAGTAAAATTATATAGAAAAACTATTTTTGTCATGAAAAGATATGAACATGTTTTTTTTTAAGTTTTCAAATCGATTTTTACGACGAAAACAACCGTGAAAGAAAATATTTTTTTCATTTTCTAGATATTTTTTGTTAAAGAAAAGTGAATAATAAATTTTCGAGAAACGTTTTAAACAATATAAGGTGGACGCTTTTAAACTTTACAAGTGTAACAGCGCGTATGAGCGCGTGTGAAAATAACAGCAGCAGCAAAGGATGGATGGCAAACGATTGTATCAGCAGCAGGAGTAGCGTTGAAACACGTATGCAAATTATGAAGTGTGCATGAGCTGGCGCGAAAATAAAAATAGAAAAAAAAGGGCACCACGTGGTCAAAGAAAAAGTCCACGCCAAAGGAGACGGACGTGTAAAGTGAAGGTGTAGCCAACATGCGACCAAAAGAGAGAGTGCGGTCGATAAAGACGGAGGTATAAGAAATGGCTGTTTACGTGCCGGCGGGAGAGGGGCAGAAGAGCGAGGGGCCTTTAAAGTTATGTCTAGATGGAAAGTAACGGTAATAAATGCCTTTGTTAAAAAAATGCCGACCCGGATTTTTATTTATTTGTTTCCAGGGTTTTTTTTTCTTTCTGAATAACTAAAATAAATGGTAACGCCATGTAACGTTACAAAAAGGTTTTCTGTTGATATTAATTTTCACTAATTTTTAAGGGGATTTATTTTTTAATTCACACATTTTTGTAATTTTATTTCGTTTTTTTTATTCTCTTTTTTTTTTTTTTTTTTTTTGCAGTTACAATTTCATTGAAACTTATCCTCTGCTGATAGCTGATTGGGATTGGGTAATCGCGTCACTACATTGCCGCTACCTTCCGTAACCTGCCGAAAGACGCCGACATGAAGTTGAGTCAGTTTCTGGAGTAGTGAAATTTTATATATTTTATATGTATAGCAAATACTGACACCGATGGTCTAATATTTATTTAAATAAAATATGCAATGGCAAAAACTAATCATCTTTATAAGTAATGTCTCACATATAAATTGAAAAAAATATTTTACATATAAGTTCTTTTATAGTTTTCTACGGTATCAGTATATCTGTCTGAATACGAATCCGTGTGATTTAAATAATTTAGCCAAAACAAAATTCTTACAAAGAAAAAATACGAAACAAAAATGAAAGTAAAAAAACGCCTGGTCGCGAGATGCAGCTATTTGGTAATGTGTGCTTCAATTATTGCTTGAACGTGTTTGTTTACACGCCGCTGCGAACATTGTTATGAAGGCACTTAGTGCTTTTCTGATCGTTCAGTTTTGTATGGCGATTGTTTTCTCTTATGTACAGAATTAATGTTGATGCGAGATTGCATTTAAAATACTCATTCCAATTTTGCGTTATTTTCAGTTTCCATGCCGTTTAAATCCCACTGAGTCCATTTAATCATCACAACGAAGAACTGATTGGGATTCAACAATAACAATATGACTAATAAATCTTATCTGAAAAACGTAGACTGAAATCATGTTTTCCTGTGTATGCCTTCTTTAAACTAAACAGAGGAAATAAAACGCACATTACTACAAAACTATTATAAAATTTAATACAAATAAAAAATAGTTAAAAAATATTTTCGCTAAATTTTGTTTAGTTAAAAGAAAAAGGCTTCATAGACAATTTATAAAATTGACTACATGGACAGGGTTACATAAAAAATACTTCAAAACTGGAACGGCGTTACTACTTACATATGCATGAAACAATACTATCAGATCGAATTATATCAAAGCCAAAATAGAGAAAATATAAAAAAAACTGTAAATATATATTCTGGGTAAATAGAAAAAGCAGTTAATCTAATATATAAAAGGCTATCTCTGTCTGTCTGTCGGTCTGTTTGTCTCTATATTTTCAAACTCTCCCCCCCAAAAAAACATTGCAGAGCGGCGTTAGGGGCCTCAAATGAGTGGATTTTTTATGGACCATTATTTTATGGGTCTTTAGCCGGTTTAAATTGTTTTTAAGGGGTAAAATATAGGTCAAAATTGTTTTTAAGGGGTAAAATATAGGTCAAAATTGTTTTTAAGGGGTAACATATAGGTAAAAAATGAAGAAAATTGTTAAACATTTTGTACATTCATCTTAGTTTATTTTTAATTTTTAAATAATTCATATATGTGTCACGTTGATACAGTGGTGACGTCACCATGCTAGAGTTTTGATTTCGGTTTTGATTCTCGCTGATCGCACACAAATACCCTTTTTTTACTTTTGAAATGACGACTCTATAATAATTACGCACGGTCAACATGGAATGGAGTAAGTAAGTATTTTTTGACGTGGTCTTTCTTTAAAAATCTAGTAATCATCCAATCAATTAGAAATTTTCAACGACTATTAAGTCAATAGTTATCATTATAATAGTCTATTTTTTCATAATCGGTATATATATATATATATATATATATATATATATATATATATATATATATATTGCCTACAACCCCCTTCTTTATTTGTGGGTAAAAATATGCTTTAAATAATCGGTCAAAACTGAACAAAATATATTATATTGTGAAGAGTGGGGGGGATGTAGATAAAACAAACAAATAAAAAGAAAACAACTGTGCACGTATCAGATTTCAAGGTTGAAAATCTGAATTTTGAATGTACTTCAAGTTCACATCATTTGTGTTCGTGAGAGTCAAATTTGTTGATTATGCTAATAATTATTATCTTTCAGATAAGGCAAAACATATATTTTTCATAATTTTACGAAAATACTACGTTTAAATCTTTCAAAAATAAATTGATATTTTTGTGAGACTAACATTACTAATATACTATTATATAGTAAATTCTTTAAAGAATCAATATTAAAAAAGAAAAATAAATAATTGCGCATTTTGCTAAAAATACGATAATTTCTTGCGGCAATTTGGTGTTACGTGACATTAAATCATTTACGAAAGACCATACGTCCTAAAAACAGTTGTTCGGTATTTATAAACAGTTGTTACCCCCTTCCAAAATTATGTCCAAGTCTGCCGCTACGCGATGCCATAATTTTAAGGGCCAACAAATTCTAATAGAAGTCTTTTTTCACAAATTATGCGATAAAAAATTGGAAAAAACACAATTTTATATGGTTTATGAAAAAAAAAACAGTTTTATATGGTTTATCGAACAATTATATGGTTACCAGGTTACAAATGGGAAAATAATTGTAATCATAAAATTAAAAATGCATTCAATTTTTGAAAATAAAAAGTTTATGCTTGATGTAAAAAAATATCAGAAAAAAGCAGTTTTAGTTTATTTCTATTTATATGAAATTTAGTAGGAAAAATTAAAACTTGATAGAAATTATTGTGAAGGAAAAATATAAAGCGAAAATAATATAATATTAATGTACTTCACCATAAATGTCGTTTGGAATTATAATTTAATTCAATTATTTAAAACAAAACAATATTTGCCTGCTTGGTTACATTAAAATATTTTAAGGGTGGGAGTGACCACAAATGAAGAAGGGGGTTATGTCCTCCATCGTTGTCGATGAAAACCACAAATATCACTGGTTTTAAGGCTAAGATCAGAGTGTACTCTTTGTTCTGATGCCACACTTAACCTACCCTTTCCTCATTTTTTGAAGCAGAAATCTTTCTATACTGGGGCAATTTTCATGTTTGTTCTTATCCAGAGTGTCCCATTTTGGGGGGATGGCCTGATTTTCCTAACGTTAAAACCCCATCTTGTGTCTTGGCAAGGCAAGTAAATAAGAACATTAGTGATTATACGAAATCTAGACAAATAAAAAAATATACTATTTAAGCGTATTTTACGTCGGGGCAAAGCTGGGCTCCCTACCCCCGCTAATTACATAATACGTAAATAGAACAAACTAACTTTTAAAAAAAGCATACTAAAAGGATACAAGTGCGTCGCAATAGAAGTTCCCTGTGAACCGTGCAAATATTTGCACTTTGAACATGCAGATCAATCTGCACACATTAATCGAAGACGGTACAGAGTAATTAATATCATACAATTCTCCAGAACATTTAAGTACATACAAACATACCTACCCAAGCAGAAAGATTGGGTGTGATAACCAGCAAGAATGAAACATCTACCAAATCGATTTTGCCATTTCATGAGATTATACAGCAGATACATGGCACCTGCCGAAGAGCTGAAATAGAAAGCACGAAAAAAATTAACTTAATACCGTTAACAGAACAAGCACTAGGCACAACACTAAATATCTGGGGGAAAAAATAAGGGAAGCAAAATTATTGAATGCAGAAACCAATCAATATAATCAGCGAACATAAAGTAAACAATAAGTAATCTGAAACAGAACATAAAAACATAAGAATGAACATTATATGACTTACAGGGAAGCTAAACAGGAACAATTACTTAATCAGACACACCTCTCCCTCACTTGTTATTCACAGTGAACAATTATCGATTATGACTCGTGTGAGTAAAAATTAATAATAATAAGAAGAAAAGTATAACATGGTCGGGTGTGTCATGACCGACCAATTAAAAGCTATAAAGTTCTGGGATCCAAGTAGAGACGGCTCCAGTTTGTTACAGAGTCCTTGGAATCCGGCATCGGACACCACATCTTCTTTCGTGACACGCCCACGCTGTGTATATTTTTTATCCGGGTCACGAGGCACTGAGTCATATGACGAGCAACTCAACGGTTAATCCAAGTTATCGATCGTTCTATAACCGTAATTTATTCAACCCTCTGGTGCAATGTGCGGTTCCCCTTCTGTAAAACTGGAGTTGTCATTCAGTCGGTTGATGTGGCGTCACTGCTGCAAAAAAAAAAAAAAAAAAATTGAGAAATGTCTGCTACGCGACTGGTGTTGTTTCTCTGTTGTACAACACAGTGCTACAAAAAATATCAACAACCATTCAAAAACAGAAGGCAAAGAAGTGAAAAAAGAAAGAAATGCCCATTTCTGTGTCCGTAGTATGTACTGTAAAAGAATAATATGAGAAGAAAAAATAAAATAAAAATTATTGTCTGTCGTTGTTTCCTTCTCTCTTAACCACGCGGCAGATTAGAGCAGTAACTTTTGACTCTAGAAGGAAGATGAATTATTCAAATTTCACTCGCTACTAGTTAATGAATCCGTACTGTATTTCATAATTTTATTTCATTTTATTTTATTTTTCATGATCAAGACAACGAAATAGGGCTTTTTTTCATTCAATACGCAATATACATTCCTCTGTCTGTCTAAAAAGATTCTGTTGTCTAAATCTACTGGGTTTCGAGTAAAAGGGTGGCTTTCGTCCTTCTCTTGTTTTGAAATAGGCTTTTGATTAGCAGAGTTGCTATTTTTCGGGCTGATAGATTGGATACGGCACACTCACGCAAATGCACCGGTTCTCGTCAGATCACAAAAGTTAAACGAAGATGAGACTAGCCATTATCAGATGGGTGACTTTGGGAAGGCTAGGCCCTGTATATACCGCGCCGAGTCGTAGAAATTTCCAAGTTAGTATCTGAGGATGCTTTTATCTCACTGGGGGAGATGCACTCTAATTAAGACGGAAGCAACGGAAAACTAGCTTCTTTACTTGTCTTCTTGAGATTAGCATGCCTCAACAATTTGGAGAGCCGTGGTTGCTGATGCTGTTATAACAGCCTGGGATGCTGCTGATGATGGTCCTCACATTCATATGTCTTGAAAATCTAGTCGGCTTTCCAATACCGATTTTTGTTTACTTCACGCCCGTCAACTAGGCTCTGTTGCGACTCCTGCAACTGTCTTAAATTGTCCCCAACTTTCTCTAAATCGGTCGATAGACATACTATCTAGAGGGGCAGTCGGGTCGATAAAACGCCATTACTTTCGAGAACCAATCAAAGCCTTTCACATATGTTCCGTTGGTAACCGATTGGTCAAACGCCAATACAAGACATCTCGCATATGAATTTAGGTCAAAGACATGTTGCGATTCTCACGACCGATAGAAGCCCAGGTGGGCTAAAGAGGTTAAATCTTTACCTCAGCTTAGGTAACATTTTACCAAACAATTCAAATTTGGAATCAAATTCGATACATTTCATCGTTCGAAGTCCAAGTCCTATGCAAGACAATAATTCGTTTTATCGCTGTTTTTCCTCTTCATTCTATCGCTCAGCTACATGTGAATTATATATATATATATATATATATATATATATATATATATATATATATATATGTGTGTGTGTGTGTGTGTGTGTGTGTGTGTGAATTATATATATATAAATACATATATATATATATAAATGTATATATATATATATATCGTAAGTTATTAAATACATATGGCGATTGAGCTACACTGAATATTCCGCGTTTCATCCACTCTAGTATTCTTCAGGCTTATGCGAGAATTTTGTGGTTGTCTCGCGATTTTATATACTCACTTTTTATTGAGTTTTTAGTCAGCCAATCAGCTTTCTAGTATCCACCGCACCCTTCCAAATCAGCCAATGAGCAGGCACTTACAGCACAAAGGTCCAGTTGACCTCCGATTGACCCGTTCCTGTGCGTGTGCTATGTAGCGTAGATATCTAGTGTCTTGGCCTGTTTTAAATCTAGGTTAATTTATTTCATATGTTAGTTTATATATATATATATATATATGTGTGTGTGTGTGTATGTGTGTGTGTGTGTGTGATAGTTTATGCATATGCTTGTTTATTCATTTATTTTTATTTATTTATTTTCTATTTTTATTGTTAGTTTTAAAATGATTTTGTATCTTTATCCTACAGTTTAATAGATGTTCGTTGTTCAATGCTATACTTATCCATAATTCATTTCCGAAAAATATTATCTGTAAAATATCTTAAAAAGACAAAAAGAAAATCATTAATGGTGAAATAACAAAGATTTTCAACTTTTTAGTGACTTTTTTAAAACCTGTATATATATATATATATATATATATATATATATATATATATATATATATATATATATATATACTTGTGCCCGATATTATTCATACCCCTCGGATCTTGGAGATTTCTATAAGAATATTGCTCAAACCAGAAGGTAGACAATATTAAAGGGATTTCAAACAATAAATAAAGCACAAGCATTTAATTTAAACTCAACAAATAAATAAATTATGCAAGTTTGAAGCATTATACAAAGAAAAACAATAATGGCACTAGTTCAAAATTATTCATACCTCTCTTACTAATAGTCAATAGCATGCCCTTTATTCTTAATAACTGCCTGTAACCGTTTTGGATATTTATCAACAAGGGTTTTACAAGCATCAACACTGACTTTTGACCATTCTTCAATGCAGTAGTTCTCCAAATCCCTCAAATTTCTAGGTTTCCGCTTTTTAACCTCAGTTTTCAATATGTGCCAGAGGTTTTCGATAGGGTTCAGGTCGGGACTCTGGCTAGGCCATTCCAAAATTTAATTTGATTATCCTCAAACTATTTCTTGACTATTTTGGCAGTATGTTTTGGATCATTATCCTGTTGAAGGCCCCAGTTTGGTCCTAAATGGAACTTCTCCGCATCCTGTCTAATGTTTTTCTGGAGTATCTCCAAATATTGCTCCTTCTTCATGGTTCCATCTATCTTGACAAAACTACCTGGACCACTAGCCGAAAAGGAGCCCCAAAACATTAGGCTACCACCACCATGTTTCACCGTGGGTATGGTGTTCTTTGGGTTGTAAGCTTCTCCTTTCTTCCTCCAAACGTAAGAAGCATCCATATGGCCAAACAATTCAATTTTTGTTTCGTCAGTCCACAAAATACTTGTGTAAACGGACTCTGGAGAATTCACATGGGTCCTAGCAAACTTTAGACGTGCTGCAAGGTGTTTTCCGGTGTGCAATGGAGTCCTTCTTGGTCTTCTTCCTTTCAAACCATTTTCATGCAGAGTCCTTTGCAATGTTTGTCTTGATATTTTTATGCCAGAAGACTCCAGATTTTCTAAAATGTCCTTAGTATTGGTGGTTGGATTTGCATTAATACTTCTTACAATATTCCTGGTGGCTCTAGCAGACAGTTTCCTTTTCCTTCCTCTACCAATCAAGTTGTTTGTTGTATGGTGGCTCTGGAATCTTTTGATGATGCTCTGTACTGTTGCTGTAGGGACCTCAAATTTCTTGGAAATTGACTTGTAACCAAAACCATCCTTATGTGAATTCACAATTTTAGTCCTAAGATCATTACTAAGCTCTTTTTTCTTCCCCATTCTAATAATTTTTATTCTTTTATTGGTTTTCAGTTGATATCATTTTAATGCAAAAAACGAAATGAAATTAATCAAAGGTTGTATAAAAGCATTCAAAATAAGAATCAAACAGGAAACAAACAGTCAGAAACTCGATTAATACTGAAAAAATAAGGGGGTATGATTATTTTTGAACATTGCAGATTTTATAAATAGCTGTATATTTCTTTTATTACAAGTATTCCGAGATTTTAAAATGACGAAAATGATCAGAAGAGGTTTATTAAGAATATGTATCAATATGGACGTAAACAATAAATTCTTACAAAGTTACACCTAATAAACTCAATTTTCAAAGGGGGGTATGAATAATATCGGGCACAAGTGTATATATATATATATATATATTATAATATAAATCTTAACGTCTGTGTGTGTGTCTGGTCACGAATAGTCTCCTATATGGTTTACTATTTTAAAAAACTGATTACATAGTATGATCGAGACACAGGAATGGGCATGTTTGGTCTAGCAGAACGGTGGTTCATAAAAATTGTGAGGTCTGCGTTCGCGCCTAGACTCCAAAGTATGGAAATAAAAATGAAAAAAAAAACATTTACAGGGTTTTTTATATAGATGCACATAAGAATACTTTGATACGCATGTTTCCACCTAAATAGGGATGATATAATAAAATTGGGGATTTGCGTTCGCGCCTGTACTCCATGGAAATATGGCACAAACTTTAACAGACTTTTCATATCTATTTGCGTTAATATACTTTGATAATTGTGTTTCAGTTTAAAGAAATATGGTATAATAAAATTATTGAGTGTTCGTTCGCATCTGACCTCCATAGAATGTAAATATGTCACAAAGTTAAACAAGGTTTTTTAAAAGGGTGAGGGTCCACAATAACTCCTTAACTTTAATCTTAATTCACGTTAACTTTTATTTATTTTTTTGAGTTGAATCCTATTGAGTCGAATAAATTCACCTCATAAATTCACGTTCTTATGAAAGTTAAAGCCAAAAAAAAGTCGGAACGTTTGACAATTCTCGACACAAATTTTTCATAACTCTTTTTTTCCTTCTCCACTTGCACGTGGCACTCTTTCGAAAATATATAAATAGATAAATAATTAAAAAAATAAGAACATTGCATGTTATCGTGTCAAAAGAAGGAAAAACTCTTCTCACGTGATTATGTGTCTTTTTAAAAACATTTATATAACCTTTTTATTTGTATTTATATATCTGTTTAAGCTTTTTTTTGTCAGTGTACTAGAAGGAATTCAGTTGATTACAACCCTTTCTGCGTGTTCTTTACATTACAATAGTACAACCTTGAATCCGATGACGCAATACTACACCGTTCAATACTGTAAAACTGAAACGAAGCTGTTATGATTGAAAAGGGCGCCATTTGCTTCTTATTCATATTCACATCGATTCCTTGCTTTAAAAACTAAAGTAATTACGTGTTTACTTTTTTAACATCCCATTTTGCCGTTGCGGATTATTTTACTAAAGTAAGTGAAGCTTCATTATTTTTCAAAACTGTTTTTGTTTCTTTGTTTTTCGATACTTCGTCGATATTATTTAGTAAGAGTGTTTAGAAGAAAAGGCAACAAACGACTACCTGAAAAAATAAATATACAAGAAATAAATGTTACCATAGTCAATAAAAGTTCAGTTCATGTTTTTTTTTTGTTTTGAAATAGTTTTAAATGATCTTTACTTTAAATTTCAGCGAACCGAAATTAAAACGAAATTTGAGGCGATACCTACTGAAATGAATTTTTATATAAACTACACTTGCCATAATCGTATATTCTTCAAGCACAAAATAACGGAAAACATTAAAATATGTTTATAAATATTCCTTGATGGGGCTCTCTTAAATTGTTAACACAGAATGCTTAGATGTTCCCCCTTCCAATTGAAAACGGGGCTCTCCATTTAAAAGTCGCTGTCACTTTGATTTTTTTAAACCGGTTCGTGAATTAAAAAAAATATTTTTTTTACAAACTACTTAAAAATACAAACCAATGAACTTTTCTACCATAAAAGTAACTTTTATTGACTATGGTAAGTTTTATTTCTTGTACATTTATATTATTATATATATAACATTTTCTCTTTATAAGGAAACATAATTTTGTTGGTCACTCTTGGCTACGAATGGAAACAAAGTTAATATAAAAAAAATTTTTCGCGAAAATTATCTTTACTTTCATCATATTTTACTTAGGGTAAAATTTTTGAGTATCAAAACCTATCTCTTTACACCCCCCTCCTTTTCATAACCTATCATACTTTCATCAATCACAGTCCATTTTTCTGTAGGCTGTTTTTGAACCCAGTCAACGACGGATACTTCTGGTATATATATATACACACACAAGGTAGAACCATAAAGGTGTTTTCCTAAGGAAAATAACACTAGAAAGTACCTTAAAACTTTTATTGAATAAATCAGTTCAGGTAACTTGATTATGTAGTAGAGCTGACATCAATCACTGCTTCGGAGCTAAGAGCATTCATTTTCAACAAGCGAAGGTTGGAGCTCGGCGAATACTCGGCTGATGGCGGCGATCAAACGTTTTTGTTGTGGGAGATCATATTGGTCATTTTTTCGAAGTAGTATATCGGGTTCAGCGCGGGGAAGAAGGGAGCCATTGAAGTAATGATACAAAGTCGTAGGACTTTTTTCTGAAGCAAATCCTGTGTCTCTTTGGACTTGTGTGCCGATGCCACACCCGAAGTCTGCCATCAGCCATCTGATTGCACCAACCTCTTCAGCACACTCAGGTATACTTTGGTGTTGATTTTCAAGCCTATTTCGAAGCTGTGAGGTCGTATGATGTGGCCCTTAATTGAAACTACACAAAAGACATTAACGGTAACTGGAAACTTTGTTTTAATCACCCTGCGCACGCCCTCAAGCATGGAACCGTCCGTATTTGCATTTAGATGGTGCTGGCAATGTTCCTATCGTCATAACTTGGATTGGTACTGAACATGAGTTGTACAGCGGCGCATCTCCGATCTCGCTCGTTGAAGAGTGTGTAACTTTCAGACATGATAGAAGACTCCTATAGTTCTTGCGATTTGTACACAACTGGTCAACTGGTAGATGATCTGCAACAAAAAAGCTGATTTTTATCAAACAGAAATGGAATCATGTCGTCTTTTCTAGGGCGACAATTTTATTGGATCACCCTGTATATATCACAATATTTATTGGTGCACGAATGGCCAATGTAATTAGGGTCTGTATTCGGAAAAAACATAATATTTTTAATTAATTACGATAATCAGTTGGAAGGGCATGTGCTCAACCTAAATTAGTCTTGGGATCAAATCGCACGGTATATTGATGGTTTGGCGGCCTTCATCGTTCTGATCAAGCGGGAGCGTCACAAAGTAAAAAAAAACAACAACAACAGCAACAACAACAACAACAATAATTATAATAATAATAATAATAATAATAATAATGAACTTCATGCGCTGGCCACACAAACTGCTGCAGAGGCAAAGCACGAAGAAGCGTTACATGGAACCAAGAACATTGAAGCTGCATATGTATCCTCTCATCCATCCCCTCCCATTGCTCCATAAATTGCCCCCAAATAGTGATGCTAGGTAGCCGAGAAGGGTCAAGGAGTATAGAAAGACCGAGGAGAGAACGATGACCAGACCTCCACTTGACAAGTTCCAAGAGAACTGGGACCTTGGGGAGGATTATTACCAAATTCCAGTGGAAATCAACGGCCGCTGCCAGCGAGAAATCAATGGTAAGCGGCTGTTGCAATAACGCACATTTATTTGCAAATGTTATCAAAAGAGGTGGAGATTACTAGAAATCTGGGGAGACTTGTTGTCATTAAGCTTCCAGGGAACACCACAGGTTGTATTCAAGGAGAAATCTTTGATGACATGTGTGAAAGCTCCTTGTGAGCCAATCATAATTGTGGACTACTCCGCGACGGAAGAGAAAGACTGCCAAAAAGGGGAAAAATGCACGCATAGGTCAAAAGATCTTGAAGGTGGAAAAAAGTAGGTAAAAAGTTTATAGCCATGGTATGGATTTTTTCTACAAAGAAGTTACTAAAATACTTATCACGGCCAAAAGGTTGCTCGATTATAAGGGTTAATTAACGTAAGGTGGTAATTTTGTAATCGTTAATCGTGTGGATTGGATTATTTAAGGGGACTGCTCAACAAGAACTTGTTCACATTAGATTTGATATTGTTATCGGCTGAAAAGCAAGCTAATAGAACACTGCTCTATATGCAGTTCTAGAAAAGAGCTTTGTTCATGGAATCTGTGTTTAGATTTAGGCACCAATATAGAGTGGGGAAATTGTTAATAGTGGTTGTAGCTAGTCGAATGTTTTTGTGAAAATTTTGCAAGGTTGATCATAGATTGTAGCTCAGACAAGCACTTGCCATGAAATAACGATAGAGCAGAGACAGGTTCGCAACGTCTCTTTTGTGAGAAAGAGGTTCAAGGGAAGAAAAAAGGGAACCACTTACTAGGTTTCGAAACCAGTTTTGAACTCCATCAATACAAGATAGAGCGCGCTGAGCAATCCCTGCCCAGATTCGGCAACAGTATTCTATTCTAGGACGTATTTGACTCTCATACAGATAGAAAATCGCATCGTCAGTAAGATATCTGCTGAACCAACCACTTTTCCAGCGATTATAGCATAAAATTTTAAGTATGTGTTCCGTTACAGATTAGGAGTGAAAGTCAGTCTCATAAGCTTATCAAGACATGCAGCTACTCGAAGACAAGAGTCACGCATTTCAATTAGGCGAGATGGGAGTCAGAGCGATTACGATGAAAAGAGAGAAGCTTCGTTTTAGATGCATTAAAATTAACCAGTCACCTCTTTCCCATGGCACCATGTTCTCAAGATCAGATGAGAAAGAATTAGAAAGGTATTGGTCATTGTCGGCCTTTAAAGTAGTGCTATATACTGTGATGTTGTCTGCATAAATATCTATGAATGATATCTAAGAATGTGACTTGGAAGATCATTGATGAAGGTCAGCAAGAAAGTTGGGATCAAGATAGAACCATGAGGCACGCCAGGGCTGATACTATGAAATTCTGATTTGTGCTCATCAAGAACTACTCTTATAAGCCTATCAGGGAGAAATGATTTAATGATTGAGAAAGTATTTCCAGTGTGGGTTACCACAACTGGCGAACTGAAAGTAAACCTTTATGCCATACCCTATCAAGAGAAATTGATATGTCAAGGACTATTGCTTTATAAAAGAAGTCCTTGTCGAGAGATTCACTAATCCTGTGTAATATAAAATTTGGCACATTAGCTGTAGATTTAGCAGAACGGAAACCATATTGCATGTTTGCTGAGGTAGTTAACCACTTCTCTATTAATCACACATTCCAGTTACTTACTCATGACACACAATAGACTGACTGGTCTGTACTAAAAGGCAGATGACCAATCTTCAGAATTTTAAAATACGGAGAAGACTGATGAAGTTTTCTAGAGTGTTAAGAAGCATTGCTTCTTAAAGCAACGTTTAAACAGCTTTGTAAGTATGAGAGCAAGTTCCAGTTGAAGATTTTTTAGCACTATCATTGGAATACCATCGGGGTCAGTTGCTTCACTACAAAAAAGAACACGGCAGGATCCCGCAATCATGAATAACACAATGCACAAAATACCAGACAAGATAATCGATATGATAGTATGATAGAAAATGCAATGATATGGTTACTTTAACTGGCAGCCTACAGCCAACGCATGGCTAAGATTAAAATACAAAGAGGTATCTTCCAATCTGATTCCCTATCATCATTACTGTTCATCAAAGCTATGATGCCTCTTGAACATATACTAAGAAAATTTCAAGCCGGATACACTAACACTGAAGTAAGAATGAATCACCTAATGTACATAAATAACCTACAACTGCTTCCAAAATCTAAGAAAGACCTAGAGATGCTAACAAACACAACCGAATCTCCAGCCAGGATATCCGAATGGAATTCGATATGGAAAACTGCTGATCATGAGAAGAGAAAAACTGGAAGCAAAGAAGGGTATGGTACTACCCAACCAGACAAAGACGAGAGAACTAGGTGAACATGACGCCTATAAGATGTTGACAAACTCTACATGAAAAGAAAAGTCAGTAGAAGAAGACTGGTTTGTGCATAAGACTGTGTGAATGACACGAAAAAAGAATTAGAAAACTGCATAATGCACAACAGCGAAAGAATAATTACCGCAGTAAGAAACGCTGAAAAAAATAAACAAAAGAGAACAAAGAGAGACAAGGGATCAGATGAGAAAAATAGAAAAGAAAAAACCAGCTTCACGGACCATTTGTACGTGTGACAAAAGATTAGGCTTACGAAAACACATGTAAGTGGCTATATAAATTAAACCTAAACAGAGAAACTGACTCCCTAATAACAAACACATAAGTTAATGCGATTAAAACCAATCACATAAAAGCAACGATCTACGAAGCATAAGAAACAGTAAATGTAGATTCTGTGAATTACGAAACGAAACAATAAACTGAATAATAAGCACATGCAGCAAACTAAGCCTAAAAAAGAATATAAAAAGATCCGATCTAATATGGAAGACAGTGCAATCAGAATTATGCCGACATGTTGAACACGCTGACAAATGATACAAGCACAAACCGGCAGCAGTACTTGAAAATGAAAATCACAAAATCCTATGGGACATGGATATACAAACAGATACACCCATCAAATCAAAAACATCGGATATCATAATAGTTAACAAAAAAGAAAAGTCCTGAAAAATCGTAGATTTTGCCGTTTCAGCAGACCACCAGGTGAAGATCAAGGAGACAGAAAAGCGAACCAAATTAGCCAGAGAGCTCAAAGGTGAAGAAACTCAAAATAACACCACTAATAATAAGAGCACTGGGAACAATACCGAAAAACTTTGATAAAAGAATGGGAGAGATTGGAATCAGAGAGATGGCTGAGAATATACAACAGATAACAATAATGAAAACGGCTAAAATATTAAGGAAAACTCTTGAATGCAAAGATTTAAACATATGAGCTACAATCGCAAAAGACAAAGAAATGACTGATAGAATCACGAAAACTGAAACTGTATAATTGTAGGTTGCCAACAACCTATGTGAAAGTGATTTTTGTGGAACAAACTGGATTCGAACACCTAGATCGACAGTGCGTGTCGTTAACCACTACACTACAGTCACCCCCGAACTAAATCTATTAGAAAAGGTACAAAGAGGAAAATTGACCGTATCTATCTATGAAACTGTATTCAATTCATTGTATACATTGATGTTGGCAAACTTTACATACTCCTACCCGTAAAGTACCCAATGCCTTTCTAGAAATAATTCTACTTAGAAAAATATCGGGGAAACCAATGCCAACAATATTCATTGACAACGGATTCATACAATATGATAATGACGAGTTCGTAAATGACGACAATGCTTTCAATAGAATTTAAAATGCGCATTAAAGATTCCGTTATACATTAAGTCAGCCATGCAACCCTCGACATTCAAAACATAAATTGTGAAAATGTTAGGAAAACATGCGATATATAAGATAAAACAGATTCACTTTAATTAAAATGAGGTAGATTAAAAATGATTACCATGACAACCATATCGTTCGCATCTAATGATGTCCAATTCGCAGAATAAAGTTTCCCTATTTTTGGAGAAGAACAATAATGCTATGAAATAGTTAAGATGATTGTTGATTATTCGTATTATTTGGATTCTTCCAGCTACTGTCCTCATCTTGATTGTTCTTTTCACAGTGTTTCAGTCAATGTAACCTCAGATCTTCTTCAGACGTACTTGTCAAACTCAGGAACTTTTCTTTAGTTATATGGTTAAAAGCCTTTGTTGACCATAATGTGATAATACGAACGATCAAACGAAATTATATATGACATTTTTCTAGAGATCCAGGGTTCGATCCCCTGTACAGGCGATTATAACAGAAGAAATGATAACATTTCCACTCGGTCATGGATTAAGTAAATGATTCAGTTCTAGCTTCCGAATTTGAAATACAAATTCCCAAGTTTGAGGCACCTGGGGAAAGTCATAGAGTACAGTGGCTGAAATACTGTAAAGATAAAAACCAATATGAAACGAGTAGTCAAAAAATACACGTAATCTTGTACGTAATCTTTTTTTATACTTTCTACAAAGTTGTTTAACATTTTGTGAGTAATCTCCTTTCCCTTTCCACGGCTTTTTAAATAAAGTGTTCAGTTCTAAATTTGTACGAGTTTCAGAGTTGACCATACGGATTGTCAAGTCCAACTAGAAGGTTCTGAAAAGGAAAAATTGCACCGAAGAAGGTCGGGGGACACGTTGAATAATTCAAATAATCCATACAATAATAATAACTTATACATTTAATTATTTATATTAAGATTGAGCTCCGTTATAAAATCATAGTTGTTTTATTATAAAACAGAGACCAAACCAAATGAAACAAATTAAATTCGCTATTCATGTAACATTTAATTATACAGGAACAAACAAAAATAATAATCACAGAGAAAGTATGTAATCAGTTGCAAATCGATAATTAAACATTGTCATAAAAATATAGAGGTTAAACGAATAAATTTCTACTTATTGGACAAGTAATTTTGACGTTCCTGACACTTAATTAAATTAGTTTTTTTTTTTTCGCTTATTTGCCCTTTTTGCAATCAAAATAAACAATAATGTAGTGTGATAAACTACGTGCCCATCAGTGGATTTTTTTTATTTTCATAGAGTCTGTGTCTGTGTGTATTGATTAACACTTCTTTTTTATCAACTCGATATTAAAGAAATCCTAGTATATTTTCTCCTATTCAACAACTTAACTTTTTATTCACATTTAATCAGCTACCTATTAATAATCCCATTTTGTCGGTTAACGGATCTTAATTTTTAACTTAAAAAAATAAGTGTTTACTCACTCAACTCCCCGAAATCTATTGTGTTTTTACAGTCAAAAGTGGCTCATTCTTAGTGACTCAACTTTTTGCTTCCAACGCCCACGATTTACATGTTTTAACAATTTCTTTTTTAGTGATGTTTACCCCAAACAAACATATTGCCACTTGGGCATAAAAGGTTACTATTTGGGACCATGTTTAGGAAGATGTCGGTTTACATTAGATTTAAAAGTCTGCATATAAATAGTCATGGCAGCCACTAAACGTAAGGGGATTCTAAAGTCTGACAGTCTCAAAGAAGAAACTATTAGAGTAAAAGGTTGTCCACACAGCACCTAAGGGACATAGGTCATCTACAACTTTGGAGATGCTTTTGTAGCGACTGAGTTCTTTTTACGGAGTGAGGGTGCTGACCGCACGCCCAACCTTCCCAGAAGGTACATACAGAGCCTACCCTTCCCAAATGGTCACCCATCTGGTACTGGCCAGGCTTAACGTTGCTTAACTTCGGTGATCTGGCGAGAACCGGTGTGTCAACGTGACTTTGCCGTACTAAAAGGCTGTCCGTATCTAGGGAACTGTACAGTGAAGGAATGCGATTTTGTTTTCAAACAGGTTTGTACTAGATTAGGATTACAGGGATGGGGTACAAGTGTAATGAGTTCATCAAAGCACTCTCCGTTTAAATTTGCAAAGTTCTAATTTGGAATTGAAGCAACTTACCTTGGCAGCTCCATACCGAGTAACAGGCTCCGTGGATCATCAGAATAGAATGCAATATCCTTTTAGGTCCTACGGATCGACAATATCCACGTACCTCCCCTCTACGGATGTGATGTTTCACCCATATTGAGTTCTATAGATCGGTGCACTTGAGTAACTTGCATCATACTTTTAAAAATAAAACCAAATTATCGGTTTTCACCACAGTTAATTTAACCATGCTGATGACATCCTCGGCATAGTATTTTGGTTCAGAATTAGAATTTCTTTTTTTTATTTCGAGTCATATTATTCGTTTCCACTTACTTAACTTTGTTTTTATTTAATAGAAAATTACTTGCAGAGATTCTTTCTTAATATCACTTTGCAGTGGGACATTTAAAAGTTATGCAGAATGTAATATTTGAAGGTCATGTGAAAATACTTTAAATTATAGAACTGACTAAGAGTAAACTTTCATATCTACATTCTCATATTTGTTCAATTTTGCTATTGTTTAAAACTTGTCCTTGTTATTGTAACTTTTGAGAAAATAGACGACTTTTTTTTAAATAGAAAAGAATCCATATTTTTCTTGGTGTTTATGAAAGACTATATAAATGTATAAGTTTTTTTTTAATAAAATATGTTTTGGGTCGATCAATTAGATCCTCGGGAATTTAAATCACAAAGAGTATCAATGATGAACGCCATCCAACATTCATACCAGTGCAGACAACGAGAAATTTCCAGTCTAACAACATCTTGAAAAGGCTGTTAACGAACCGGTTTATTATAGCCTCCCTCTTACTGATATGGAAATCTCCCCTTTCGGACGCCCTCTCTCGCAGTTCAGAACAATTTGGGCCAATGTGGATAACATTATACATTCTGTGTACGGGAATGGATAGGTAAAACGTCGTTGTGAATAGATGCGGGTTACAAAACTGATTCAACCATCTGCGAATGTAGAGATGAGAAGCATACGATGCAACATTGCATTTATGCCATCTACTGCCTATGCTATGGTACAGCTTGAAAGCTTTTGCACAATATAAAATATAATTGTAACAGACTGTGCAAAAAAGTTGGGAACTCTAGTATGACAAAATATACTTCAAAGACACACAGGTATGCATTTGAATTTAAGTTAAAAAACTTTTTGTTCTTGTACAGCTATCTCAAAAAGACATTGAGCTGATTTTGTGTGTGATGGCTATCTTGAAAGCATCAATAATGCAAAAAATTGCGTAAAAAGTGAGAAACTTCTTCAAAGACATACAAGAAAATTTGATCGTTTCCGCGCTAGTGGCTATATATAAACTTAGCGCGTAGTATTTCTATAAATAAAATGACCAAACTTTAATAAGATAAACAAAATTGCTTGGAAGTTTTAGAAATAAACAATAACCCAAATCAGTAAAATTAGAAATGGGGGAAAAGAAGGTCGGTGCTTTTTCTATGCTATGATTTATTACCAAGGTTTTTGTTGAAATTATGTTAAATTATGTAGCAAATTTTGTGTGCTTAAAACAGCATGTAATTAAATTTAAAAAAAAAACTGCATATTATTTTATAATAGATTGCTATATCTAAGTAAAGCATGTGATAATCATATTTTAGTAACAAAATGTGTAAGTTTTGGCACGAGATGCTTTTTCTATGAACAAATACCCCAAAATAAATTACGATGTTCGAGAATAGACATTATCACGAAATAGCAAATTATTATAAAATAATATTCCACAACTATTTTTATTTATTTAATTGGCCATAAAGAATTATATACGCATATGCAATTTGCTATTTATAAAATATAAATTGTTTCTGTGCTACTGTGTATCCGTAATAAATTGGGGTGCGGCGAAATTGCTCACATACATTGTCAATGATAAGCGAGTGTTTATTTAACGTTGACTATTGTTTTGGATTTTAAACGTATATAGCATTTGGTAAATTGAAATTGACTTATCATGATTTGTAAATGTGATTAATAGATAATTTTATAATAAACTAAGATCCTTTCATTTACGTGATACGTATAAGCACTTCTAGTAAGTACAAAATAATAATAATAATAATAATAATAATAATAATAATAATAATAATAATAATAATAATAATAATGGTGCCACTCAAATTCCAATACAAACTAATGACCGCTGGAAGCGAGAAATCAACGGTGAGAGGCTGTTGCGACAACG
Organism: Euprymna scolopes; assembly: GCF_053919585.1. Taxonomy (NCBI): domain Eukaryota; kingdom Metazoa; phylum Mollusca; class Cephalopoda; order Sepiida; family Sepiolidae; genus Euprymna; species Euprymna scolopes. The sequence continues at coordinate 23,750,559 of NC_136497.1, forward strand.
CAAATTTATTAGCAAATGCAATCGAAGGAAGTGGAGAGTGCTGGACTTTTGGGGAGACTTGTTGTCACTCACCTTCCAGGAAACACCACAGATTTTCAATCAGATCTTTGATGACCTGTATGAAAGCTCCATGTGACCCAATAATAATAACAATAATAATAATTAGTATAACAACAACAATAATAATAATAACAACAACAACAACAACAACAATAATAATAATAATAATAATAATAATAATAACAATAATAATAATTATTATAACAACAATAATAATAATAATAATAATAACAACAACAACAACAATAATAATAATAATAATAATAATAACAATAATAATAATAATAATAATAATAATAATAATAATAATAATAATAATAATAATATGGTGATGATAATAGAGGAAAAAGGAAAATAGGAACATATGACTTACTTTAAAAATGACCAAAAGATCCCAAAGGAAGTAAAAAATATTTTTTTAAATAGAGCCATAGCATGGACCGACTACAACTAAGTGTGTAGCAGCATCCCTCCAGCATAAATAATAAAATACCCCAAAAATGTACAAAATACAAGTGGAGATTATCAATTTGATTGAAAATGCAATGTGAACATGACCAATTAACTGACAGTCGGTGGAAAATGATATTAAAATACAAAGAGGTACTTTCCAAGATGATTTCTTATCACAACTACTGTCCATCATAGCAATGATGTCCCTTAGTATTATCCTAAGAAAGTGCCAATTCGAATACAAGTTGGCCAATACAGATGAAAGAATGAACCACCCAATGTACATGGATGGACTGAAACTTTTTTTGCAAAAACAAAGAAGGAACTATAACTGCTAATCAATACAACTAGAATTATTCCGCCAGGATATCCGAATAGAATTCGATATATAAACGTGCGCACAGCTTGTTATAAGAAAGGAAAAAAAAGTAGAGGCAGCTGAAGACATGGAACTATCCAAGCAGGTGGACATATGGGCTCTAAGCGAACATGACACATACACATATTTAGAGTTTTATAAGCAGACACAATCAATACAACAGAAATGATAGAAAAAATTAGAAAGGAATAACGCAAAAGAACTAGAAACTCCTAGTAACTAAACTATATAGTAGAAACCTAGTAGAAATTATAAACACATGGGCAGTGTCAACAGTAGACCGAAGAACCGAGACATCTCAACTAGAAAATGAGAAAACATATGGCTATGTACAATGCACTCCACCAAAATGATGATGTTTACCGACTCTATGTGAAAAGAACATACCGGGGAAGAGGACTGCTTTGTATAGAAGACTATGTGAATGACACAAATATAGAATTAGAAAAATACATAATTCAGAACATTACAAGGATAATTAAAGCAGCAAAAATGAACTACACAGAAAACGGAGAAGCAACGGAAGACGAGAAAAGAAAAATAGGAAGAGAACAGCTCCACCGACGATTCATGACAAAGTATATGATTAACGAAAACACATGGGCATGGCTACAAAATAAAAATGTAAACAGAGACACCGTATCCGTAATAAGAGCCGCACAAGACAATGCGATTAGAACCAGCCACATCAAAGCAGGGATCAACAAGACACAAGAAAACAGCAAATGCAAACTCTGTGGACTAAGAGAGGGAACAATAAACCACAAAATAAGCGAATGCAACAGCTAGTTAAAAATATTATATTAAACAGGGTCAAGTGGGGAGTGCAGTACACTGGGAGTTATGCAAACCACTGCATCTTGAGTTCACAGACAAATAGTACGAGCACAAGCCGGCAGCAATAATTGAAAAATGAAAGTTAGAAAATATTATGGGATATGGACGTACAAACAAATAAGCCCGTCAAAGCGTTCTAGGAAACAATCGGAATAACACAACGGAGACGGAGAATCGCAGCAAATACACGGAACTAGCCAGAGAACTGAACGAAATATGAAATATGAACAAAAATCAAGATAACACTAATAATAGTAGGAGCACTAGGGACAATTTCGAATGACTTCGAAAAGGAATGGAGAAGATTGGAATCAGAGGGATAGTTGAGAATCTACAACGGATAACAATAATGAAAACGGCTGAAAACGGCTGAAAACCTTGCATGTGGCGACTATTATACATGAGTTACAGATGCAAACCGGATATATAAAAACTGCTACAGATGGAAAACACAAACCAACACCACATAGAATCATAAAAAATGAAACTGTATAACATTAAGTTAATCTTCCCCCAATTTGTTTTTCTTTTAGTGTCATTATAAAGTGGCGCCACACCAAATAATCGAAGAGGGTTAAGAAGAATGGGTAGACCGAGGTGATAAAACACGAACAAGATTCTATCGGATGAGTGTAAAGAGTACTGGGAGCTTAGGGAGATGCATTGTAATCCAAATTCAAGTGAATACTGAGAGTCGCTGTGAGAAATCAATCGTAAACGGCTATTGCGATATCGCAAACTAATTTAAAGGGCTATCAAAGCAGTAGAGAGTATTGGAGATCTGAGTATACTTGTTGTTACTCAGATTCAAGGGAACACGACAGGTTGGCCTCAAACAGAATTCTTTTATGATGGCCTATGTGAAAACTTCAAATAATAATAATAATAATAATAATAATAATAATAATAAATCTAACGATGATGATCAAGGATTGTGCAAAGACCGAGCAAGGAAAGCACCACTCAGACCTCTGCTGGAAAGGGTTCCGACAGTACCCCTATTTTGTGTAGGCTTATTTTTACTCCAATCAACTATATAAGCATTAAAGTACAGGGAACACAGGTACATTCTACCGATATTTGTCAATTGTGACCAATTGCTGCCGTGCCATGTATAGATGCGTGGCGTGAATAGACTTACCGATATCATTGTACCAACTTTGATAAAATTCAAATCAAATACTCTCGTTAACGTAGTATCAGGAGGTTTTCAAGGTCTATCTCAAATAACATTGTAGGATTTTATGACAGACTTTTATTTTATCAGTGTTCGGCGCAACCAAATAACTCATGACTTTGTACCTTTTTGGATATAAAATACACTACATTTTGAATCTAATTCCAAGGCCAAAAATGTGTTTTTTAGTTCGATTTGCGCGTTCGAGATGATGCTGGCATCAGCTGAAAATGTACAGAATTATTCTTTTTATATATTATATTATCGGCGATCGGGCGTTCTCATCTGTTAGAATAGGGATGAGGTATGAAATGTATGTACTAACAATACAATTACCTTTCGCGTATTATTATTATTATTATTATTATTATTATTATTATTATTATTATTATTATTGTTGTTGTTGTTGTTGTTTTTGTTGTTGTTGGATCACAAGGAGCTTTCACGCAGGCCATCGAAGATCTATCCTTGAAACCAACCTGTTGCTTTCCCTGGAAGCCGAGTGACAGCAAGTCTACTCAGATTTCTAGTACTCTCCACCTCTTTCAAAACCATTTGCAAATGAATTCGCATTATCGCAACAGCTGCTTACCATTGATTTCTCGCTGGCAGTGGCCATTAGTCTTCACTGGAATTAGAGTGACAATAAGCCTCCTTAAGTTCCCAGTTCACTTCGAGCTTGTCCAGCGGAGCGGAGGTCTAGTCAGCGTTCTCTACTCGTTTTTCCATCTTCCTTGACACTTCTCGGCTATTTGGTAGCACTCTTTGGGAAAGGGGGTCGATGATGAGGTAATGATGGGAGGGGATAGCTAACTTATAGGTATGCAGCTCCAATGTTCTTGTTTCCATGTATCACTTCTTCTTTTGCCTCTGCAGCAGTTTTCTGGCCCGCGCATATAGTTCATGTGTATTAGTTTCCGCATTCAAGGGTTTTCCTTTAGCTGTTTTAATTATTGTTATTCGTTGTATCTTTCCATCCATTCCTGGAACAGCAATTTACGATTTAGCAAGACCTTTCTTTCTTTTAAATTATTACGACATCCGTTCTTCTTGCTTTGATGGGTTTGTCTGTTTGCATGTCTCTGTCCCATTGTGATTCTCGTTTTCAAGTACTGTTGCCGGCTATGCTCGTACCATTTGTCTATGCCTCTGAGTTTTTTGCATAATTCCCGATATACTGCCCTTCCCACTTGGTCGTGCCTGTTCTTATATTCATTTTGGGCCAGTTTGGTGCATCCAATACTATATGGTTTACCGTTTCGTCTATTTGCTATTTTCTTGTGTTTTGTCAATCTTTGTTCTGGTGTGGTTGGTTCTTATCGAGTTATCTTGTGCTGCAGTTATTAGGGCTTCAGTTCCTCGGTTAACGTGTCCTTTTCGCCTCCATGTCCAAGTGTTTTCATTATATATTGTTCTAATTCATTTTTTGTGTCATTCAAGCAGTCTTATATACTAACCAGTCCTCTCCTGCTATCTTTCCTTTAAATGTAGAGTCGGTCAACATCGTTCTTTAGGTGTAGTGCATTGTGCATTGTCATGAATTTCCTGGTCGAGCTGTTTCAGTTCTTCGTTAGTCCACTCTATGAACGGTCCAGAGTATCTTACTAATGCATGTATTATACCTTTTACTAGGTTTCTGCTATATAATTTAGTTTCTATGAGTTTTCTGGTTCTTCTGAAGTATACCTTTCCAATTCTGTTTCATCTTTGTTGCTTTGATGGTGTCTGCTTACAGACATCTCAAGTATTTATAGGCGTCTTGTATCCGGCTTCAAACTTTCTCAGTATATTGTTTAGGGGCATCATTGCTATGAGGAAGAGTAGTTCTGAATCTCCTTGGAAGATGCCTCTTTGTATTATTATTATTATCATTATTATTATTATTATTATTATTATTATTATTATTATTATTATTATTATTGGCTCACAATGAGCTTTCACGTAGATAATCAAAGATCTCTCCTTGATAACAACCTGTGGCATTCCCTCGAAGCTTAGTGTCCATAAGTCTCCCCAGGTTTCCAGAGTAGTCACACAGACCATCATAAAAGATTTATCTTTATGAACAACTTGTGAAATACTCTGGAGTCTGAGAGATAACAAGTCTCTCCGGATGTCCAGTACTATCCACCTCTTTCTATCATAGCAGCCACTAACTAATTCCACAGAGGACTCATTCATATGTAATATATTTGCTATGGTGTTAAATGGTAATAAACGAAAGGAACACAGGACTTGTAGGAACGAACATGTATTCACATATATTACAGGCAAAAGCAGGTTGAGCAATACCACTCCTCAACTGTAGGGCGGTTGCACACTACCTCCTTGGCCGCGTACCAAACTCTGACTGCCGGGCACCGGTACTCGATACCGGAAGTGACGTCACCAGTGGAAGTGACGTCATCAGATAGGCCGTTAATCCCATAGAAGGGAGTCTCTTACAATCCCCTCTCAAGCTTTTTGTTCGTAAAAGGTGTCAGTACCTCTTCCTTTTAGGGTTTACCATAAATGGCTCGGTAAACTTTCTCTTACGGAATGACCGCCGTAGTTCAGCTGTTGGTTTAGGAGGTTCAAGATACAAAGTTTTGAAGAGAGTGTCTATCAGCTCATCTTTCAATGGTGGACTGTCGCTGGTTTCAACTGATCGACATCTTCTTAGTTGGTTCTGGTGACGTTTGTGGTTATATGTTGGTCCTTGGACGATATATACCATGTCACCGATTATCTTAGTAATTGTACCCACCTCCCAGAATGATGTGTTGTTTTTATAACTTTTGAAAAACACTCTTTCACCTTATATAAAGCGTTTACTGGGTACATAAATGGTCACTAGTGGCCTTGACTGTTTGGGTAAGAGCTTGTGAAAAACCGATCTCATTTTCCGCGCAAACATCGTTTCTGCAGGTGAGAATGCTGTTGGTGTGTTCGGGTTGAGTGTAATCCTATACATGGGTAGAATTTGTTGCAGTGCTTCATCTGTTGAGGCCTCTTGAGCCTTCTTCAGTGCTCTTTGAAGAGTGTCCACGAAGTGTTCCGCTTGCCCATTCGATCATAGATGGTATTGGGGAGTGGTGATATGATTAATTTGGAACGTATCACAAAAACTTTTGAACTCCGCAGACGTAAAATGGGTTCCATTATCACTTACGATGCAATCGACTACATTGAAACATGTGACCAGTTCATGTAAGAAATTTGTAGTCGTTCCTGTTGTCGGTCTTCTGCACCTCAATACCTCAGGCCACTTGGTGAAACTATCGACTACGATTAAGTAATAATTGTCCTCGAGCGGATCCGTAAAATCGATGTGCACTCTAGACCATGGCTGGTCAGTCTTCAGCCAAGGTTTAAACGTAATTGGTGGTGATTTCGTCGCAAGGGCACAGCCTGTGCACGGGCCTATCCTCTCATTGATATCCTTGTCCATATTAGGACAATAAACATAGCTTCTGATCAAACTCTTCATACGATTTTTCCCAGGATGTTCCGTGTGAAAATCCCGTAGAATTCATTTTTGGAGACATTTGGGAATCACCGCTCTTTCGCCGTACAGTAAAACCTCATTGCAAAGCGAAAATACTTCCGGAAGATCGCTCTTTGTGGCGATCTTATTTTTATGTTGCAGATGAAGCCATTTTAATCTCCGGTAGAGACACCGGGAGTTCTAATTGTGTTGCCCATCATCGTTTTGTTTCTCCTTCCGCCCGAAGAGTGGCAATGATGGAATCTTCAAATAGGCCCTTTTTCAATGGTATCAGCCTAGATAGGCTATCCGCATGGCTAATTTGTTTCTCATCAGTTCTGTCAGCCTCCTTAGGTAGCTTTGGCTTGGGGAATTCTTTTGACGCGGGTTTTTAGCTTCCGGCTTTGCAGTTTCAGTTTTTTTTGTTTTTTGTTTTTTTTTTTTTGCTTACTTTGGCAGATTCCGTTGAAGCTTCCTTTTTCGATTTCTCTGTTTCTGCAAATTGGACGTTTCGTTTTTCCTTGCAAACAGGCAGAGTGTGTTCTCTTAGTTCGTGTCTTGCTATAGTCTTTGTACATTTTCCTAGTCCTGGTGAGAATATTTCAGGAAATTCCACTTTTAACTCGTCTTTCAGTTGTTGCACTTCCGTAGACGAGTCTTCTACCCTATGACAGAATTTATTCATAAGTTGGTCCCACAATTCGAATCGCTTCATCCAATCAGTACAGAAGAGGTTTTCGGATGTCCTATGTACATACACTTTCCATTTTTTAGTAATACAATTTCGGTCACCGGGAGTGTGAGCTCTCTCTCAAATTCCACTTCATCGCCTGTCACAGCTCGAGCTGATTTGTTCGTCTTCCACATGGTTGGCTTCCTTAGCCTTTTCCATGTCTTAAGGTTAATGATGGACAAGTCTGATCCGGAATCCAATTGTAGATGGACAGTTTTATTTGCGATATTAACTGTGACATATTTGCGCCGGTTTTTATCCGGATCCAAGTCGGATCTAGTCTGTCGGACGCTGTTCTTGACGCTGTTCTTCCTGCACGGGATCGCTTTGTGGCCCTTCCTGCCACCTTCGCTGCAGTACTTATCTTTGTAAAAACATTGACTTGACCAATGTTTGCCGCCGCAGCAATAGTACGGACTTGTATGTGGTTCGGGTCTTGTGACGTGGTGGTACTTATTAGGTGTAGCCTGAGTTTTCTTACTTCCAGCTTTGCTTTTTCGGAGTGAATATTTTTCCGGTCTGAAGGTTGTCCTGTTGCGCCTGACTCCTCGACGTGTCTCGAGTTGTTCCTTACGCAGACTACCCGTTGACAATCCTCGGCCAACTTCTGGAGGGCGACGCCCTGTTCGCTCTGAAGTCTAGAGAGAACACGCCGTCTAATCTCAGCGTTTTTGGAAGAGACTAGACCCTGCGCAAAAATTAAACACTTGAAGCCGTCTGCCGATAAGCAGACAGACGGAAATCGTCGCAGTGTTTATTTAACACGGGCGCGAAAGTCAGGCAATCGTCAGCTTTCGCTTTTTTGCAGGATAAAGCACTTCCATCTTCTATGAAAGTCGTAGAATTCGGGCTGAAGAGTTCGGATAAAAGTTTGACCGTTACAGAAAATTCCAATTCACTCGTCTTCCTGGGGAGAATGTAATCCACAAACTTAAAAGTAGGCAAACTTTTTTAGCGTTGCTCCATTCTTGATAATCCACAGTGAATAGGTCCTCATATCTCCAATAGAAAACGTCAAATGTCCCATCCAACGCCGGTTGGTAGTTGAACGTTTCTATAGCGTTTCATATCGTACTTTTGGAAAAAGCAAAACTCACGTCTCTGTGTTCCGTTCTAGCGAATATTTTTAACAATAGCTTTTTTTGTCTCTGTTATTGGAGTAGCATTCTCTCCTCCAACGTTTATTGCCTCTCTAGAAAGTGTAACTGGAGCTGTTTATCACGTTCTTTCAAATTTTCCTCAACCATCTGCTGGTCCATCTGGGCCTTGATTAGCTGTGTTGCATACTCCTTTAACCTCCTACATCTTGCGATGCCTTTTCCAAGCGCCCAAAAAAGAAAAAAATTACCGTTTTTGACTGGAGATGAGAGATAAAATATTTTTTTAAAAAAAGATAAATGAAAATGTCCTTTCCTTGAGTATGTTCGTATGAGGAGGGAGCAATGTATCCCTTGCTTCTTGGTAAAAAACCTTACAGATAACTCAATATGAGGGTGGACAAAAATTGTTTACTTGCGAAACAAGAACAAAAAAATATACTGTGATGCAATACAGTTGTAAAAGAATAAAAAATAATTGTGTAATTGTCTGGAAGTTAACAAAAATGGCTAGGGTTTTTATGTATGTGGGGGGGGGGTCTCCCGACGAGGAAGAAAAGAAAAAAAATTCACTTTAGAACCGACAGTTAAAAATAAAATATTTCAGAAAATTTCACTCAATGAAAAAAGTATTTCCTTTAGTCCTTTAGTTTCTTAGTAAAACGAAAGGGAAAAAAAAGAAACATTTCACTCCCGTTAAAAAAGGTTTGCATTAAGTTAGCAGCGAAAGCAAAAGCAGAAAAAAAACGTTCCTCTTCATTTGAAAAATGTCCAAATTTGCATAAGAATAAACCGTAGACAAGTTACAATTAGAGTTGTTCTTGCGCTGAAATTGGATCAACATTTTTCTCTTTTTTCCCTTCTTTCAATAAGCAACCAAACTAATTTTTACGGCATTAACAAAAATGCGTTTAGTACAGTTCTTTTCAATTTGAATATAGAGACAAAAAGATTAACTTACAATTGAGTCGAGCGCTTTGCCTTGTGTTTTTTTTTTGTTCTTAGAATTTGTTTTTAGTACGTAATTGCCAGCAGAATTCTTACCTTGTAAATCCGAAATTCTTTTGAAGTCAAATTACTTTCATTCTTTTCTTTTTTGTTGAGTTAACCGGTGTGAAAGTCGAATCCGATGTCGCCAGTTGTTATGGTGTTAAATGGTAATAAACGAAAGGACTTGTAGGAACGAACATGTATTCACATATATTACAAGAAAAAGCAGTTTGAGCAATGCCATTCCTCAACTGTATGGCGGTTGCATACGACCTCCTTGGCCCCGTACAATCCTCTGACTGCCAGACATCGGTACTCGATACTGGACGTGACGTCACAAGAGGAAATGACGTCATGAGATAGTCCAATCATCCCATGGAAGGGCGTCTCCAACAATATTGATGTTGGAATTCTGTAGATGTTCAGCGTAAATGGAGATGCTCTAATGTTATTGAATCTTTTTTTTAACTGCAAAAGTATCAGCAGGGCGCCTGGCGTAGCCCGGTCTTAAATATGATATTTTAATTCTTGCAGATTTCGTATCATAGAGTTAATGTTCTATCGATTTTTAGATATTATAAAGTTGCGATTTCAAAAATAAAATAATATATCCATATGACTTGGGTGCATCAGCTTAACTCGAAACCGAAACAAAACTTATGAAACATATATATATATATATATATATATATATATATATATATATATATATATATATATATATATATATATATATACTAGCAAAAGTACCCGTCGTTGACTGGGTTAAAAAACAGCCTAAAAAATGCACTCTGATTTATTATTGTATGATAGGTTATGGAAAGGAAAGGTTGTAAAGAGATAGCTTCGAATTCGGGGGCATCAAAACCAAAGCAAAATATGATGAAAGTAAAAATAAAATAGATAAACCCAATAATTTATTATACCATACCTGTTCACACTGAAACACTTATCACAATATTCTGTGGATCTATATTAAAAAACCTTGTTAAACTTTGTGACATATTTCCATTCTATGGAGGTCAGGTGCGAACGAACACCCCATAATTTTATTATACTATATTTCTTCAAACTGGAACATAATTGTCAAAGTATACTTACGCAGATAGATAGGAAAAGTCTTTATTAAAGTTTGTGCCTATTTCCATTCTATGGAGGCCAGACGCGAACGCAGACCCCACAATTTTATTATACCATCCCTATTTAAGTTAAAACATACTTATCAAAGTATTATTATGTACATCCATATCAAAAACACTTGTACACGTTTTTTTAATTTTTAAATGTTATATTTCCATACTTTGTGGACGAGGCGCGTACACAGACCCCACAATTTTAATGAATCATCATTATACCAGATCAAACATACCCATTCCTATGTCTCGATACATCTGCTATCATAATTTTCTATAATAGTCAACCATATAGTAACCTATTCGTGATCAGGCACACACACAGACGTTCAGCTTTATTATAGATATATATTGTTTTAACACAATGAAGACAACAAAGATTGGATTGATAGCAAGAAGTAGTGTATGTACATTGTTCGTTATAATTATTTCGCGCACATTCGGACAATTTCAAACGTTATATCGTTTGAAATATTCATAAGAACAGCCTTTTTTTCAGACGTTGAGAAACAGACTTTTTAAATGAACATTATGGAATCAATTTTCCTTTTGAGGAAAACTATGTGATAAAAAATTTTCCTACATTTCTTCCTTCAGAGATTGTTTTCGTTTCCGTTTTAGAGTTTCTGAGAATAGCTCGCGTTACATTAAAATTAATTGACTGTATCCCCCAGTTTCTAGCTTATTAATAAGAATGTTTAGCAAGGTGGGTGTGAAACTAAACTATTTAAACAGTTAAATAAAGCATTTGTTCGTTATGCCGATGCTTTTGAATCGTATAAAATTAAGCAGAGTATATAAAGAAAGGAAATCCAAAACTATATTAGTAATATATAAAATGTATTTTTGAGACAAGTACTACATACTCGCTACACTAAACATGCTAATGTTTCATGGCAAATTGGTTTAATAAAAAAACAACTGTTCCTCATCAGACGAAAGAAATAGTTTATACATGCTATTTAGAACATCTTGTTCATTGGTTTTATCACCTGAATACCATTTAACCTGGAATATATATATATATATATATATATATATATATATATATATATATATATATATATATATATGTATGTATATATATATATATATATATATACATATACTTAATTCTCTCACATTGTGAATGATTAATCATTTTGTTATTCGAATTTAGTTCATTGCAAGGTTATTGAATATTCATATTATTTACATTCGTCTGTCTACGGTTCTTATATTGAGTGTTATTCTCACAACGTTTCGATGGATGCAACCTCTGATATTCTTCAGGTATATCTTGTCAAACTCAGGAATATTTGTGTCGATCCCGGGAATCTTTTTGTCTAACTTGGAAATCTGCACAGAATTATTATTTAATCTACGGGGGATACCATACTCGCGTACTGTCAATCATGCCTGGATAGAAAAGCTAAGCAATTCGCAACTGTATTTTGATGTGTTGTCCGCATCGAGGATTGAACCTTCAGCATCAAGAAAAGTGTCACTTTACAACTGAATTTTATTAAGTACTCAATCTATTTGGCCAATGAGGTCATAATAACCCAAATACTCTAAATAATAAATCATTATTTTAAAACTTCAAAAACAAAAGGTTATTAAAGTTGTTTAGAAGTTTTCTTACCTTCATGATACCGGTAGAGGATAAAGAGGGTTTTTTTGCAAGTGTGATTGTAAGAGTTAAGGATGGAATAAGTTCAGGAAAGTTCTGCCATTTGAATCAACACAATGTTACGATTGTTCACCAAGAGAAATGTCTATCACGAAGGTGTACGCAGTATGGTGCATGGAAGTGAAACCTGGCATGTAAAATTAGGGATATGTGGAATATATGATGTGGATTATAGAGAGAGATGATATGAGAATTATATGATGGATATGTAATGTAAGTCTTAAAGTTACTATAATTTTATTTGTTTCGGTACATGTATAAAAGAAATCGCATGGGATAACATTATTACGTGTTATGTCGAAATTAGTATAAATTCCAAAAATTATGAAACAATAATCCAATAGAAGATATGTCAGATGCATTTTTAATGACATCCACAATTACATAATTTATTTCATTTAATTATTGAGACTGTTATTCTCATCTCCTAGTTATTGTTTTAACTCCGTTTCGGCCAATTGTTCATCTAGCCTTCGTCAGATTAACCGCGACGGGATAGGAATGTCGAATCCTCCAACTATACCCACAACAATTACTGCCTTCAATAGCTGTTGCCACTTACCACGGTTTGGCCAGCTAATCCTCTGACCGGCTTTGTGTAGGATGTTTTCCTCTTATAAATCCACATTTTTATATTTTTATACTTCTAATTGACGGGTCCGTACCGATTGCTATATATTATTGAATTAATTTGGAATTCATTTTGAGATGAGTAATTTGGTATAATTTATTTTATTAAATTATTTGAACTATTATCCTCAGTTTCTACTGGTTGTTTTCAGGACGTTTCGACTAATTATTCATCTAGCCTTCGTCAGGTTAATCGCGACAGGGTAGGAATGTCGAATCCTCCAACTATAAAACATGGCGGACCTTGAATTTAAGTTATTTAACGTAAATGGAGATAAATCAATTTGTGATACTGAATTAATCACACAGCTTTCCCATATTAAAACATACGATAAAACGTAATAATTCGATGAATTCTATTTTAACTTTTTATTATTTTTCTACTGATAAGTTTTTTCCTATTTTTTTTAATTCATTCTAATTACTACATGGCACGTCAGTATGTAATTATGTTTTCACCTGAAAGGCGTTAGTTTAAATAATCATAAACTTTCACAAGCATCAGATACGGGGATATGACATGATGCATTTTTTTTTAGAGGAAGGTCACCACTTATCAAGACCCGGAAGCCACTCGGGAATAAGGGTTATTGCGTGTACAATAATCAATGGGATAGTATTGTAGTAATAGTTAGTATTTGAGATTTGATAAAGTGTCTTACTTAAGAGGGCGATTCATCAGGAATTTGTTTATGTGTGACTTGAAGATATCCAAGTTGTAGTCAGGTGGGAAACAGGCAAACGGAAGAGAATTCCACATGCGTGCACTTCTAAGAAAGAAACTTTGTTCATGGAATCTACGTTTTGATTTAGACACAGATAAAGATTGGGGAAAATTACTGACAGTGGTTTCAGCTAGACGAGTGTTGTTCATGAAAGATAGGCAAGGGGGAACAGAGATTCGAGCTCGAACGAACACCTGCCATGGAAATAACGATAAAACAAAGACAGGCTCGCAACGTCTCTTCTGTATTCACCGTTAAGTGATAATTATCACTACAAAAACAATACTTTTTTAATCTCACATCTGATATGAACAAGTAATACTAATACTTTCGTTAGATAAACATCGCCACAAGCCCAAAAGTATCATGTTAGTTTTCTCGTTCGATTTTAGATTGAATACAATAACGAGCGGGAGTATTAATCACGCTCTTTAGTATTTTAATCTTTTTTAATCATCTCCAGCAATAATTATTTTCCTTTCAAATTATTTCGTCAATACTCAACTTTCTTCGGCCATTTTGTTGATTGCTTTAGGGAAACTTTTTCTTATTTTTATTTCGTTAATTAGTTTGATATTGTAATTTGGAAAATCTCTTCATACCAATTAAATTCTATTTTATTGCATGCATTATTATTATTATTATTATTATTATTATTATTATTATTATTATTTTTATTATTGTTGTTGTGTTGTTGTTTTTATTATTATTATTATTGTTGTTATTATTATTATTATTATTATTATTGTTGTTATTATTATTATTATTGTTGTTGTTGCTATTATTATTATTGTTATTATCATTATTATTGTTATTATTATTGTTGTTGCTATTATTATTATTATTATTATTGTTGTTGTTTTTATTATTATTATTGTTATTATTATTATTATTGTTATTATTATTATTATTCGAACTTACTACGACTTTCTCACGTATCTAATCATCGAAGATTGTTCACTGATGATAACTAATGGTATTCAATGGAGTCTGTGTGACAACAAGCCTTTCCATATCTCCAGTACTTTTTACCCTTTTTCATATTTATAAATATTTTACATTATCATATTAGCCGCTTAACATTGATTTTGGCTGCCAATGACTATTGATCTTCATTGGATTTAGGTGACAGTAAGTCTCTTAAAGTCGATGTATTCTTGTCACTCATCCAGTGGAGGTCTGATTCCTGCTCTTCCTCCACGGTTCTTTACATTGTCTTTGACCTTTCACGATGTATTTTGTCACTAAGAATTATAACACAGGTTAATACCAGTGATTGCTCGCTGATAATGGAAAGTGGTGTTCTCTGGAGTGTTAGTGAAAATCTTCCAAGATTTCCAGCTCCTCAACTTTTTTGAGAACCGCTATAAAGCATTTACCATTGACTTATCGATGACAACGACCGTTAGTCTTCTCTAGAATTTGAATTTCAAGTCTCCCAAAGTTGCAGTAATCTCCGTAGGATTCTTGTGGAAGTTTGGTTAGTGTGCTACTTTCTCGGTTTTATAGTGTGTTGTTGAGTTTAATTTTTGTGTAGTTCGTTCTGTTCTCGTTCATTTATTCACCTACTAATAACTATTCAATTTTTGTTCATAGAAGTCTTTTTTATTGACGATTTCCATGTGCAACCTCTTTTTACAAATAATATAGTTGCTTCTTTTTCATTGTTATCACATGTTTCACGGCTTTCAGTTGCTATTTTGACGATGATAATCAGCTTTCTCGTGTATTATGTTATGTATTTGTTTAATCCTTTCATCGCATTGTCTACGCAATAACCAATACATTTTTTACTTTTTTCCGTTTTACACCGAGTTGACTTATAAGGGCGCAGCACCTTGCGTATAGTCATCAGGAGTCATTATTTGGTTCAGTTTGTGAATCGTCCAGACTGTTTTCTCAGATATATATAACCTCAGTTTATTTTTTTTACTGTATTAGATTTATACTCAATAATTTTATTGTAAACGTTTATTTTTCTTTCTATTATTCATCCCAAATATATGGCAACGTGGATGGAAGGGGCTTTTGTTAAGATATAATTGTACGGCGTTGCTTTCTTATTTTTCTCGTGTATCTTTTTGCACTTATCTCCTTAATATTCGTTATGTACGTTTCATGATGTCGAGGTATTCATAGTTATCACCTCTCGATTATGTAATTCTGTGCTTTCTGTTGTTTTTCCATTATATTTTCTTCATGTCGAGTGGTGCTATATATTCCAGTTTCGAAGTCAAATCCCATTATCTAGCTAAATACCATCGTTCTGCTTATTAATAGTTTAACTCCGTTGTGTTTTTTTCTTGTCTTTACTAGAAATTTTTAATCAATCATATATATGACTTGACTTTTTTGTATCAGTAAATTTGTATTCTACATTGGATCTACTGAATTTTATACTACGAATACTAAGCTCCCTTTTCTTTGAAAGTCATAAGCAACATTTCCAGTAAGCGATTGCCGTACATTTTAGTACACTTCTTGAGGGCCAAACTTTCAAACATCTTGGTCGAAAATTCACATATAAACTAAATACATAGAAGATACTGCCTAGTGTTATATATGGTCGAGCTCCTTTAAGGACTCTTAAGTTGTGTATCTACTTGCTGTGTATTCTTAGTATTTCTTAACTCTGTGTGTGTGTGTGTGTGTGTGTGTGTGTGTGTGTGTGTGTGTGTGTGTGTACGC
Organism: Euprymna scolopes; assembly: GCF_053919585.1. Taxonomy (NCBI): domain Eukaryota; kingdom Metazoa; phylum Mollusca; class Cephalopoda; order Sepiida; family Sepiolidae; genus Euprymna; species Euprymna scolopes. Next base: position 23,766,599 of record NC_136497.1, read on the forward strand.
ATTAAGAGTTAACTAAACTTTCTTTTATTGCCCTTTGTCTTTCCGTCACTAGTGGATGATTTGTAAAGAAGCATTCAAGACGAAAACACGACGCCGATTTTCTGGCAAACCTTTGTTTATTCGTCTACGACTGAATCCGGGGATTTCTTGTATCGCTGACTTAAGCTTTCTTGCGCTTTTGTCAGAACTACTTTGTTTGACCCTACTGGTCTCGAAACTAACTTTATCTCCGATCAAGTCCGACGAACTACCAAGCTTCGACTTCAATCAAGTGTCTACTATAATATCGCTGATGCATTTCTATTTATATTAAGGTGTATGTGTGGGGTTGTAAAACGAAGCGACCCATTTTCTTACAACGCAGGTGCACGTTTTGTCAATGTAGTTCACCGAGTTTGATGTAAGTCACCGGCAACCCCTTTGAACTCCCTACACTTATCCGACGCAAGTGCATTGGGTTTAAATCAGTCACGTGTTTAAATCAGTCACGTTACTTCTGGTATCTCAACCATCGCTTACCATTGATTTTTCGCCGAAAACTACCATTTATCTTCATTGGGATTTGGATGTCAATAAACCCCCTAAAGACTAGACTATGCTTCACACTTTTCCAGTCGAGGGTCCAATCTCTTTCATTCTTTTTTTCGAAGTTTTTCACGGTTGTTCTTAGTGAACCTATAATTTTTGGCGTTGTCTTGACTTTCTTCACATTCCACATACCATTCACCTCCCTCTCCAGTTCGCTTCTCCGTCTAATATTTTGCTGCAACGGCAAAATCTACATCTGGCAGAACTTTTCTTTCTTTTTAACTATTATGACATCTGGTCTTTTTGCTTGGGTGGGATTTTTTGTTTTTACCTCCATGCCCCATAGGATATTGTGACTTTATTTTTCAAGTACTGCTGCCGGTTTGTGTTTGTATTATTTGTCTATGTGTTCAATGTGCAGTTGTATGCATAATTCCTTGTGTATTGCTTTTCCCACTTGATAATGTCTATTCTTATATTCTTTGCTGCATTAGCGTATGTGGTGTATTGTTTCGCCTCTTTACCCACAGAGTCTGCATTTGGTGTTTTCTTGTGATTATCGATCATTGCTTTAATGTTGTTAGCTCTAATCGCATGATATTATGCGGCTGTTATTACGAATGGGGGTTCTCTGTTTATGTTTCCTGTTTTCTTTTCCTAGCTATATCTATATGTTAGTGTCCATTTTTTCATCCTTATGAATTATCCATCTTGCTATTTCTGTTCCCATTTTCTTTACTCAGCGTCTCTTTTGCTACTTTGTTTTTTGTCTTGTTCATTTTTGCAGTGTCTCCTGCTACTGTAATTATCATTTCAGTGTTTTGCATTCCTTTTTCATGATATTCACACAGTCTTCTATACAAACCAAAAGTGTTCATACCTTTCATTAGGTTTAAACTAAATAGTATCCGTGAATTCACAAATATTTGTAGGTCATATTCCCCTAGTATCTTCATCTCCGCTTGGTTGGGAAGTTCCATGTCTTCCGTTGCCTCCAGTTTCCAGTTAGCAGTGCGCACTTTTCCATGCCGAATTCAATTAAGATATCCTGGCTGAATATTGTAGTTGTGTTTATTTGCGTCTCCAGTTCCCTCTTTGGTTTGTTGCAAAAAGTTTCAGTTTAATGTACATTAGGTGATTAAATTCCTTCATCTATTTTAGTGAACGCGTTTCTTGTTTTACGCTTTCTAAGGATATTGCTAAGGAGTATCATAGATATAATGAGCAGTAGTAACGATAGAGAATTCTCTTAAAAAATACCTTTGTATTTTAATCTCAGTTATGTATTGTCCACCAGCTGTCAGTTTAATTCCCCGTGTTCTCATTGCATTTCCGATCAAGTTGATAATCTCGTTGGGTATGTTGTACATTTTCAGGCATTCTGTTATCCATGTTTCAGGAATCCTATATTTGTTGTAGTCGATCCATTCCTTGGCAACGTTCCGTTTTTTTTTTTACCTACTTCAAGAACTTTTGGTCATGTGCTTCTTTGTGTTCTTTCTTTGGCAGTCAGCGATTATGAAGTGTGTAATTAATTTGTTCACATATTTATGCTCTGTACTTTCCTCATTTTAAATAAGCATGTTAGAGACCTGCAGTTGCTGGGGCGATTCTTTTTCATTTGTTTTGCTTAGGTCCGGTAGTGCTTATTTTATGCCCCATTTACATTATCATCATCATCATCATCATCATCATCATCATCATCATCATCAAGAGTTTTTACACAATGCATTGTGAGAGACAAGTTTCTGCATTCTACGCCCAATTGATAACTTTTGAAAATCTGTGTGCTCTATCGAAAGAGCCGATTACCATGTAATTTTCGTTAGATACGACTTTGGAATTTAAATGGAGGTCTGGTTGGTGGTTTTCTTTCTTACCTTTCTCGACTAATTTTGTAGTATCAATAGCTATTAGAACACCACCACTTCAACTACTACTAATACTACTATCACTACTATTACTACTACTACTACTGATAATAATAATAATAATAAACATTATTATTATTATTATTATTATTATTATTTGTTAAGACTTCTCACACAAATATATCAGATACTAATCACCAGTAGTGTTCTGTGGGCTCTTAGTGGCCACAAGTCTCTCAAGAATTCCAGTACACCCTCATCTTTTTCGGTAACCTTGCAAATTACTTTGCATTATTGAAACAGTCACTTACCATCGATTCCTCGTTAGCAACACCCATAGGTCATCACTTGATCGGGTGGGAATAAGCTTTCTCGAGGCCCCAATCCTCCCGCATTCATTCATCGGAGGTCTGTTCGGTGCTTTCTCTCCTCAGTCTTCTTCTTCTTCTTCTTCTTCTTCTTCTTCTTCTTATTATTATTATTATTATTATTATTATTATTTCAGTCATCGTCCCTACAGTTATTTTCCGTGATTTCATTCTCTTTTCTCTCTATTTTTATTTTTATTCAGTTTTTTAGTTAATGTGCACTTTGTATTTACCTCGGGCCCTGAAATAAAGACATAATCTGTCTAGAAATTGTGTGCTTTTAATAGTAAGACGCGAAGAAAATTATTTTTCTATTTGTTATTTTTTATTTGCTTTGATACTTTTTGTAGGCTGTTTTCGAAACGTATTTCGCACAGATCTCGTTTCAGTGCTAGGGCCTTAGCTTTGATGACGCCCGCTGCTGCAATTACTGCTACTGTACTGCATAATTCTGATCGGGATGAAAGTGCTGTGGTAGCGGCCATAGTTGCAATAGTGAATCTACATCTGGCTGCAACGACGATGGCACCAGTTGGAGGGGGCAAAAACACCGAAAGCAAACATTCTCACCGTACGCACGCACGCACACACACACACACTCACACACACACACACTCTCTCTCTCTCTCTCACACACACACACACACTTACGCCGCCCAGTGTGAATCTGAAAATAACTGTAAACATTCGTTACATACTGTAGTGTCCGAGTATGCATATACACATAGATGCGCACACACAGAGAGAAAGACAAGAACACACAGGCACACAAGCACACAGACACACACACGCACACATACATACATACATACATACACACACATACACATATGTATATAAGTTTTCGGATTTTTAATCATGCCTATATGCATGAGTTAAGGGAAAATTTAATTCTTTGATTGATATAATAATTAAATAGATGATTTTGTGCTACGAAACAGGTGGTGTTAAAAATTGTGCATTTCAACGGACTTAAAAGAATAAATTGTAAGATGGTCAACATCCAAAAATTTGGAATAAAGACTTTGTTATTTATTTATTGTATGCTCTGTAATTACATTGAGCTTCATAAATTAAATATTGGTATGAATAAGTTGTGAAATATTATTGAAAAATCATTTGCACATAAATAAATAAATAAATATATATATATATATATATATATATATATATATATATATATATATATATATTCAAAACGTAACTTTGGTAAGCCAAACCAACTCCAAATTAAAAAAAAATAAACAAACATTTACTTGTTTATAAATCAAATGTTGATTTATAACTAATAAATGTTTGTTTATTTTTTAAAGTATCTTCGTTGAATTAGCTAACTAAATCTACATTTTGAATTTGCACTTAATGCTTTTATCACGAAAAATATAATATAATATATATATATATGTATATATATATATAGTATTGAACAAATAATGTTCTCAATATATATTTTGGTTATATATATATATGCATACTAATAGGGAGATCTGACGTTGTTCGGGATTAAATAAGAATCAACAAATTTTCTACACTTCCAATACTTTTACTGCCATCGAAATCGGTAAAATCGTTTAATTTTTCAATAAAAATCGATTGATTGCCTGCTCTAATGCGGGACCCGCTTCAGTACACCGGGAGGAAGATGCACATATCTATCCCTATAGTTACTTATTTCACAATACATTGTAGTCTACATTTCACTGTATAGAACTTACTGTTTATTATATAAAATTATTTTTATATAATGACTTGAATAAAAGTTTAGAAAACAAAGGTTGTGTATCATGATTAAATTGTGCTGTGAACAGAAACATACATTTCGAACGCGTCCATGTCATAACAGAAACTACTGTTGATTTGATACACCAAGACTTTCTGCTTGTGTTATGAAAAAACTTATCAAATACACCTGTGATGTTAAGTTGTACAAGGGTGCAAACTTAGGTTAAAATCAGACTATAGTTTTATTAATCGTATATTTTTGATAATCGATTTTCAATACTAATCGTAGGCATTCCGATATCACGCAGATACATAAAATACACCTTTATACCTGTTTTTAAAAAAATCAACCCAGCCGTTTCGGCACAGAACAAACTCGCACACTCACAAACTCCTTTTTATATAAAAGTAAAGACACTATTATAATGTAATAAAATATCTGTATATGAACACGTATACATATTTGCTTGATGATTCTCTTCGATAATGAAACGCAAACATTTTATGAAGCTGAATTCCATACCATCTATAGCCTTGATCCCTTGGAGACGTATAGGCCATCCACCATTTTGTAGATGCTTTTGTAGCGAGGGGTTCTTTTTTCGGGGTGAGGGTGCTGGCCACACGCTCAACCTTCCCAGAAGGTGCATACAGCGCCTAGCCTTCACAAATGGTCACCCATTTGGTACTGGCTAGACAGAACATTGCTTAACTTCGGTGATCTGGCGAGCACCGGTATGTCAACGTGATTGTGCCGTACATACAAGCTGAATTGCCATAAATATATTTTCATACTATATTTATATATATATATTGCATTAGTGATATATATATATATATATATATCACTAATGCAATAATTATCCATAAAACCATATAGTAAATATCATCTTTTATTTTAGTACTCACATGAAAGTGTTTAACACATGAGTACATATATATACATCTTACGTTATCTAATAATTTGGATTAAAATAGATATTTTGGACATTTCGTCCCATATTTATATCATTTCGTCTCACTTGAAAATAAGAGTAAACTTTCCATATTGAATTTATTCGTCTTATTTGTAAATAAATTCACTTTTTTATTCATTTCATCTGTTTTTATTATATATATATATATATATATATATATATGTATATATATTATAATATATATATATATATATATATATATATATATATATATATATATATATATATATACATACATACATATAAATCTTGGTCTTCACCTGATTTGAAATTTATTTTATTTCTTACAAGTATTTCAAACTTTAATGAAAGAGAATAATAATAATCTATTTTAACGTATTTCCATTTAAGTTCAATGCATCGCTTAAGTTTATTGCGCGAAACGAACAACTTTATAATCGGCTTTGATACGTGTTAGAGCGCTAACAATGACAAGTTCAACACACACACACGCACACACACACACACACACGGGCAGGTAAGCAATACTAAAGCCAAAGACTCATTCTCGCATTGCACTGGATGCACATCTAGACTGATGATTGAGAGTTACTCGCGGGCGTAACTTGAAACTTTACCTTTGTTTGAATTCTTGTTTTCCTTTTTGTTGTTCTGGTTGTTGTTGTTGTTTTCGAAAAAAAAATACACGGGTGACAAAGATTGCGACAAAAATTCAAATAACAGCCAATACTTAATTCTAACGCTTAATGAAATATTACATCAATAGGGATACAGGATAAAATATTGATGTAATACAATTATGAATTGATGATTAAATCTGTATGCATTAGTATATATATACGTATAATAGTATTGTCGATGTTATTCTTTTGAATATATATATATATATATATATATACATATATATTGATAACGTATAAGTATATATACATATATATATATATATTTTATATCATATATGTTCATATATATGAATATATACGTATATACTTACACATATATATATATATATATATATATATCTGTGTAAATATATATACCTGTAATTTTACTTCTAATGTTATCAATATATATATAGAGAGAGATATAGATATATATATTATTGATAGCATATGTATATATATATATTTATATAATATATATTTATATATATATATGAATATATACATATATATTTATATATATGCATATATATCTGTGTTTATATATATGTGTGTATATATATATATATATATATATATATATATATATATATATATATATACCTGTAATTTTGCTGGAACATAATGTATGTATAAAAGCACGGTGTTATCTCATCGACCAATTAAGACTCATTAAATCTTATCCTCGATCGGCCTTCAGGCCTTGATAAGCGGTGACCCTTCCGCAAGTAAAAACAAAATATATATAATAAGAGTATTTTTGGACGATAGTTTTCTCATGCGTATTTCTAAGTCGAAACTAAGATTAACTAAGTTTATGTAATCCCGGATTGAATACGTAAACAACTTTATGTAGAAATGCCCATCCAAGCGTGTGCTCACATTCTTATTGGGTGTGGCTAACTTCGTCGTAGAGTTGTTGTCTCGACAATGGAGGTAGTTTTGGCTTTGGTAATAATTGCGAAAAAAAATTGAATGCAGGTGACGGTGTTGATAGTTGTGGTTTCGGTAAGCAGTAGAGGCTGGAGTAGCTAGTAGCCGCTGCTGCGAACCAATAACAGCAGTAGCAATAGCTATTGATATCAGCAACTCTGTAATGTAGCATGGTGGCAGTTGTGTCTCTGGAATTAATTGTAGAGGGAATGGCGAGGAACGAGGCGTGGAGAATCGAACGTGCTTCTTTTTTTTGTTTTTCTTTCTCGTCCTCTTCTTCATCCTGTCTTTTTCTCTGAGTCTCTGAGCGGCGCCCAGTCGTTAACGTTCGCATTGATCGTGTGCGCATGTGGGGGTGTTTGTCTGAGGCCCGCCGTGTGTCCCCATCTCAGCATTCGTAACTTCAATTGACGCAACACACGAACTCTGTTAACTTGTCTCTCTTTTGTGTCTCCCTTTCTCTTTCTCTCTCACTTACTCTCTATCTCTCCCTCTTTCTCGCTATCTGTCCAGAACAGTAAAAAGCTTAGAACTGGAACAATACGCAGTCACCAGGCAACATAATATTTCTCACCTGTACTGAATATCCTACCCCATCTCAGGTAGACCGGTTGTACAAGGAGGGGTAGCTCCTTATGAAGCACCGTCCTGACGGGCACAGCATCAGCAGCAGCAGCAGCAGCAGGAGCAACGGCCAGAGCCGAAACGCTACCAATCACCTGGCTAGCCAAGACAGGAACGTGAGCGGCGGTAGTGTCATCGGTGCGTGCTGTGGTCAAGCATCTACGGCCCCTTCCCGTTCTCACCCTAACTCTGAAACAGGATGCACTAAGTGTCGTGGATGTCACAACCTGCTGTGTAAGATGGAGGTTTTATCGATGCTGAAACTGTCAGTTAATTCGGACAATGTTAATCCCATCACGAAACATTTCGAGATTGGTAAGCAAGTTGGGAGTGCCGGACCTGAAATGGTGTGGAAAATATTCGACGCTGTCCGTGTCGAAGACAAAAGAGTAAGTTCCTCCATTTCTATTTTGGACACTTTTTGTTTGTTTGAAAATCTTTAAAAAAAAAGAAAAAAAGAAAGAAAACGTATTTTTCTTTGTTTACCTTTCATCCGGGTGGACACCCGAAACACATTGGGCCTGAATAGAAACGATCCAATCGAATAACTGACCAGTTTCATCAGTCAGGGTGTAAGATGCGCGGGAAGAAATACTTGGACCAAATAGCATTTACTGTCGCTTATTTTTTCTTTTTTACTGTTACATTTTCTATAAACATCGTAAAACATCTTCAAAATAAACATATAAGCAATCAGGTTTTATAAAATTACAAACTTTATATAATTTTTAGTATTGGTCAACAATTGCTGACTCATAGATATTAATACAGAAAACTTACATAAACCATTTATAACATAACGCCTTGCCGCGTCGTAAAATACGCTTAAATATATTTTAATTCATGCAGATTTCGGAGTTATTATTACAAGACTAATTTGAAATTGAACATTATAGTGTACCTAATTTATAGTAGTGATTTCAAAAGTTTAAAAAAAAACAATTACTTGGGAGCTATCAGCTAAAATCGAAATCAAAACATTAATCGCTCCAGTCGCATCACCCACCGATATAGTTATCGAGCTATTAATATAAACGGCTTGAAGCATTTCAACTTGCCGATATAATTTTGTACGCATTATTTATCCATCCAAAAATAGATTTTACTCGTTATAAGTGTACACATAGATCGATTTGTTTATTTATACTTTCCAAATTCATTTTAAATAAATTTAAAAGAGAAAATGTTAACAGAATACTAGATAAGGTTGAACTAATTTAAGGAACTTTATATATATATATATATATATGTGTGTGTGTGTGTGTGTGTGTGTGTGTGTGTGTGTGTGTGTGTTGATATAAATAAACATATTTTCTATAGTTCAGATCGATTCATACGGGTATCGAATTCCAAAGTAAAACGAAGTTGTTCAAGTATGCTTTGAATTCTCCCAGAAACGCGCGTAAATTTTCTTTGCTTGGTGAATATATATATATATATATATATATATATATTAGCTTGGCGATTTCCTGCTGGAATGAAACGTACAAAATTCTGTGTAGTTTAATTGCCATATATTTAACTTCCTACATTGCTCTACTTACGTATTGAGCACTGTTAAAGTAAATACTAAAAACCGATCTATAAAATATTATATCTTCACATAAAATGATTTGTGTACACATGAAATAATATATATATATATATATATATATATATACATATATATATATATATATAAATGCGTAAAAGAGAGAGAGAGAGAGAGAGAGAGAGAGAGAGAGAGAGAGAGAGACAATTAATGAACTTTATATGAAAATCAAATTAGAACTAAGTAAAATTTATTAAGGAAAAAGTATAATTGTTTCCATTTTGTATTGCAGTTTTACGTCGTATCAATCCTTTAAAGATCTAAGTAATATGAAAGAATATCTATTGCAAAATATACATTGTATACAATCAGAGAAACACAAGTTGCTATTATGTCCATAAATGAGAGGAAATTGTTAGATCATATCCTTCCCAAAGCGGAAGCGCAATATATCTGATAGGATTTGGAACCGACATGGAATTATTGACGAAGGATATATCGAAGTTTTTTTTGTTTTTTTTTGTTTTTTTTAACTAATCGTGTTTCATCGGCTTTGGAGTAAAATAGGAAACATTAAAATATATTTTTACTTTAATAATTGCTCCATTATTTGTTAAGAAATGATTAAAAAGTTTATTTTAGTTACATCTTATTTTTTTCAGTTAATGGAGTTATGTAATTAACTTCGAGGAGATTTATGGATAATCCTATGCACACACGCACACATGCGCATACACACACATCCTATAATATATATATATATATATATATATATATATATATATATATATACATATGTACATATATGTATATATATACGTTTGTATATATATATATGTGTATATATATATATATATATATATATACAAAACGAGCTTAGGTATTTCGGACGATGTCAAAACATCGTTAATTCACGACTTGCACAGCAGCGGTTGATTAGCGTAATTGTAAGGAGCCTTGACTGTCGTACAGGCTGTCGGTTTTCAATCCTTACTTGCGGTAGTTGCCTCTCTAGCCGCACAGATTAGCTGTGAAACAGCGAAACAGTACGATATGTGGATGAGTATATATATATATATATATATATATATATATATATATATATATATATATATATATATATATATATATATATACGGAAATTGTGAGAGAAATTATGCATAATTACAACAAAATTTAATATTTGACAAATGCAGATAATTATTAAAGTATTTTAGGAAAAGATTTTAATGATACTCTGTACTAATGTACGGACAAACAATAAATTTTATTGTAATTATATCTAATTTATCTTGCAATTTCTATTTATATTATTTCTCTATCTCGTATATTGAGCTTTCTTTATCTGCCTGGGACTAATATTTGTTTGGACTTTATGTTGACAGTTGTATTCTTACTGCACTTCAGTAATTAATTATATATATATATATATATATTTGTGTGTGTGTGTGTGTTTGTGTGTGTGTGTTTACGTGTGTGTGTGTATGTATGTTTACGTGTGTTTGTATTGTTCGTCAATACAATGTCATGTTTCAGTAAAAAAAATATATATTAAGTTTTCTTGATGAAGCCTAAAAAGAGTAAAACTGTGCACTCCACTGGACTTGAACACTGCGTACCAAGTTATCAACGGTGTTCCTGAAAAACAAATCAAGCACGAATCATTTAAAAAATGTTAAAATAACTACTACAGGTACACACAATAATTTGTTCTTATATATTTTAAATCAGACAAAAATCACACATATATATGTTTTTTTTTTTAAAGGTAGGACCTCTGATCTGTTTCGAGAGAAAATACATAAATCCTGTAAAGGTAATTGCGCGGGAAATTGTGACGTAATGGTTGCACAATCCTTAAATACATCCTACTAGGACGGGACAGCATGTTTCCCGTAGAAAGAAGTCCAGGACAACTGATAATAATGCTGAGGTAAACGGACAGCACATACAGCACCTAGTACTCTCAAATGGTAACCCATTTTTGTATTTATACGGTTTTAATTCGGCAATATATTGTATGTTATATATAACATTATATGTGTGTGCATCTATGTATGTATATATGTTAAATATATATATATAAATATATATATATATATTTATATATATATGTATATACATATATATATATATTCATATGCATACAGTCTATACGTGTGTATACTAATATAAATATATATATATGTATATACATATAATAGTATACGCACGTATAGATATGCATGCATATATGCATACGTGCACATTTATTAACATATATATATATATATATATATAAATATATGTGTATATATATACATGTATATATATATACTTTTATGT